>NW_028230440.1:5766444-6114647 GCF_043228905.1 Azolla caroliniana | reverse complement strand
GGAGTTAGTTTAGTGATGGGTTTTTTGGCACCAAAAATGAAGACCATGGAGAAAGAATGGAATTATTTTCTGGAATGATGGAATGCCGCACTAGAGCATGCGAAAATGTTTTGGGCCCTTCTTTTGAATGTGATGACACAAGATATTGTGTAATTGATATCATTCTTGTATATTATTGGTGGGAATTCCAATGTTCAATTAAAATCCATAAAAAAGGTTTACAAAAAAACATTCAAAGTAGAAACACGTGAATACAAATTCGTTCATGCACACATATGCTCAATGATTGTCAAAAATAGAAACAGCTGACTAAATGGAGTTTTGAAATATCTTTAAAAAATCTAAAATTTGAGGTGGAGACAATCAATGATTTTGTTGGAATAGAAATTAATTAGTTGTATGTAAATGTAAACTTTGACAAACAAAGCATAACTATTAGCAACATAATTTATATTGCTTGTGTAGGTTTAATGAGATATTCTTGTGGTAAGGTTAATGAGATTTTGAATGAAAACATATGGCTTACTAGAGCTTAAGATGTGAGATATAGTTAATGAAAATGCTCATGTAATTTGTATGTATCTAAAGTTTATGCATATGCATAACATGCAGATTTCTATATCTTATTTGTGTGGATATCATGATGGCACCATGTTGGAAATGATAGATTTCCTATACTATGCATATCTTAGTTTCAAGTTTTCAGATCCTTCCTATACTTCACAAGGTCTTTAAAACAAACACGTGTGTGGACTTTCCAAGGGTATTATGATCTTATTTTTGACTCACTTGATTGTAAATCACTCCTTGTTGAAGTTCTGCACATTAAAAATATATCTATATCACCAGGGTCACACCATGTAATGTAGATTGTCACATAGAATAAGTATTTGCAAAATATGCATAAAGTTGTGTTGGAAAACATATGCCTCTTGCAATGGTTTTTAGACTAGTCGAAGCAAATTTGTGGAATGAATGGGCTTTTTTATGTTCTCATGCATAGAAATGCTTTGCAAAGAACCAGGTGAGCTTTGTCGTCTTCCTAAATTGGTGGTTAAGTACATTCCAAACCAGTAGCACTTCCTATTAAGCTTGAATAGAGTTTTGGAACTTCAATATTGTTGTTAGAATGAAGCTTATTTGAAATTTTCTTTTTTTCTTTATTATTTTCACGGAGCTGCATTGTACGGTTCACTTCTATTTTGTTATTGTTGTCGATATGATAGTCATCAACTAAATCTTAAAGCCTAATACTTCGAGGTTGATGACTTTTTGTTGTGTAAGGTGAATTTCAAAACTTGAAGAATATATTTTTAATAGTTGCATTGGAGTAAAACATGTGTTTTTACTACACCAATCCATAACGTTGGATCATGTGTTGCTATGAACTTGTGGCTCCAAGGGAATGGATCGCATATGAAACACTATCCACAACGCTCTAGACCATAGTTTTCTAGACATTGTTATTTAATTAGAAAGTAAGCATGCTTGCAATATTATGTGATGGATTGCAATAGCTCCATACATAGAAACAATCCTACTCGTTTTGTAGGATATCACACAATGAATTGTAGTAGCGGTGTTAGTGTACCAAAAAAACAACAGCAGTAGAGGGACTAGAAGCACACATATTTACATGATTGAGTAGATGTGCGTAAACATGAACAATTGTAATAACGAAAGAAAGAGAGATATAACAATGCATGGAAAGGCTACTTTTCATGTGTCTTAGTCTCTAATAAAAATATTTGAAATTAAAAAGAATGAAGTAACTAAGGAAGATAGAGATAACGTGCATACATGAGGACGTTACAAGCATGCTTAATTAGCTTAGCTAGGTTGTGTTGAATTGAATGCTTGAAAGCTACACATTCTCTTATGGAGTTAACTTGTAATTGTAGAGCCTAACAACCTAGAACTACATTTTCTCATAATTGTGAGGGATCAACATTGAATGTTTGGTATTACAAACGTTACAAGGTAGTGTGGTAGGCCATTAATGTGAAGAAACACTAGAAAGAGGGTGGCACTCCCAAATTTGTACCCAAACTAATTCCTCGGTTCCACTAGTTATTGATAGATGTACCCAAACTTGTTGGTGTGCCCTTGCTATTAGACACCATACATCAACTTATGTGGTCATCCCCTACAAGAAAGTGTTAATTAAAAATGAAATTGGAAAATATGTTATCAAGGAGATGTACACTTTTTGAAGTATGAACTTGTTTATGTAGATCCATTCATTACTCGTGCACATTTTTATATACTTTTTCATTTACCTTTTCATTTACTTTTGAGAAATTGGAATGTATTTTGGTCCACATCAGATAATCGATGTTTTATAAGGCTACTCATAGTATCATATAGGTCAATTTGTTTCCACAAATGTCTAACATCTAACATTGGATAAAAATGATCATTTGTAGGTCTAGTTTATTAGTGTACCTTATAACTTTCACTTAGACACTTTGTCCATAATAAAGCTTTCTCCTCACATGTGTGAGCCATACAATTTGATTTTTTGGGGGGTCATGCATGTGGGCATGTTTGAGCCATGTATGGAATCACACATATTTACCGGTTTTAGGTTAAAATATTCGGTTGTTAGATTTGAAAGTGTATTGGTTTAATGGTTAATCAAGTTTTAAACTGTGATGTAAATGGCTTGTAGGGTCATTTGACATTATAATTTTATATAGGAATTGCAAACCATAACATATGTCTACAAAAGATCTCAACCTTTGTTTTCGTGTCATAAAAACATGAAAAATGTTATAACTTTATTTTCTTATTTTTTATTTCACTTTTTTTATTCCAATTATCTACTAAATGGTTTAGGTTGGACTCTGGAGCATTCCTTAAACAATTTGGACTCAATTTTTAAATAGATAATGTTTATTCCCATCCAATATGTAAATGTAAGTTGGATTAAAAATCCCCTCTTAAACACATGTTTATATCATGAATGCCTCTTTTTTTAATTTGAAAAACCTACCTCAAGAAGAGTTTAAGGATATCAAACGTCTCATCTTTAGTTTTGATATGTCCTAGATCTATGATCACTTCAATCACCTTTCCACAAACATGATTGTTGCACCATTGAACGCGCATACTAATCCACTTGTGCTTTTAACTGATGTTTCATCTTTCACACAATCAACATATCAATATAACTCAAAAGATAAACTATCTTTATCATACATCAATCCAAAACTAGTCCATGTAACCAAAATCATTTATAGCTTTTTAACGAGCTTCAATGGTCGTAATGAGATTTGAATGTCATTTGAAGATTGGAAGAAATTAATAGTATGATGGTATGGGTACTATTCATGGAAGTGGTAATGATGTTAAGGTTGTTGTAGAAGTAATATAACCATGTGCCTAAAACATTATGCAAGGATTTAAAGATGTGCAATACAAGCATTCAAATGGAACAAAGAATTACATGTATTTGTATGTATATCAAACATTGGAACAAACTCTAAAGAAGCAAAGAAGGAATGGCTACTTGGTTTGTGTGGCTATAAGGGAGTAGAAGAGAGGGATGAAAAGAATATGAGTATGCAATTGTAAGGAGAAGCAATGGAAGTGCCATATGCCATATCAGGGACCTAGCAATGAAGATAACACATACATCTACGGTGAGGCTTGACTTGGTTGAAAGGCCTACAATGTGACCCAAGAGGCAACACCTTAGAGCACATATAGTAAGTAACCCTAACAAGGAGAATAGATTATCATGTAGTAAAGCTTATTCTTTAAAGGATTATGCATAAATATCAGATTAAAATGATGCAAGTTAAACATATGTTATAAGCATGCCTTAAACTTTTACATGTAATCGATACGTGTAATTGATATTAGCCCCTTAATGACAACTTCGACACCTTGCCATTAATCAAACTTCCTCTATCACTTTTATCAACACACAATAATTGAAGTGCATTCAAAAATCAATAACACATACATGATTGCCAATGTCTACCCAAGTGTCCCCCTAATTGCTTGAACATTTTTATATATCGAACATTAAACCCCATGAAGTGCGAAGGAATACACTAGTCTTCTTATAGAACCCCTATATTCCACATATATGATTTCCAATAACTCAATCCAAGGGGAATAATCAAAAGTACTTGCGATGAAAGCACAAAATGCTATCAATATAGAAACACCAAAGAATGAAGCTTAAAGACATTCTCCATATAGTCTTGCAAACAATGCACAACATAAAAACCACCATATTTCCTTTCCATTGAAAACATTCTGATACCATAGGTATAACATTGCTTGATATATCAAGGTTCTTAATACAGTCTTGAAAGTGGTGCTCCTGTATAATGTCTGGCCCTATTTTACATCCAGCACAGTGAATATTCAGGTTGTTTTAAATAATTTGGGTGCATACAATAATAGCTGTATCAGTTTTTCTTGAACTTCGAATGCAAGACTTTCGGAAATTCAGCAACATAGCACAACTGGAATGTGCATCCCAAATAGTTACCGTCAAACTTTCACTAATCTTTATTCATCCCCAATCCATTCACGAATGCTACAACGAAAATGTACATTGTCCGATCTTTATTCAATTTGCACTAAATTCTATACTGAAGTTATATACATGATTTTGGAAATTTCAAAAAGATTTGCACAGCACTAACCCACCCTCATATCTCAGAGGTATTATTATTGGAAGGTTGATCACTTGCCTTTTTCTGCTTGAAAAGGTTCTCAACTTGTTCAAAAGAGAGGCCCTTCGTCTCAGGAACAAACTTCCAAACAAATACCAAAGCAATCAATGCAACCACACCAAAGATGAGAAATGTTGCTGCTGTCCCTACAACCTCGGTAAGGGAGAGGAAGGATTCTGATACTATCAAATTTGATATCCAGTTTGACATTGCTGCAATTCCACCACAAGTGCCTCTATATTGTAAAGGGTATACCTCTGAGTTTACAGTCCACGGAACAGGCCCCATGCCCGGAGAGAAAAAAATAATGTAGAGTCCAAGACCTAATACTGACAACCAACCAAAATTGCCTGGACAAAAACTTGAATACCAAAGCTTAGATTGCTGGGTGCATGTCAGAGAGCTCGTCAGCTGAAGACAAGTACCAGGACTCTGGAAATGATAAACAATGGCAGATAATCAATAATCCTTGGAAAGCTTTCTCAAAAGTACAAAATACCTCTATCCCAATGGATAATTACCAGAATATCATTACGTTTACAAATTTTTACCAAACCACCTCTGTAGTGCAAAATTAACCATTACAAAGGGCTATTCTGGTAACTATTCATAACTTATGGGCATTCTTTCCTTCTCCAAACATATTAAATAAATAAACAACCAAAACCATATATGTGTGTATGTATATGTATACCATGCTCTCATCGGCTGCACAAAAACCACATCCTTGTCGTAGGCAATAATCACAGTTCCATGATGCAACTTGGGAAGAATTCACAAGTGATGAACATGTGGTATCAACATCCACTATCTCAACTGATGGTGATGATGATGCTGAAAGTTGAAATGATACAGATAAGAGTAAAAGAGCCACTATCACACCTATCAAGCTTGAGATGGCTAGATGCCTTCGTCCAATACGATCTATGAGATACATTCCTATTACAGTGCCAATCGCATTTAAACCAGCTGTTATTAATGAAAGAAGCAAAGCCAAGCGATTGGATGTAAAGCCAGCCATCTGCATAATGGTTGGACTGTAATACATCACAGTATTAATGCCCACAAATTGTTGAAAAACCTGAAAGAATAATTCCTCATCAGGTTAAGCACATAACACTTATATGAATAGCATTACAAAAAGAAAGTAATATAATATATGGAAAAGCACCATAGGATTCCAAAGTTTTCAAAATTCATGAGAACACAATTTATTAAATTTGTAATTGTAAATACTGTACTATAAGGGTCTTTGTATTATAATATACCTGTAGGCCAACTCCAACAACTAATGCGGCCCGTATCTCCCTTTTCTTCAAAAGATCGAACATTCCTATGCTTCTCAAGGAAGCATCTGTCTCAATTTCCTTGTTGATTGACAACATCAACTCCTGAACTTCATTTTCCAATTCTTCTGGAGGGTAGATTTTCTCTAGTACTGATTCTGCATCTTTATATTTCCCCTGAATGGTGAAATATTCAACTATACACATGCATTACCAATACATTGAACTTCAACGTAAATACATATTATGAATCTTATATTACCTTCCTGAAAAGCCAGCGAGGAGATTCAGGAAGAGACAACATAAGAATGAACTGAAGTATAGCTGGTATAGCAGAAACTCCAAGCATCCACCTCCACGTTCCATTAACCTACACAGCACTCCATGATATAATCATTATAATAAATTTCATCTAATCAGGGCATGGATAAATGTGTTTGTTTCCAATCTGGACTGACAGAACATTAACCTCCGAAGAGCACATAATTGCATATACTTCTTACTTTCTGTAGACATCCAACAGGCATAAGTGACAATTATACTAACTTCCTATCAATAAACTAATGCAATCTCACTTACTACCATAATGTTGTGGTTCATTTAACTCTTTTCGTAATTGCCACTACCATTGCCACTGTGAGGATATACTTCACAGTTTGACCACAATGTCCCGGACCTAGTATCACAATCATCAATATATGACTCATAAACAAGCAGAATATCAAGCGCCTCCTGCAGGAAGTTCTATCTCAAAATTCCAAAAGTGCAGTTGAATAACATAAACCTCACATACCAGATGCCTATAATAAATCATTTTATCCGGAGTTTTTATTCATTTATAAACTTCTATTTTCAAGTTGCTATTACTCATTGATTCATTCCGGAAAATAAATGCAATAGAGGGGTTGTGGAACTTAAAAGTTCTGGAGTAAATGCAAATTGAGATACACTCTTGATCTCCAAATCCTGACATCTTTTTACAAAAGAACGAATGTCCTAGACTAAGAATGATCCTTGGCTTCCTTGGTTATATTGAATGTTCTATATGAGAATATCAACCCCAAAAATCAATCTCATATAAGTATAATCTAGGAGTGGCTCTACACGCGTAAGGAGATCTTGCAATTGCAAAATATGGAAAATCCTAAGAATGCAATATCCTGGTAATTAATATTGGTGCTTTGGACCAGAATGTCAAGCCGAATAGATGTGAAAAATGTGTAATCAACTCCAATCACTGTTCCTGCAAAGTTCATACCCACCCTAATGCAAGTTTCAACTCAAGTACAATAAACTCACTAGAACATATGTAGTATAAGATATTACATATTATCATGTTCTTCTTCAATACATAATCAGGATTTGCAACTGCATCTCATTTTTTAGTTACAAAGTTTTACTGAATGCCAAAAATGAATAGACAATGTGCCTCAACAAAAAATGAACATTTACCTCAGTGAAACCAAGATTGATGAGGTAAGAGAGGAACTGGCCACCAGTTATGTACAATACAGTTGTGCTTACAAGAAACCCCCGCACATCGGATGGGGAGAATTCTGCGACATAAAGGGGGGCAGTTAATGAGGCAATACCAACACCTAAACCCACCAAAAGTCTGCCAAAAATCAGCATATACGGATCAGAGGCTGCAGCCATTACAACTGCTCCTACTGTAAAAATTGCATCTGCTAAAAGCGTCGCTGGCTTCCGCCCAAATCTATCATTCATCCATCCACCAAAAGCAGCCCCAAGTATCGCTCCAGCTATTGCCATACTCACAATGGTTTCCTGTTTATTTTATTTCCATTAGATTCAGACACATTTCTGATGGATTTCTAAAACAATGTCCCACACAGAGTTAGTAGCATTATCAATTTTCAGATTTAGTAGCATTATCAATTTTCAGATTTAGTAGCAGTATCAATTTTCAGATTTAGTAGCAGTATCAATTTTCAGATTTAGTAGCAGTATCAATTTAAAATACTAAGCATGCTATTGTATTTTAGTCTCACACGCCATCATCATAAGAGGATCAATCTGAGGAAAATGGCTGAAAATAGAAAAAAATTCTTTCCACCTGAATTGAGCTGGCTGCTAAGTTTATTAAGCTTTAACATAAAGTTGCTAACTCAGGTGGCACATCAGGTGGCACATCCTTACTCTAGCTCTTACAAATCAAAAGGGCAATTACCTGGAGCAATGAACTGTTCTCCACTGCAACGAAATCCTCTCTTATATAAAGTAAAGCACCAGAAATAACGCCTGTCATTTCATATATTGGTTAAGAATTTTCCAGTCAATATAGATCTTGTTTTTTTTCCCACTACAAACCTGTATCATAGCCGAATAAAAGAGCTCCAATGCCAGCTGAAAGAATGAGTTTCAGAAGATAAGGATTGGACCAAACTCTTGTTTTTGACTCGAGGAGAGGCTGTCGATGAGCACTCTGAATCCCCATCTCACGTAATCTAAAAGTCCTTGTGCTTCTATGACGACAAGATTTCTGGTTCCTCTGGGGATTTATACATAAGTACTTCTACCTCTGTTACACACAAAAGAAGATTATTATACTTTATGAAACAAATGTCTGGAAAATATAAGAAACAATACTCATGGAGATCAACTGCCTGCATTATGATTTCTATCTGCTCCAATAAATTATGAGTTCATGCACTTCTATAACAGAAGGAAGCCCGATTCCTCTTTAGTTTATATCTATTACTGATTGCACCTCGATCACACAAACTTTAAAGCAATATATATATCTTTCATAAACAGTTTGAAAAATATATGAAATGATGTTACTCTTGAGAATAGTCTCCTTTTCCTATGATTGCAATATGCAGAATATCTGCTCAGGTTCATTTGTTCAGTGGTGTGATATGTATGGAATGTGCAGAAGATCCACACAGTCAATGTGATATGGTTTCACACTGTGAAGAAGATCTGCTGATTTGATCTTCCACACAATTGACAATCAGGTTAATAGATCACTTTCAAACCATGACACAGAGCATCTGCTCAATTTCATGGTTCGGTGATTGACATGGTTTGCAGATGCTGAAGGCCTGCTCAGTTTGTATGAAATGGTCTGAAATGTGAAGAATATCTATTGATAGATGTTCTAAACAACTTCCTACCACAATATAGATTAAGTTCAATACACGACAAAGTCAATCTACTCAAGTTTATTGATTGGTAATTAATATGGACAGAAGATCTCCTCAGTTTCATTGCTATGTGATGTGATACAATTAGCAATGTCACAAAGATTTGTTCATCAATGATCTTCCATGAACTGAAACCGAAATATAAGAAAGAAAATCTGCTGTGTTTGTGTTTTAGTTTGTAATGTACAGAAGATCTGCTCAATTTGATTGAGATGTAAGATGTTATACTTTGAAATGTTACGGTTTGTCAATTGATCTTCTACACAGCTAACTACCAAGACAAAGATAATTTCAAAATGACAAAGATTATCTGTTTCAGTTTTAATTGCTATCAGTTATCTGTCTATACATCAAATTCAGCATATAGCAAGGGAGATCTGCTCAGATTTATTTGTGCATGATATGATAGAGTTTGACATGTAGAGAAGATGTGCTGTTAATTGATCATGCGAAAACATTTATTCAATTATAAACATAAGAAAGGAAATTTACCATACAACATTACCATTATGCATGTGTCTTTCAACAATATGCAGAAAGCTTGCTCGCAGTTTCATTGTGTAATCAATTGATATGATACGGTTGACAATACAGCAAAGAAGATACATTGATTTTAACAAAAAGAAGGTAACTGAGCACATGGTTTGCAGTATACTAAAATATCTTCTCTCGCTTTCATTGCTCAGTTCATGTGATATGTTTTCACATTGAAGATCATCCGTCAATAGATCATCCAAGCTATCACACCATAATAAATGAAACAAAACTTTACTACACATTAATATCATGGACATGTTTCCAATATGCATAAGACATGTCCACAGTTCATTTTCTTAGCTAATATGATATGATTTGACATGTAAAAAATATCTGTAGATTGATCTTCCACACAATTGGCTACGAACTGATAGATGGGATTCAAAAACATAACAAAGAAAATGGACTAACCGTATAACATTTACTAGTGAACAAATCCATAGTTAATACAATCAACCTATATCACGTGAAGATGGTGTGTTCATGGATCATCATGGTCAATCAAACAAACAAGAAGAAAAACCATAACTTTGTGAGGAAATCTTTACAATAGCGCATATCCATGGTTTACAACAAGAAAAATATCTGTTTCTCTCAGTTTCATAATTGATCAGTTAATCATGAAAGTATACGTAATTTTTTTATATAATTAATCATCTTCTAAGCAATGAGCTATAAATGATTTCTCAAAAGACATTTCACAACAACAAGAAGGCGTCACTCATACACCTTTTCTTTTTTTATTACTGTTGTGCACGTCGTCTTTTTTGTCAACAACGCCACAGAGATCTCCTGTTTGTGCTCCATACCTTCAATAAATCATGTAATTCAGGTGGCGTAATGGTTTTTGGCGCGTGAAACACCAGAAGAAGGTAAAGCAAAGAAAAAGATGAGAACTTACGAAGATAAAAACGCAGCCACGTTTCTTCCTTACGTCTTCTTTCATTCTTTCATTTTCTGAATTTGTCTTCTTACGCCGCAGCTTCCATGGATTCGAGTTACACAGAGAAATACAAGCAGAGATCCTTCGTCATCTGACTGTGGCAGTGGAGTAGAAGAAGGTCCTCACTGGTTAATTGCCAGACAATTTGATGCTGTCAATCCCCGAGTGTCATGTGGCCGGCCATGGTGTGGTAGTCCAGGACTTTCTTTCTAGTTCTGATTTCTGTTTTTGGCCGGCCGGCCGCCCGTGGAATGGTAGTCCTGGACTTTCTTTTTAGTTCTGGTTTCTGTTTTTGGCCAGCCGGCCATGGTAGTCTCGGACTTTCTCTAGTTTTGGCTCTGTTTTTGAGACCCCAATTCATTGAGCTCCGTCGGCTTGTTAAGTGTATGTATGTGAGTGTGTGTGTGTGTGTGTGTGCACATGATTGTGGGTGTGTGGGTGTGTGGGTGTGCATGTGTGCACACGAATACTGGGGATTCCTAGCAGTTATTTGTCTTTGGGTTTTCTATGCGTTGATGGTGATGATGATGGAAATATATTGATTTACTCTGTTGTCTCCTTAACTAGCCATGGAAGGTTACCTTGGAGGATCATGATTCATGGCTCAATGTTTTGTTTTGAGTAAAGCCTACTTGGAAGATTCTTGACATAGATATGACTTGTGGGCCCATAATTAATTCGTTTTTTTCCTAGTAGCCTGTAGGTGTGGAATTGAGTGGGTGATTCCCGATTTTAAAGAATCTTGTTGATGTACATTTGCAATAGAGAGTGCATGTTGTGATTGTTGGAGGAATGTGTGTAGGGATTGGACCCTGATTGACAATGCGTGGAAAGAAAACTCGAATGTGGTCAAATGGAATGCATTGTATCAATAGTCACATAGTGGAGGCTTCTCCTAATCATCTCTCATTTTTGTAAAATAAGTGGGTTGTATTTTGTAGCACATGTGCTTTTTAAAACTAATGGAAGGATATCTTGTTTAGAAAAAATATATATATCCATAGTCGCTCGGTTTGTTCACCTATTCCCCAATGCCTCGTATCACATGGAAGAGAATGTCAAATAAGTCATATTTAAGCAACGGTGTGATGCAGATTGTGAACAAAGGGATGGTCTCTAGAATCTAATTCACAAACCCATTTTTGTGCCCAAAAAAGTAAACAAATTTGGTATGTTGAAATCAGGTCTAACGCTTGATGCAACCACATTGACATGCAATATTCATTGTAATAGTGGACTCTTTTAATACCAATGGAGAATTTTTCTTTTTCTTTTTTCTTAAATGTCATTTTCGAATGCCTTGCATATGAGGAATCTCACATCCAAAACATGCTACCTAGCCTTGATGTGTGCTCACCACTTAGCTAATGTGCAAGATGTGAGATCAATTTTGACTGAAGTATAGATAAGTATAAAGATGATCATAGGCTCAAGTCCCAAGTGATGTATAGAACCTCCTCCGATCATGGCACTATGTTCCCTCTTATCCCGTGATGAGTTCCACAAGTTCCGAAGCATGAAATTATAGTTGTCTTATCAAGATATGTAAGGGGAAACTTTGCTACAAGAGCTTGAGCATTAGCAAGAATTTTTGCAATATCCCAAGTTTCATCAATAAATATATAAGTTAACCAATCCATGAGGTACAATAATGTGTTACACATCATTGTGGAGTCCAAAACAATGCCAACCTTGTGTCAAAAATTTATAGGTTTTGGGGGAGCTTGAACTATTGTTTTAGAAATGATATTTGTACCATTTCACATATATCGTGCTATATTACAATGTCAAAATTATGTCATAACTCATGACACCATAATACACATTATATTTGTACGTTTCACGAGGGCCAATTAACAACTATGCATAACAAAGATGATGGATTATATATATAGAGAAGGCATTTGGTGACACTAACCTTCAATGCATTCTTGTGTGCATGTGTGTAGTTGTCTCAACAAGTTATAGAGAGTATTCATATGGATCTTGATGCCATGTGGTGGTGCTCCTCCTTTACATCTTTTGTACCCATTTTAATGAAACTTTTCATAGTATGGCCAAAGGGAACTCTATCGTGGTGTTTGCTTCGCATCCACTCTTTCTTGTCATACCTTTGTTATGACCACAATCGTGTTGTCTTGAGGTATGTTCTCATAATTGTAACATTGCCTTCATGAGGTGCGTTCTAAAGTTCTCATATTATTTAAGAGGTGCATCAAGCTTGATTCATTGTATCACGATTGGATCTTCTATCAACCAATATGTCATATGGTAGTGCTTATCGTTGTTGCTTTTAGACCAAGAGTTATTCATTCAGCGCGAATTAGGTCATGCAAAATAGGCACATGGGAACTTCTTCATGTCTCCACAATACAAAAACTCTAAAAAGACACTTAAAGGATGAGAAGCTCATAAGTTTTGAGTTCACATTCATGAAGCACTTGTTTGGGCATGGATTACCAATACCTCTTGGGCTTGTAGATGTTGCTCTTTATGGCTTGATATATCCTCAAACGCAACCCTGCGTCCCTACAAAAGGCACTTGTTTTTGGGGGGGCACAATTTGTCCAATAAAGACCCAGTGAAAAAGTGCTATTTTGTAAGATAATGATTTGACACCTATTGATGGAGTCAAGTTTTCTACTGAAATTGAGAGAATTATTATTGGCAACATTCATAGGGAGGAGGTGGGAATCTACTTGGAATTTGGCAGAAATATATCATGACAAAAGCCTCGCTACGAGCACGATCTCTTCTTCACTCTTGAGCTCATCTATATAATGTGCTCATCCAATCGATTTCATAGAGCATTTCACCAAGTTTGTTATCATATCATGGAACATTGTTTGTTATCATCGTTTGTCCTGTTTGGGCTATTGCTCGACGGGTTTCATCTAATTCCTCAAGGATCCACTTTATATTAGCTAAACTTTGAGGGTATGAACTGCGGCACCACTTTTGAGAGGCAAACATGGAGGTGAAGTGGCATCAATTTGATGGATGTAAAAGAATAACGTGCGGAAGCAATAGAAAACCGAAAACAGAAACGCAGGTTTAATGGAGAGCTTGAATATACACAGTACGCGGGAGAGATTGAGAAAGAGCATAACATAAAACTCTATTCAAAATTAACTCACAAACTCTGTACATCCAACGTGCTCAACATCACTATTCATACAAGTCCTAAGAGGATTAACAGAAGTATAGTGTACTTCAATGCTCACACGAGCGTCTAACACTAACTATGAGACATTAACTACCTAGTAGTCCATGCTGCTACTAGGCTTCCGGTTACTGCTTGATCCGGCTAACCGGCTCCCCAGCTCACCGATCCAGCTCATCCTTCTGGATGCCGATCCGGATCCGGTTGAGCTTCTCGCTCAACACTCCCCCTCAAGCTCAACTTGAGGTCGGATCGTAGTGTAAGTCTCCATGGCAGCCGGTCCTTCCACCCGGCTCCTTCTGGCGTCACTCCGCCTCACTCGCGCTCCTCATCCGGTCTGATCCCATTTGTTGCGACCCCTCTAGTTCTACGCGTCTCGACCTCCTCGGTTGGCATGTCTGCTCAGCAGGCCCAATTCAGCTCCCTTGTTGTTGTGACTCTGGCACTTGTCGACCAATCGGTTCCTTCGTGTTGGCGTCAACTTCCACTGCCTTCTCGTCTGCTTGGCCATTAGTTGATCCGAATCTTCTGAATCCGTCTGTTGAACTAAATCGACTGTCTCCGACTCGTTCCAACTCTTGTCTAAATCGGTCGCTCCCGATTCGTCTTCCAATTCCAAGCCCTTCACCACATCGGACCATGTCCAGGTCTTGGCCTTCTTCTTCCGGTCGGCTCTGTCCTTCTTGACTTTGCCGCCGTTGCCACTTGTTCCGACTTGTTCGGATGTGTCAACTTCCTTTGTCTACTTGGTTCTTTTCTTCTTCTTGTCTCTCCCTTTGTCGGTTCTTCCCTCACCGACGTAGTCGGCAATTTCTTTGCCTTTGCCCGTTCCGATGTCTTTGCTTGTTCTCCCCCTCAAGTGTGGCACATCGAGATGCTGAACACCAAGCATTTCGGTGAAGTGTTGCAACTTGTCCGATCCGAGCGGTTTGGTGAAGATGTCGGCAACTTGCCGATCTGTATGAACATACCGAAGTTCGACTTCACTGCTTAGGACGCGCTCACGCACGAAGTGGTAGTGCACTTCGATGTGCTTTGTGCGAGCATGGAATACGGGGTTCTTAGCGAGCTGCATGCTACTTATGTTGTCGCAATAGATCAGGATCGGGGTTAGCACCTCAATTCGTACGTCTTGCAGCAGTCGCCGAAGCCAAATGGCTTCACAGGTGGCAACGGTAGCGCCCCGATATTCAGCCTCAGTGCTCGAAAGGGCCATTGTTGGCTGCTTTTTGTTGCTCCACGCAACAACTGCACTACCAAGGGAAAACATATAGCCACAAGTGGATCGGCGATCCGATGCATCGTCGGCCAGTCGGCATCGGTGTAGCCGACTAGCTCTTCGATTATACCATGCCAGTATAACAGTCCTCGTTCCTTCGTGTCGCTCACATATCGCAAAATTCGATGCGCGCACAGAAGGTGCTCCACGGTCGACTTCTGCATATAATGGTTGATCACGCCGACCAGATAATTGATGTCACGTCGGGTTGATTGTCCAATATATGAGGCTTCCAATGATTTGTCGGAACCGCTTCTCATCGCAGGCCGGTCCGGAGTCGGGACGGGGTTTCGGTCCAGGGGTGTGGAGATCGGTCGGCATTCCGTCATGTCGAACTTGTACAACATATTCAACACATAGTGTATTTGTGAGAGCAATATGCCATCGGGGGTTCGGATCACCTCGATCCCAAGGAAATAATGAAGGTCCCCCAATTCCTTCATCTCAAATGCGTCCGAAAGCTGGGACTTGACTCGGTTGATTTCATCAAGTCTGAGTCTGGTGATGACTAGATCATCAACATATAGCAAGATGCAAACCGGACCATCCGGACCTTGCCGGATGAACAACGAAGAGTTGGACTTGGAGGCCGCAAACCCCATCTTACGCAATCGGTGCGTGATTTTCGCATTCCAAGCTCGGGGGGCTTGCTTCAGGCCATAAAGTGACTTCTTCAGCCGGCAAACAACCGACTTGTTCATCTCCGACAAGAAACCGGGGGGTTGGGTCATAAAAACCTCTTCTTCAAGATCGCCTTGAAGAAATGCATTCTTCACGTCCATTTGGTGAAGATGCCACCCCCTTGCCACTGCAACCACCAGCACCACACGAACCGTCGTCATCTTCGCTACTGGAGCGAAGGTCTCGTCGTAGTCAATTCCATGGGTCTGCGCGTATCCCTTCGCCACTAAACGGGCCTTGTACCGGTTAACAGAACCGTCAGTATTGTACTTTACCTTATACACCCACTTACATCCAATCAGTTTATAGTGTCAGGGAGGGTCGACTAGATCCCATGTGTCGTTGGCATCAAGTGCCCGCATTTCTCCCTCCATAGTGGCACGCCAATTTGCGTCCTTTGTCGCTTCTGTGTAGCTCTCCGACTCACGCACTTCTGCCACCCTGGTCATGTACGCATAATGATGCGCCCTGTACTCATTGTACCCATAGCGCTTCACGGGGTTTTTCTAGCAGGAAGACCGACGTAACTTATCGTTACCCGGTTTGAGGCCCTTTTTGGCCGGTTCGGTCTTCATTACCAAAGATCGACCTTCTTCTTTTTTGGAGTCAGATTTGCTCCGATCCGACTCAACGTTGCCGGTTTCGTATTTCGGCATCTTCTTCTTCCCATTCTCTTTGCGCGTGAACCGTTTCCTCGGTTCCTTGCGCGGGGAGAGTGTCAGGAACACACGTTCCCGATGAACAACGCTCGGCCACAACCGAGCTTAGAATCATAAAACATAGAAAAACGGGGAAAGAAGGTACGACATAGTGAGGAGAAGAGTACACAGGATGTTTACGTGTAAAAACCCAAATACGGGAAAAACTACAGCAGCCCACAGACTGCAAACTATCACTATGTCAGAATGTACAAAATGGTAAAGCACCGAGGCAACGACCTCGAGCTTTCTATCTTCGCCACAGGCAGCGGTTACAACACAAGCAACGACCTCTTCCTCTCTCTCTCTCTCTCTGTACACAGTTGCGTGCTCTAATCTTGCACCAACAATAACAACAACATCACAGACATAAACAACAATTTGCCCTAAGTCATATTTATACTAAAATGACTTTTCGGCTATTCAAATATAGCCCCGATGGACTCTCAAAAACATATTTACGAATATGTCCCTTCATCCGGTGAGCACTCTTCACCGGGCTTGCATCATCCGGTGCTTGCCAGGTACTTGTCATCCGGTTCTCACCGGATCATCCGTAGCCGGGTACTCTTTATCTGGTTCTCATCGGGTCTGCACCATCCGGCTCTCCGTAGCCGGGTACTCTTCATTTGGTTCTCACCGGGTCTGCACCATCCGGAGGGACCTGTTTCCTAACAAACTCCCCCTTCACTCCGGCATGGGATGTCTTACTAGTCCGACCCGCTTCCGACATGCATCCAGCTTGTCAGGTGTCAGTACTTTGGGCAGCATATCTGACCCGTTCTCGGTCGTGTGGATCTTCGTCAGAGCAAACTCCTGGTCATCTACTCTTTCCCGGATCCAGTGATACCTTCGCTGGATATGCTTTGTCCGGGAATGGTAGGCCGCATTCTTGGCAAGGTGGATGGCACTTTGACTGTCACAGTAGAGCCGATATACATCTTGCCGGATACCGAGCTCTCCGATGAAGTCCTTCATCCATAATATTTCCTTGCCGGCTTCCACAGCCGCCATGTACTCCACTTCCGTGGTTGACAGCGCAACCGTCTTCTGCAGCCTCGACTGCCACGAAACAGCTCCCCCTCGACATACCCGGATGTAGACCGGCTGGTATCCACATCAGCTGACATGTCTGAATCGGTAAAACCGTCAAGTTGAGGTTTGTCAGAACCGAATCGGAGACACATATTTGAAGTGCCCTTCAAGTACCGGAGTATCCATTTGACCGCGTTCTAGTGCTCCTTGCCGGGATTGCTCATAAACCGGCTCACCACTTCGAGGGCGTAGCCTATATCCGATCGAGTACACACCATTGCATACATCAAGCTCCCGACAACAGAGGCATATGGAACCTTCATCATATCAGCCTTCTCTGCTTTCGTCTTTGGGCTTTGCTTACTGGATAATCTGCAGTTTGCTGGGAGTGTCAATCCGACTGGTTTTGCTTCTAACATGTTGAACCGCTGAAGCACCTTTGTCACGTGTTTCTCCTGTGACAGCCACAATTGCTTAGTTGGCCGGTTCCGGATGATATGCATCCCCAGCATTTGTCTTGCCGGACCCAAGTCTTTCATTGAGAAGGTCCGGTTGAGAGCCTTCTTCAGCATCCGTATTTTGGCTTGGTCTCGTTCGACGATCAACATGCCGTCCACGTACAGAAGGAGTATCATGAAGTCGCCTCCTTCGAACTTCTTCACAAACACGCAGTGATCGGCCTACGTCTTGTGGTACCCTTGATCAGTCATGAAGGAGTCGAACTTCCAGTACCATTGTCGGGGAGCCTGCTTCAGTCCGTACATGCTCTTCTTCAACCGACATACCAGGTGCTCCTTCCCTTTCTCCACGAATCCTTCTGATTGCTGCATGTAGATCTCCTCTTCGAGGTCACCGTGAAGAAATGTCGTCTTCACGTCCAGCTGCTCTACCTCGAGGTCCATGCTTGCCGCTATACTCAGCACCGTCCGGATGGAGGTCATCTTTACTACCGGGGCAAATATCTCGTCGAAGTCCACGCCCTTCTTCTGCTGGAACCCCTTCACCACGATCCTGGCTTTGTATCTCGGGGGGTTGCCGGCATCTCCCGGTTTCAACTTGTACACCCACTTTTTCAGAGTGCCCACTTTCCTTTCGGCAACTCCACCAATTCGTACGTATGGTTCGCATGCAGGGAATCCATCTCATCCTGCATGGCACTTAACCATTTGCGGTTGTGGGTGTCATCCTTCGCTTCTTCGAAGCTTTCTGGCTCCCCCTCATCGGTTAGCAGCACATGCTCTGCATCCGGAAATCTCCGGGGGGCCCTTCTCTCTCTGAGAGGATATCTCCGTGTCTGGGCTTCGGTAACCGGCTCCTCCATTTGCTCTTCATCCGAATCCGATTCTGGGTCTTGGCCGGTTCCAGTTTCAGCTTCCTCTACTTCTTCTTCAGCCGATTCGGTATCCTCACCGTAACCAGCTGGTTCCTTGAGTGCTAACCGGTCTCTTGCCGGTTGGGTCTACTCATCGTAGAATCGATCCTTACCGGTTGACTCAGTGTTCATTATCTTCTTCTCCGACTCCTAGTCGGCGAGCGTCTTGTCCTCCATGAAGATAATATCTCGACTCCGGAATACCTTCTTGTCGACCAGGTCCACACTCGGTAGCCGAACTCATCGTCATCGTAACCGAGGAATATGCATGTCCGGGTATTTGGATCTAACTTTCCTCTCCGGTCCTTAGCTACATGCACGTACGCGAGACACCCGAATACCTTCAGATGCCGGTAGGACACTTCCTTACCGGTCCAGACTCTCTGTGGCGTGTCTCCGTCCAAGGGTACTGAGGGTGATCTGTTTATCACATATGTCGCCGTCGACAGTGCCTCAGCCCAAAACTTCTTGGGTAGTTTTGCATGCGCCAGCATACTCCGGACCCTCTCCATTATGGTTCGGTTCATCCTCTCGGCCAGCCCGTTTAGTTCCGGCGTCTTCGGCACGATAAATTCGAGCTGGATTCCCTTCGAGCGACAGTACTCCTCAAACTGCCCCCGGTATTCACCTCCGTTATCTACTCGAACCACCTTTAGCTTCCGACCGGTTTCTCTTTCCACTCTCACGTGAAGCTCTTTGAAGACGGATAGCACCTGATCCTTTGTCTTCAATGGTGTGGCCCACAGCTTCCAGTTGTGGTCATCTATGAACGTCACGAAGTACTGTGATCTTGCATGTGACTTTGTGTCCACTTGACACGCATTAGTATGCACCAACTCCAGTGGTGCATTACGTTTCATCGGTGGCCTTGGTCAGAAGGAGGTCCAGTTTTGCTTACCAGCCAAACAATCAGTGCACTTCTCCAAGTGCATGTTCTTCACTAGAATGAGGTTGTCGTCTGCAAGCCTCTTCATCCCCTTCTCGCTCATGTGACACAACCTTTTATGCCACAGCTCACCGGCAGTGTCGGATGCCACGTTCACTTCCTCCGGACATAACCGGGCATTCATCAGGTACAACGTGTTTACCTTCCGGGCCTGAGCCACAGTCAGGCTCCCTTTGCTAAACTTCATAACACCGTTCCGGATGCTACCCGTGTAGCCTTTATCCTCTAGCCAACCGACTGATATCAGGTTCAGACGAACCTCCGGAACGTGTCAGACATCCTTCAGCAGCATCTTGCATGCGGTTGGTGTTGTCAACCACATGTCTCCTATGCCGACAATTCGGCATGTACCTTCATTCCCCATTCGGACACAACCATGATCACCGGCTGAGTAGGATGAGAAGCATTTCCAGTCCGGGGTAAGGTGGAACGACGCTCCGGAGTCGACCACCTAGGTCATCTCGTCGCCGGCAAGGTTTTTCTCACTCTCCTCGGTGATGAGCATCAACTCTTCTTCACTTGCTGCGATTGTCGTCGTTCCCTTCCGGTCCGGCCCCCTCCAGTCTTTACTGTTCCAGTCCGATGTCCGCTTCGAATCGGTACCGTCGGTTTCCTTGTCTTTCCGGAAATGCCAACAGTTCTTCTGGAAGTGTCCCGGCTTGCCGCAATAGAAGCAAGTAGGCCTCCCCCTTGACTTTACCGTGTCCCCGACTTCTCCCGGTTCTGGGGACTACCGTTCCTTTGTCTTCTGCGTTCCGAAACGGTAAGGAGCGCTTTGGAGTCGGAGCTCGTATCCTTATCTTTCCGACGTGTCTCCTCATCTAGCAAGCTCGACTTTACTCTTGCTAGGGATAACCGTTTCCCTTCTGGCCCGGCGTTGCCCAAGGTGACAACCAATGTCTCCCAACTATCTGGGAGGGAACCGAGCAGGAGTAGCGCTAGTACCTCATCGGCGAGAGGTTCTTCCAATGATGTTGCCTGGTGGATCAGCCCCTGGAAGGCATTCATGTGCTCCGCCATGCTGCAGCCATCTTGGTACCAGAGTCTTACTAGCTTCCAGAATACCGAAACCTGATTAACAACATTTTTGTTTTGAAACATAATGCCGATCTTCTCCCAGAGCTCATGAGCCTTGCTCTCTTCATTGAAGTTGTTGTATAGGCTCATGTCGATGAAGCACCGTATGTACGCCGTTGTCTTCATGTGCATCACCTCCCATATTGTGGTGTCAATTTTGTCTAGTCTCTTGTCCCCGAACTGAACCGGCAACCAAAGATCTTTAACCACGAGCATGTCCCTCATCTTCGACTTCCACACCAAATAGTTGGAGCTGGTGAGCTTGAACATGCCTCCCAACGAATCGTCCATTTTCTGTGTCGTTTTGCTCTAATACCACTTTGTCAGGAACACACGCTCCCGATGAACAACGCTCGGCGACAACCGAGCTTAGAATCATAAAACATAGAAAAACGGGGAAAGAAGGTACGACATAGTGAGGAGAAGAGTACACAGGATGTTTACGTGGAAAAACCCAAATACGGGAAAAACCACGGCAGCCCACAGACTGCAAACTATCACTATGTCAGAATGTACAAAATGGTAAAGCACTGAGGCAACGACCTCGAGCTTTCTATCTTCGCCACAGGCGGCGGTTACAACACAAGCAACGACCTCTTCCTCTCTCTCTCTCTCTCTCTCTCTCTCTCTCTCTCTCTCTCTCTCTGTACACAGTTGCGCGCTCTAATCTTGCGCCAACAATAACAACAACATCACAGACATAAACAACAGTTTGCCCTAAGTCATATTTATACTAAAATGACTTTTCGGCTATTTACAAATATAGCCCCGATGGACTCTCAAAAACATATTTACGAATATGTCCCTTCATCCGGTGAGCACTCTTCACCGGGCCTGCATCATTCGGCGCTTGCCGGGTACTCTTTATCCGATTCTCACCGGGTCTGCGCCATCCAGAGGGACCTGTTTCCTAACAGAGAGCACGGCAGAGTCTCCATTACTCGCCAGTTCCTCATCCAACTGGTCATCCCGACTCATCCGCTCATTCGGTCCACTTAACCGAAATGAGATCAGACTCTCTTCTAGAGTGCCGAGGTCTTCATCTTCTAACTGGACCGGTTCAGGCTCACTAGCCTCATCCTCCGGTATCGGGTCGGGGTCAGAAGTCGGAGCCGATAAGGCATACCATGATGTCGTCTCATCAAACTCAACATCCCGGCTGACTCGGACTTGCTTCGTCTGGGGGTTATAACACTTATACCCCTTTCGCTCAACATCCCGGCTGACTTGGACATGCGAGTAACCAACCAGGATGCATTTCTCTAACTTTGCATCCAACTTCCTCCGCTTTTCATTCGGCACATGCGCATATGCAATGCTACCGAATATCCGAAGGTGTCTCAAATTCGGCTCAGCCCAGTAGAAATGGGGCATGCTCTTCTCCTCCAGCATTGCCCTTGTTGCGTCGACAATCGACCGGTTCTTCCTTTCGGCCACACCGTTTTGCTCCGGTGTGTATGTGCAGCTGAATTCTCTCCGAATTCCGTTCTGCTATAGATAACTGTTGAATTGGCCGGAAAAGTATTCTTTCCCGCCATCCCACCGCACGCACTTGATCTTCCTCTCTGTTTCCCGTTCAACCAGTCTTTGTAGGTTCCGGAAACACTCGAAGACTTCCCTCTTCCGCTCAATGAGGTAGATCCATGTGTGCCAACTGTAATCGTCGATGAAGGAGACGAAATATCGACTCTCGCCAAGACTAACGTCCTGTGTTAGTCCCATACATCCGAATGAATAAGGTCGAGCTTGTTACGGCTACGGTTTCGTTTGGTAGAGAATGGAAGTCGGTGTTGCTTCCTGAGTTGGCAGGCATCACATATTTGGATCTTCTGGCCACTGAACTTCGGCAAACTGAAATCAACTTATTTCGTTTGCAGATCTTGAAGCCTCTGGTAATTGACGTGGCCGATCCGCTTGTACCAGAGATCAATATTTGATTCAATCTTCTTTCCTTTGGCGAAAAAAGCGGTGCTGACGTCATTGGTGTCGAGGATGAACATCCTCCCATCTCTGTGCCGTTGCGCAATAATTTGGTCCTCTTCCTCGATGAAGCACCCAAGGTGCGTAAACCGCACCTGCATCCCCTAGTCAACGATTTGATCAACTGACATCAAGTTCTTCGTGATGGTTGGAACGTGTAACACATTCATCAACTTCCCCCTCTGTCCGACGTGGCTCAAAGGAACTTCTCCGACATGTACGATTGGGTGAGGAGTATCGTCTCCGGTTTCGACGACTCCCGGTTGTTCCGGTTTCTCCAAGAAAGAGAACCACTCTTTGTGGCTCGTCATGTGATTCGACGCACGAAATCAACGTACCATACTTCCTCCGATTTGGAAGTGGTCTTCTTCATCGAGTTAGCCTCGTGTTTCATCACCAAGGTTGGCCCTTTACCGGCTTTTCCAGTTTTGGATCCTCCCAATCCTTCTACGTAGTGCAAGTATTGTCGGTTCTCTCTGTTAGCCTTGCCGAATCGGCGCGCTTCTTCTAGCGCTCACTTTCTCTGTGGCCCTTTTTACCACAGTACCAGCATTCCGTGTCGGCCCTTTCTTGCCAGCCTCCGACGCCACCTTGACTCCCCCTGCTTGTGGAGGGTCCGGAACTGCTGTCGGCACGTTCTTTGTGCCTTCAGTCCTGCTCTTGAGGGCCGACCCGCCTCATCCACCACGCCCACGGGGCCAATCCGCCTCCGTGTACAACATCCAGCTATTGGTGGGTGCACTTGTTGATGCACCGACGTTGTTCTCCTCTACAAGGAGCATCGACTGTAAGTCGAAAAATGACGACGTATTCTCCCTTGTACATACCGCCATTCAAAACGCTTTGAACTTAGACGTTAGGCCCCCAAGACAGATCTGCACCATCCCATCTTCCTCTATAGTGACATTGATAGAGGCAAGTGAGTCATAGTTCTCTTTGATTCGGGCCGTGTAATCGGCTCCTGACATTTCCTTCTGTCGGACATTGTTCAACTCCTGTCGGAGTTGCAGCTTCCGGGCCGTAGTGCTTGCCGCGAAAACCTTCTTCAGGTTTCCTTAAGCTTCTTTTGGTGTCTTGGCATCTCGGACATGGCTCAACAACTGGTCTCTAACACTGGACGCAAAGCAATACAGATTCACTCTGCTTGCCGCTTGTTCCCACACTGGGAAGTCCTTGTGTGCCGCATCAGGTGCTATGTTGTTAACTCCGTCGACATAACTCCAGTAACCATGCCCAAGCAGGTACTGGTGCATCTTGTCTGACCAAGATGCGTAGTTGGATCTGTCGAGCTTCTCCACCGGGAGCGAGCTAGCCATTCCTCTGTCCATCACTTCTCTTTTTGTTCTTACCAAGTCTTAGGGTTTGTCTTCAACTGCAGAGGTTCTCAGCCCTCGAGCTCTGATACCATGTAAAAGAATAGTGTGCGGAAGCAATAGAAAACTGAAAACAAAAATGCAGGTTTAATGGAGAGCTTGAATATACACAGTACGCGGGAGAGACAAAGAAAGAGCAGAACATAAAACTCTATTCAAAATTAACTCACAAACTCTGTACATCCAACGTGCTCAACAACACTATTCATACAACTAGTCCTAAGAGGACTAATAGAAGTACATTGTACTTCAATGCTCACACGAGCGTCTAACACTAACTACGAGACATTAACTACCTAGTAGTCCATGCTGCTACTAGGCTTCCGGTTACTACTTGATCCGGTTAACCGGCTCCCCAGCTCACCGGCTGACCGATCCAGCTCATCCTTCCGGATGTCGATCCAGCTCAGGCTTATTCAGTCGATCCGGATCCGGTTGAGCTTGCCGCTCAAAAATGGACATGACAATATTTGGCGATGACCCTCCCTTGTTGAGTTCCTCTTTTCAGTTGAAGATATCCAAACCATAAGAGTAACTCAACAAGGGAGGCTCATCGCCATTTGTTCGGTTGTTGGAGTATACTTGCCTATGAAACGATGAAAGAGATCCACGTGAAATCCCCATAGGTCAATACTGAAATTTTTAAGTCTTGAGAAAGGGAAGCATCACAAACATTTGGGGCTCTTAAGACGTGAGTAGGATAACGACATCCAGGCTCTTTGCAAGCATGTTTTAGCTCCATGATATGAGACTCGTGTCTTTGTTTCATAAGCTTGTTTCCGCTTGAGTGCTCAGTTTGATGCTTAGAGTAAGGGTGTGGTGGTTTCTGACTTGTCACGAGCTTTGGGAGCCTTGTGATAGAGCACGAGGGAGCACAACCTAAGAATCGCACATAGCTCAATTCAGAGCTTTAAGAAGGAGGCACTATATGATTGTGAGGATGGAAAGGATAGGGAGAAAACCAAATGAGAAAATGAGAAAATGAATAGGGAATTAAAACAAGAAGTATAACTATATGAGTTTTGGGCATAAAAACAAGACATTCACTCGCTTAGAACTTTTTGTTCATATCGAGGAAACCCTTTGGAGGCTTTAATGGACCTTTTCAACCTTTACCCTACTGCCTCTAGCTCTATGTTGGGTTCATTATCCTTCCCAAGGTTGGTACCATTTACTCCCCCAAAGTTATTTTTTGGCATATGATGTAGCATCTGTTTACTTGTACTATGGACCTCCTTATGTTTACAAAACTAGAACTTGGGTGCACCTAGGTGTGGTCCTTTCACCATTGTAAAATTTTCCTAATGTGCCATTTGGCTTTAGTGTCATTTTCCCTCTATTTGGCAAAGACTCCATGTACATTGACCAACTAAACATCGTTAATTATTATCAAGTCAAGCGAGGGTGGAAGATGTTGGGATCAACTAAGGTATCAATTGCAATGGTGAACACCTCTAGTGATGATGGGTGATGTTGTAGTAGGGATAATGAAATGTTAAATCAAGGAGCACACACTATTATCTAATGGTTATTAGTTAATGTTGATAGAACACAAAATATAGATAAACACGAGTAAGGATTCCCTATGATCACTTATCATTGACTTGACGAATGATAAATGAGTTTACTTTATATGCATGTGTGTGTGAATGAGCATCACTCACTTAATATTTAGTTAAGGGATTAAGAATTAATCATGCATTAGATTAGTCTAAGATTGATCTCTCTTAGAGTACATGGTTGGAGAGTAAAATATAAGGTTCTCACTATTTGAGAGAATGGTTGTCATTTCATTTTCAAATATACATAACTTTATTATCATCCTCAAAGGTAAAGTTTGCCCCATGGAACCAAAAGTGTAGTATTGTGTGAAGCTACGTAGTGACCATCAATGTTTAAGATTTGGGTAGTGGATGTTACAATTGAGAGTGCGCATTATAATTGTGAGATAGGAATGGATTGATAATTGTTGGAAAGCAAAGTTAAATGTGATTGAAGGTGAAACATTGTAATAACATAGTGCGATACTAGGTTCACAAACTTGTTCAAAGAAAAATAAGCATGGTTAATGAGTCTCCTTGTCTATGCTCTAACACCCAATCTTATATTGAACATAATGTGAGCTACTTTATAAGGAAAGTGATAGTGTGTATGATGGGATAAGGTATAGACCCAAGAATATATGGGCAAATGGAGTTTTCTTGTTCTGTGAATATGGGTTTGTAGCTTTGGTACAACATATGCAATATATAATGCATGAAACATGAGCCTCCTAATCTCTCCCAAGGTATAATACATCTGGTGTTGCAATAAGTCTTATTCATGGAGGAATCTATAGAAACATGACAAAGCAAGCATAATACATCCCATCTTCTAAACCATTTCTTTACATATTGCATCTCTCTTTAACTCAATTTTTTGCTTGTGCACATCCTTTCAAAAAATTTATTTGCTTCCATGAAATTCCAGGACATTAATATGAGGATTATTTTTTAACCTCAAGCATGTATTGACCAATAGTTTCCATGTTGATGATCTCAATAGGAAGTGATCTAGTCTCAAGGAGTAGGAGGCATGTATGATGTTTGTATCTTGACTTTCTGAATCTTCACAAAGAAACATTATTGGACTTCAATATGCAACCATCCCATAAAACAAGCTTTGATCTCACCAATTTGTTAAAGAGACGTCTCTTGAGACCTCAAAATTAGATTTCTGCTCAAATGCACTCGTCCTTGAATGCACAATAATTCCCATTCCTCGATTCCAAGCAACAATTAGCACGTTGATTATGTAACAAAGGAATCGAAGATTGGCCATTCAATAGGAAACAAAGATGCTTTTAGTGCATACCAATGTTGTTTGTTGTGAGTTGGTTGAAGATAGAGTATTGCATTCCAATTTTGGGTTTTGTTAATTGGTTGTTGTCACCATTGCAATGGGTTTTCATTCATGGATCTAGAGCTTTACCCCCAATGTATGAGGTGTTATTTAACTATCTCAAGTATTGGGGCCTATGGGGTTTTATTCATGGATCTAGAGCTTTACTCCCATTGTATGAGGTGTTATTTAGATATCTCACGTATTGGGACCTATGGTACAATTGTCGTGTGAAAATTGGGGGGTTGTTTGTTAGTCTACATGGAATATCTCAAATCATAATCAAGCTAAAAAGAAAATTTGTTGTTTTATGATTGAGCTTTCCATACACCTTATTATGAAAGTATTTACATTTATGTTGGCAAATATTGCATAACCATAGAAGATTTTCATTGCCATATTATCCTCACTCTCGTAGAGATGACATGTTTTTTTTGTATTCTCGTGTTGTTTTAATATGTCCACTATTTTAGACACTAGGAAAGACATAAGATGAGTAGTAAGTATATACACAATATTCATAAAATATATCGAGTAATGGTACACTACACTCTACTTGAACAAGATGTTAATAGTTATAGCATTCAAAATAGGCATTGCGTATCTACTTTTGAAAGTATGGTAACCCATGATGAGAACTTGTGGAGTAAGGATTACCCCATCATTGAGCTTCTACCTATGGAATCTATACTTTAACATGCAAAAGAATTTGGAGGTACTAGCAATGATGCTATTAAACACCACTTATGATTCAACATCACAAAACATTTTTGCATATCTAATGCTTGCCTTCAAATATACCACAAAACTTCGATTCCAAAGCCTAACTTTTCAATGGTTGCGTAAATTGCAATTTACATGAATACATCCATACATGAATTTCATGATAAGTGATTGCTTCCATAAGTTGCATGCGGAAACATTGACTTGCACACATGAGGCTCTTGGGCAAAAAAAAAAACTCAATGAATTATATGCGGAAAGAAGTGAGAGACAAAATGGACCATGATGCATCGCGCTCACTTCTTTTTCTTTTTCTTTCTTTTTCAAAACTACACCGTAGCTTTCATTACTAATCCAATAAGTATATACAAAGCATATAATGATACAATCTAGTGGCGTGTAAGATAGCACAGAAAAAAGTATAGCCCCCATTATGTCATAAGGTAAAACAAACTCCACCTATGGAGGAAACAACCATTGAGGGTGTAGATATGGCCAAACCATTTTGGCATTTCTCTCCACAAAGACGAACAATTTCTTCCACTTGCATTTAAAGGACCTTTGTTTAAGAAAAAGGCTATCTTCATTACCAATGAAGGAGTCCTATTGACCTTTTAAAATTGAAATAAGCATCGATCAACTTTCCTTCACACAATGAACAAGATTCTGCTTTATTTGTTGAAACACATTTTTGCATCGAGCTATCCATATTTTCCACAAAATCACCCTTCAAACTAGGGGAAGGCAAGTTAAGGACGTACCATATTCAGGATCAAGTTGATTGAATGTAGATGCCATTGCGATATCATCGGTGATTTTGCGGAAATACATGCGCTCACATTTGATTTTGAGTATATTGACTAAAGATAGAAATGGAATACATACATGAGTCCCTTTGAACATGGTGATCTTTGACTTCTGTATATCATATACACTTTTTTATTACGAAAATAAATGGCTATATGCAATTGTATAAATGGCTATATTCAATCGTTATATAGATTGGACTCCATGTTACATTTCTTCTTAATTTTGTTACAACTTGCTATGAATAAATATTATCTCATTGCATAATATAAATACTTTAGATACTATTAGATTGTTAATTGTCAAGACTCATATTAGATTCATAACAAATGGTTTGGCTCACTTATTGACCATTGTATGGGTGGAAATGTAGTAACTTCTAATTAATAATACCATAAATGAGGATGTGGTAAAGTTTTGATTTATTTGGTAGAATTGACATTGACATTTTCAAGGTATAAAGGAAGATGACAAGTACGGGCAACATATTCAAGTTACAATTACATGAGCAAAGAGATGCTCAAACGTGTTATTGACATATTTTGCACATCACCTATCTAGGACATGCGTACTTGTTGAATGCGAACATGTGTTTACGATACGTTTGAAAGTGACCATTTTAAGTTGATAGGTATCCAAATGTCTATTGCCAATCAATTTATTTATGGTATATTTATGCCAATAGGTAATCATTATTGAACACAAATGCGGTGTGTTCAACATGAGAATGGC
Organism: Azolla caroliniana; assembly: GCF_043228905.1. NCBI lineage: Eukaryota > Viridiplantae > Streptophyta > Polypodiopsida > Salviniales > Salviniaceae > Azolla > Azolla caroliniana. Next base: position 6,085,271 of record NW_028230440.1, on the reverse strand, counting down.
TCGTGGATATTACCATGCCCCCCCTCCCCAAACAAAAAAAAAGAACCCACTCTTCCAACCTAGCCCTAACTGCCCTATCCATTAAGATTCATTTGCAACTCTTGTATTACCTGTTTGGAAATTATTAAATGAATCATAATGATTCCCACCATCTCACTTTCCCTAACCCAAGCTAGCAATCTTACACTCTATGTAGAGAAAAATAATTTATATTATACTTTAAATTCAACAAGCATATCATGGAAAATATGGTTGCATGTACATGTTGTATGAGAAGTATAATATGCATACATCCTCTTGGGAATAACCACTAGAATGTAGCAGGCCACAAGATCTGGCTCATATTGGTCGATGATGAAGGGCACTAATGTATAGCTACATGTACCTACTTACATTAAATAGTCAGTTTGGAAAGGATATGTACGTGGTCTCATATTATTGAACTCGGTCGGAAGGTAATTCCCCAGTTTATGTATAATAATCTTTCTATAATAATCTCTCCTAACTAATGGGAAAGTAGCTTCTTTTTGGGAAAAAAAACCATTGGAATGTAGTGACATGAATGGAAGTAAAATTTATACAAATATCACCCCTGTAAGGGTGAATGAAGCATTAGAATGTAGCAACATGAGTGGAATTAAATTTTATACAAATATTGTCCCCATGAGGATAAATGAAGCTTTTCCATGGTCTTCGCTTCGTAAGCATGAAAATATCATATTTTTAGTACTAATATAAACTTTCATTTATATTCACTATTTTGAGGACAACCATAGGCGTGGGATGTAATCATGTAAGCATTACCGTTCTATTCACATGTCAAAACATTCCACACCTAGGCTATACCAATAACTTGAGATAACTTCATTTATTCTCACGTAGAAAATATTCAAGAACAAAGAAGCACTAGTGTGCGATAGATGAACACAAAGATGGGAACAATATATATTTATATGCTATATATCAATATGTATAATCACACATGTGTGGATGTCATTTAGAAAATATTTTGAAGTTTATCAAGTTGTAAGGTTTAAGGTTTAAATGCATTAAACATGTGTGAATTGTAACTTGTCACTTAAATATTATTCCACTTGCTTTGCTTTCTCATCAAAATATTGAATTTGCTTAACCTGATTTTCTAAAACCTCGTCACACCTTGTTATATCTTGAGCTACATGTAGGAATCTAGTGCTTGAAATAATCATATAGGTCAACTTGTAGAATGAGGTTTGCCTTTGTAAAATAGGTTGGATACACACTGGATTAGTGCTTGAAAGATATAAAAGTATGATTCCTTGTCAGAAGTCTCATTTTCAAAGGATCCATACTCACATTTGACCCCACCAAGCATGCCTGTGATATTGTGGTGTGAAGGTGTACATGCACACCACAATACAATTGATTAGGCGACCATTTTGTGCAACTGACAAAATAAACATAGAGAGACAAAGAAGAGAAATATATGTTAAAAGGTCAATAGAGATCACAACTTCTATTGATGCAACGAAATCCAATGTCATAGTGGCGAAAAAGATCTTTCCACATGAGAAAGGTGAAACAATCTTCAAACAAGAAAAGCTAAATCAAACTTAAGATAAAAGCACTTTTTCATATTCATGTCGTGACAATGCCTCTAAAATGTAGTTATCAACAAGGTTCTTGTGTCACATTAAACAAACATTATGAAATAATACAAGTTATAAATGCATCTCTTGGCAATGAATTGGTGCCCGTGCTTATGGTGTAATTTTTATGCTTGGTACAATTTTTTGCATGGGGGGTTGATACTTGTTTTATTGGGCCTAATAGGGCACCATGGTTTTCAAAATACATGTTGCCGTGTTAGTAGTAATTTACATCAAGAAGTCTACGAAATCAATGCACACAATTGCTTGATAATTCATGCACTACTACAATTTGTGAAATGAGAATAAAATTCTAGGGAGGTCATAGTATTGATGCAAGTTAGTGCTCCCTGGAAGCCAATGTCATGACATACATGACTTATTGTGAAAATGTTATCAAGGGGTGTTCTTCAGAAGTTCAGAGGGAACATCACACATCTCCCTTGGGTTTCTTGACTTGCTCAAGTTAAAAAAAAACTATAAGTGCAAAGAAGTAATCATGATTTTGTCCAACTTGAAGTTGTATTAGGTTAGGTTGTTTAGAGGGAACATCACACACATGACTCCCCTAGTTTTTTTGGCTTGCTAGAGTAGAAAACATGTATAATTGTAGAGAAGCAACCATGGTTGTGTCCAACTCAAAGTCGTGTTAGGTTAGGTTATTCACAAGATCAAAGATTTCGAAAAGGGACATGGTGTTAACATGACACCGAATAATCAATGGGGAAAAAGTAGGAGTGAGCAATTAAGGCTTCAAAAAGGTAAAACGTTTGTAGCTGAAAATGTATTCAATTACAAAAGTGTGTTTTAAATTCACGGTCAACCAATCACATGTAAAGTCTTTTCGTGTTGTCCACACCATTTTGTCACTAGCGAACACAACCATTATTATTATTTGTTTTTCCATTGTTGTTAAGGATAACTGAATCTATGTAGAGACGCAAAAATGAAATGAAAAATATGTAGTAATAAGGTATCCACAAGAGAGAGAGAGAGAGAGAGAGAGAGAGAGAGAGAGAGAGAGAGAGAGAGAGAGAGAGAGAGGGAGGGAGGGAGAGGGAGGGAGGGAGAGAGACTTATCGTCCACAAGAGGAATCAGGGATTTGTAAGCCAATACTCCACGCGATGAAATATGCCCATTTTGAGGTATTGAGGGACGTGGGATGCGATGGGGGACCACAATCGTTTATTTTTGAGTGGGTCCAATGATATGCATGACATTCCTGCCCATTTGTATTTCTATAGTTCGTAATTCATGCATTAACTATTTACATAGGGGAGAGAGAGAGAGAGAGAGAGAAAGATTTATCGTCCACAAGAGATCTTTTTAAAGAAGAGCAATCTTACAAGTTACAACGCTACTAGCGACGTTTTAATCAAAGAGAAGACAATGAATGAATGAATGAATGAATGAATGAATGAAGAAGAAGAAGAAAGAGCCACGGTACTACTAAATTTGTGGTGTCTCAAGAAGGAAGCAAGAAGAAGGAAGGGTGTAAAGACATAAAAAAGGGCTTATATTTATTTATTTATTTAATTAATTTTGCAATCTCCTAACGGTAAGGAAGCAAAGGGGAAAAAAAAAAAGTGTTTGAAATTCTAACAAAAAGGAAGCAATAATAAATAAATAATATATATCGGCAACAACAGAAGAAAGACGAGGAAGAAAGAAGAAAGAAGAAACAGATGGCTACATTTAGCGGGTCCCGACAAATCTAGAGGCCCTGCTGAGCTGGCATGCCACGTCACCGCAAAGTGGGAGCTGCCCTTCCCTGGTGGACTAGAGTCATGATGATGGCCAGTGCGCTGATCCACGTCAGCAGACGACCCTGCACCTCCTCCTCCTCCTCCTCCTCCCTTTTCTCAGAAACAGAGCATTCCCTCTCTCTCTCTCTCTCTCTCTCTCTCACTCGCTCACTCTCACACACTCTCTCTGTCTCTCTTTCTCTTTCTCTGTCTCTCTGTCTCTCATCGCTACAGAGCATTTCCTCTCACCTCCCTCTCTCTCTCTCTGTGCGGAAATTTTTTCGGTGTTGATCCGTCCGTGTGCAAGTTTGTATGGCCTCTGTCTCTTCCGCTTCACCTTTTTTTTTCCATTACTTTACCTTTCAAATGACTTCGGTCTCTGCCTTCATTCTCAGAAATTTGGAACTTACTTACTATTTTTGCCTGATTTTTATGTGCTATTTCCAGAGCTGATTTCCAAGCTTCCTAGCAGATGCTGGTTGAAGCCTGCTGAATATATATACCGTGGTATGTCATTGTTTTTTTATACTTTATTTTTTTGCAAAAGAAAAAAAAAAACAAGTCAAATTTGGATAATAGGCTTTAAGGATATATACTAAGTCTCTTCTGTGTTTTTCTGATGCCAAGCTCAAAATTCACAAGATGGGCATTCAATTGTGTTTGAATTATATCAATCATATGTAGCTTGAATGAGTACTCTGTTATTTTGTGATATTAATAGGATAAAATTGCGTGTATGTGTAATTCTAAGGGTCAAGTAGTATGTTTTGCCAAAGCAAAGATAGTGCCAAAAAAGAAATCAATTATGTAAGAGAGAGAGAGAGAGAGAGAGAGAGAGAGAGAGAGAGAGAGAGGTGATCTTATAGATCTTTCCAGAAGGAAGAAGGTTTAGGGCCATTGGTCTTATTTAACTGTAAAAGTGAGCGTTTTGTTTCGTGTATATATGTATGCGTGTATGTTGGTATTTGTTTATGTTTGTATGTTAGGTACCTATATTAGTATAGAATTTTGTTCTGGACGCATGGCAGTGGTAAATTTTTGTCTATCAAAAGCTTTTATGCTATTACTTGATGCAATTGAAAGTGAATGATTCTAATCTATTCATGATTAGCAGAATAAGTGTTTCTTTAGTAGAAAACCAGATTAGGAAACTTAATCATTGAGCCAGTTTTTCAATCAACCAATTTCAATTCATCAACAGAGTCTAAAAGTGAATCCTACTGGTCTCTTGAGTTTATTTATACCTTCACCATGAAAAGAAGATTTCACCACTATGTTTTACTTGCATTAAATTAAGAGAGGGAGGAGTGTAATACAAAAATAGGTTTCTTGTTTGTGGGTAGAGTCCCTATTGGCTATTGGGCACCAGAAAACTTGCTATTCAAAATATGATCCTGAATATTTTTTTGAACTGTATTCTTGGATAGGTATCTTTTATATGTAATAAACTTGAAAAGAAGTAAAAGTGGTAGATTTTCTTTCTCTAGAACTCATGCCACCGTGGAGAATATTTCAATGCAAGGCTGGGGTCGTGGATTGTCTCGGCCTTCAAAGAACCGTGCCGTCGAGAAGAAGGTATGCATTTGTTTTCTTGTATAGCTTCTTGAGTTTAAAAATCCTTCTGGAAAAACTCCTAAATATTCGTAAGTTTCTTTTAACTTCCTCAAATACCCATGGACAACCATCTTTAGAGCAAATATATGGCCAATTGATCCCATTGTCTCCTACTTTAAGTGCTGTCTGAGTAATTATAGGGTCAAATTGTCCACTATTTACGTCTTTGGGGGATTGACAAGAGGCATTTGGGAAAATAAAGTAGTGAAGTGTATTTTGCAGTTTGCTCCTGCATAATCTGAAATTATCATGTCATTAGGAGCCTAATTTTGATAAAGCATATATAGGTAATTAGTCAAATCATTAATTTTGAACTTTTGATACACATGAGCATCTTATTTTGGTTAATTTCCCTTTAATCAATCTCTCCTTATTGAATGTCACATGTCTGAATACGTTATTGGTTTCTTAATGTTAAGTCATTGCTATTTTTATAAACAAGAGGGAATTGCATCGGATTGTTCCTTATACAATTAGCATGGCATGTTGTCTCATTGTCTATTTATTGGATTGCCAAGGTCTTGAGTACAGCAGAAAGAGCACGACAACGATGTGCCCGCCAAGAGTATCGACTTTCTTTAGAGAAAGAGGTTATTATCTTTCTTTTCCTGTTGTTTATCCTTGCGGCTTTCTTTGCATGGCTTAAACCCTCCTAACGTGGCTATATCATCCATGCATTTTAGATTACAAATTTGCAAAAGAAACTACGACAAGAGATTGATACACACAAGGCTCTAGAAAGAGCATTCCGGAGAACTCTTGGTGTTCTGCCACGATTTTCCCCGCGCCTTGCTCCAAAGGTTCACTTATGTTTTACTTAAACAAAAACAAACTTTGATCTATAGATTTGTCAAATTTTCACTTTAACACATGTTCACATGAAATTCAGGTGCAAGAGCTGTTAGCAGAAGTTGCAGTTCTAGAAGAAGAGGTCATAAACCTCGAAGAATCAATCGTAACATTGCGGCAAGGGTTATATAATGAAGCAGTATACCTCTCTCTTTCCAAGCAACAAAAAGAATCCAATGGAAACTTGGGCTCTACTGGGACAAAAGAAGGGAAAGTTCCATCTCAAAAGAATGGTACAATAAAGGCGAAGAGAAGTTCTGTAATTGCAAAGCTTCTCCCTCCGGTTGTAGAAAGTAAGAATGAAGAGTGTTTGATCATTCATAAATCAAGCATTGGGGAAGAATCACGGGATGCTGTCAAAGATGCTACTGATAAAAAGCTTCGTGGACAAGTATTTCAGCAAACTTGCAATAATAGGCTGGGTACAGTGGATGAAGTTTCCCCGTCAAAGGTCATTTATAAATCTGGTGGCGAACAAGAAACTTTCCTAGAGAAAGAAAATCATCAAAAGACAGTAGATAAATCTAGCAAGATATGGCCACAAAATCCTGATACCATGGTAAAATCCTTTACTTGTATATGTCCCATAATTTATTAATGGGAGAGATAGATGGATCATGTCTTGCGTGGTCTTCATGGGTGTGCCATACTGTGCTGACTGTCCACTTGTTGTTATCAATTAGGTCGACAATACAAAGAAAATCGTGGAAATGCCTGATGGAGAAACCATTGAACCTAACCTTCTTTCTGAAGAAATAGTTTGGTGTCTATCAAGCATATTCTTGAGATTAGCTAAGCAAGGTCTTTTCTCCGATTGTGAGACATCATCCACTGTCTCACATTCGACTCTCTCGAGCATTACTTCGATGAGCTATAATATGTCCCGAGATGTTACTGAAGAAATTGAATTCATAGATCCTTACAAAATCAGTGCTGAATCCATGCCTAGAGATATTGGCCCTTACCAATATTACCAAGAGATTACAACTAATTCACTTGACTATAGCCGGATTCCAAAATCAGCTGGATTCTTAAAGAAACTAATGTAAGATTATGATGGATTGCTTATGTATTTATGGCTGGATTGTGTATTCAAAATTATCTCGAAATGATTTCTAGATCATGATATTTTTTTGCTTCGCTATTGTTTTTTGTATTAGGACTTTGGTAGAAAAGTTGCGCGTAGTGGATCTACGATGTCTTACTCACCATCAAAAGCTATCCTTTTGGATAAACATCTATAATTCTTGCATCATGCATGTAAGACACCCAGCCATACTTATTGATCTAAAAGATCTTTATTATAAGTTTTCCTTTACATCTACCTAATAGTATAACCTGGTGTTCAGGCTTTCTTGGAGCATGGAATTCCAAATAACCCACATCAAGTTGTTGCCCTTATGGGCAAGGTTTGACACTTTCATATCTCTTTCCATTGATCAATATAATTAATATACATTCTTTTTATGTTTATCAGATGTAGAGATTTTATAGTCATGTGTGGCAATGCCATTTTATTATCTTATAAATTTGGTTACAAGTGTGACTCAGAGACTTTGATATTTGTATGCAACAGGCAGCTATCAATGTTGGAGGTCATCTTCTTAGTGCCCTAGCCATCGAACACTTCATCTTAAGACTACCATGTGACCTTGCCAGTGTGAGTATCAAATTCAATGTTTTGGGAAAACTTACTGAAATTCCCAACATGGTCAATGAAACCCCCAACATGCCCCTTGGAATTTTGAAACTCTCCGAATTCCACCTGCTTTTTCAAGTTACCCTTGCATCTTGAAATTGTTGGAAATGAGTGGTATTCTTCCGGATATTTTGGAAACAATTGGGATTTTGGGTGGTTTTGATGAAAAATGTGGGGGCTGTAATATTAAAAAGTAAATATGGAATTGGATTATTCATATTTATTTGTGTGTCTGGTTGCAATATGATAGGCTGAATGGAAGAGCAGAGAGAGAGAAACAGAGGGTTTAATGTGCCGCACCTATGGATTAGAATGGCCAGAACCTTCAGTGAGTTTTGCTCTCTGCTGTGGGAGTTGGTCTTCACCTGCGGTGAGTATAAATCTTACGCGACTGTATTTACGTCCAATGTATATTATTATATGCATAGCCATCATGGATGATCAATCACAGCTGCTAAATCTACAACCTGCACAAAAGGTTGTACCGAGTACCAGATTTCATGATTATATCCACAGGAATAAGGTACAAAAATCTCTCACACACGTCTGTAGTGTGTAAAGAAATATACACGATATCCAAATGCACAAACACACGTACACTTAACTCAAAATACATACATACACGCACATTCTCTTTCTTAGCAATGCATGATATTACTGGTGGGAAACCTCAAAAAGTGAGGTGAAAATCATTCTGAATAGTTACTACGTGCTGGATTAGAAACATCAAAGCATAAATGTGCCCGCGGCTGTGATGTGGGAAACCCCAATGTGAGGTAGAAAACTATGCTGACATATTATTATATGTCAGATTAGAAAATTTAAAGTATTAAATTTGCCCGACGATGTCACGGAGATGCCTCTGAAGCAGATTGGCCTATACATAATATATACAGATACATACACATATATGTAAATTTATATACATACACATATATTTATAATATAAATGTGCATTGTAATGATGTGATGTCATCCGTTTAACATTGTTGGATTACAGGTTCGCATATATACAGCGCGGGAGGTGGAAAATGAGTTAGAGATTGCAAAAACAGAGTATTTACAAGCAGCGGTGGGGGTGACTCCAACAAAGATCGTGATACCAAAGATTCTGGATTGGTATATGAGGGATTTCGCAAAAGATGTGGAGTCTTTGCTTGACTGGGTGTCAGATCAACTACCAAGTGCTGCACTTGGCAAATCTATAGCAAAATGCCTTGCTCACAACCATAGCAAGCAAGGGAAAGCATTATCTGAGGTTGTACAAGTTATGCCTTACGACTTCAATTTCAGGTATCTTTTTGCCGTGCAACCGCTTCTTTGGGAGGGTTAAAAAGTATGTGTAAAAGAGGCCCTGAAGTGTTAGATGATGGTTATGGTGATGGGGTGATTTCATAATTTCACATACCTTTTTGCAGTGCAGCCTCTCTCTACATGAGCATGACATACTCTTAACAAAATTTCATCCATGCAATGTTTTCCAAAAGAAAAGTGATACATATATGTATATGCATGAGTGATATACCAGAGGTGTTGATAGGATGGGAAAATCAAGACATTTCATCCATTATGAGATTGTTTTGATATTATTATGTACATCATCATTATATATTGATAGATACCATCATCCTATCCTGCACCATTACCTATTTCCTGTGTAAGTTTTCACGATGTCAAGCTAAAATTGACATTTTTGCTTAGTGTAACATAGTTCTCCTGAAGGTGATGATATGAATTTATGTTGTAAGCTGTTTATGCAATTTTCTTGTATTTGGAGTCCATGTAATTTCACACTTGGGTCAACATTGAGATTTGTGTAGTGTAACATATTCTTCTAAAGAAGGGTAGTGGCAATTTCTAAGTTATCCATGTGATTATCTAGTGTTGTGGCAATATAGTTTTTCATAATGTGATTTGTTCAGTGTAACTCGGTCTTTGAAAAATGATGCCTTGGTATTTGTGTTAGCTGTATGATTATCTTGCGCATGAATAGTATATGAATGATGGTGATCCTCACTTTAAGCGCGCACAATTCTAATGTGTTATGCTCTCCTTCAATTTTGTTTTCTTTGGTCTTGCTAATATCTTCAGTTGGGGTAAGATAATTACTAGGGTTCCTGTGTTCCTGTGGGGGATCATGATTTGCTCTAAACCTCCATTTAGTTGAAAGTGCACACTGCACATATAGTTACCCAACTAATCCGGTCCCTATCTTCTTTCCTTTGTCCTTACATGTCTTCGTCAATTACAAGTTGCATGATTCAAGACAAGAGCAGCAATATGGAACACTACAAAATGTTCCTATGATTGATTGGTCTTTGATTGAGCTGTAAGCATTCTAGTCCGAGATGGTTTTCGTAGAAGATGTGGCAATCCAACTCAGTTATTGGGCATCTCACTTCATAGCATCTCCTATCAACAAATGAGATGTTGCTCTCATTGTAGAGTATCATAGGTGCCACTTAGGCTTTTTCTCATAAAGAAATTCTCTTAGGAGAATCCATAGGCTTTGCACATCCATGTGGAACTTCCCTGCATGATTATGCCATCAATCTATTTGGCTTGCCATAAACAATGTTGTCTTCAATGTTAACATGATGCCAAGGGCAATTCTTGATTCCAATAGACAAGCTAGGGATCATTGAGCAAGAACTATAGGAAGAGTAAGACAACATATTGGAATTCATCTTGGTCACCAAAAATCTACATTAATAAACCCAACCTTCGGAGGATATCCCCCCAAACCTTGAAGATGTGTGCTACCATTTGTCATGCCTCACATAATATAATCTATTAGAAGAAATGTACCTTTTTTTGTAATACTTATATTAGTTGTGGGAAACCTAGATTTGAAGTGAAAACCCATGTAGAATAAAGAGAAATGTGCAAAGAGTTGGTAAAGATACTAAAGTTTTAACCAAAGACCTTATGATTTGGATCATTTAGATGAACTGAATCGGGCTTCAGCCAATATCTTCTGCATTGTGGAATCATAGATTGACACATGCTTCATATTCGTGATATTCGCAATATTTGAGAATGTGAAATGGCCCCAAGAATATTATAAAACTATTTATTTTGCAAAATAAATATAATAAAAATAAAAATATATTAATTCACTAAAAAAGAACAATCACTCATAAATAGATTTTAAAAATATGGTTTAGTTTAAAAATAGACTTGACACTAAATTAATATAAATATAATAAAAATTAATTAATTAAGTTTTTAGAATAAAAATTAATTAATTAAGTTTTTAGAATAAAAATTAATTCATTAAATAAAAAGAACAATCATTCGTTAATAGATTATAAAAATATGATTATGTATTGTCAAATAAAAAAGGGTGAAGCTTTATTTTATATTAATTAATTAATTAATATTAAAAAACGAATATTTTTATATTTATTATAGAAATATGATTGATCTGAAGTCCCCTTTTTAATCTCAGATAAAGCTATCCACAAATTTTGGGAGAGTAAAAAGTGGGGAATTAATGAACCTTTATTTGATTTATATTTATTAAAAATAAAACGAATACTTTTTACATTTATTATAAAAATATTATTAGTGTCCCTTTTTTATTGTCCCGACTCCCAAATCCCCCTTTTTTTCCAAAAAAAATCCCCGTCTTTATATGTAGGAAACTAAAAAGGAGGGAATTTATGAAATTTTTTTAAACGAATATTTTTCCATGCATTCGTATGTTTTCGTTTGGGAGGCCCCCCCCCCCCCCCCCCGAATGCGAATATGTCAATCTATGGATGGAATGTAATGCATTAGGAACCCAAAAGTCTATCAACAAAAAGGAGAGTTTTTATATAGTGAGGCATATGATAAGAAGTTAGAGCTAATGTGATGGTTGTATGTAATTTAGGCAACTTTTCGTTACTTTGCTTACAGAACCATGAACTTCTTTATAGGCATATGAATTCCTTTGGAAACAAGGATATAACCACTCTTCATTCAACTAATCTTGAGTGTAAATCCAAGCAACATTTTCAACATGCTAGATGCTCTGAGATCAAACACAAAAGTCCCAACACATATGAGATGGAAGGGATTAATTAATGGTGTGCGAAGCTGTTGGTGCCTCAACCGCCTTATAGGGAAGAACATATCGGATTGGAGACGATGATCAAACTTAGAATCATGGAAATGAGGAATAAACTTGGAAACAAAAGAATTGTTGCGAGTGCGAGTGACAAGAACATTGGAAACACCTTTTTCTCCCAACCATAGTCAATAAATCCTTCACACATTAACAACACATTTGGAAACACGATGCAAAGCAAATGGTTTGTTCGCACACATCACACACACACCCACACACACTCTCTCTCTCTCTATTTTTATTTTTATTTTTTACTTTCGATGAATGTACATATCCCATTTTTTGTTGTAAACCATTTGTCTCATGGGCCAATTTTGGCCTTAGAAGACGTTAATATTTCTTTCTTTCTTTCTTTTTCGTAAATAATGGCTTTCATTATGAAAGAAAAAACACCACCATGACTAACTTACAACAAACTATAGAACCCCTTCTATCTAGGGATCTAAAGAAAACTACGACACCAAATTCAATGCCACCCTACGCACCAATTCAAATGGCGAATATGATGATATGTGACCTTGCAGAGTTCTCTCTCTTCCTGGTTGAGATTTCGTGACTTCTCTAGCACTGTCAATTGCCACAAAAGAAGTCCTTTTAACTTTAGAACATATTTTCTTACCCCCACTTGCGAATAAAAAATGAAGGCATTCCGCATATTCCAATTGAACCATAGCCTCCAATACCTCAAGAACTCTCTCTCTCTCTCTCTCTCTCTCTCTGTAAGTTGTTTAAACTACTACTAGCACAACGTCTTGTGTTCGAATCCTTGTTTTCTTTCTTTTTCTTTGTCTCTCTCTTTGTAAGTTGTTTAAACTACTACTAGCACAACGTCTTGGGTTCGAATCCCTGTTTTCTCACCTCTTTATTACATACTCATACCATAGCACATAGCACGTAAAATTCGTGTTCGTCTAGCATAACATTCGTTTTTTTTCTCATTTTTCTAAAGTTTTTGTTTTTTTAAGTTTATTTACTTCGTAATAAATAGTTAATCCAAAAGTATGGTATTTACCATTCGTCGATACTCGAATGTTTTCCACGTATGGTATGGTACGTATGGTTCATACTATATTTCATAGTATGTATACATACATATCTCTTTATTCGCGCAGATCTCTGTCTGTTCAGAAAGAAAGTGGTGGCATCCATCTCGTTGTTTCTTGGTTCCCTCTGCGATCGTGACTTCAGAGTCTGGGACCCTGTGCAGGCGCGCGGGTGGGCTCGCACGCTCACACACGCGCGAATCACAAACACAATGATGCTCATGGCCTCTGTCGCTCCTCCATCCTTACGCAGCTTTCGCTACTGGTTAGTCTCTTCCCTCCCCTTATTCCTCTTCTTCTTCTTCTTCTTCTCCTTTCGATTCCCCCCAGAAGATTCGTGCTACCTGTTGATCTTCTCATCGCCGCAGGAAATATTTGGTTAAGCTTGATTAAAGTTGCTTCAGCTGTGTTTGGTCTTAGGGATTAGTCAATTGGAATCAAATTTTATATTGCTTAACTTAGAAAATATGTCTAGATTCACTAAACTTCATTCTATTTGTTATCTTAGGGATTGAATTTGATAAACTCACAAAACACTTCAATTCTCAGTATTAAGCTTGCCGGATGCTTTCATCCTGTTTATTTTTCTCTCATGTTCCCTGTTCTGGGCAAGTCATATTGTGATTGAAAAGTCTTTCCTTTATCCTTAAGGCTTATGCTGGATGATTTTTTGACTTTCATTGAGTTATTTTAAGCACCCTTTTTTCCATTGGGCATTTTTTATATCAACATTCTTTGTTGAGTCTCACCTCATATTGAGGTGTGTGACATACCACTGAGGCAAAGGGATTCACCTGAAAGTTCGTAAAATGCTGTCTCGTCATTGACAACAAACCAAATCAAATATAAATTGCTATGACCCTTGTCTTATTCTTCATAGTGCAAAATAGGCCTCCTTATATTTCTTGGTGGTCGGTTTCATCCTTGACTAATGTTACAATAACCGAAAAATGTTATATTATACTAATGCTACATTAGTATAATTAATATATGTATCAAATAATCTTGTTAGCTGAATATTTAACCTTCTGAGCTTAGATGTACGAAAACTTCTGCCTTTGAAAGATGGATAGGTCTCTGAAGCAAGGATGCATCTTCAGTGTCAGGAGATAATGGTCCTTTTTTGTAAATTACAAGGGATATGGCCGACATGTTCGGCAAATTGCTATTGTCCATAACCCCTTCCAAATGTTGTGGTTGAGACCTACTTGTATAGCCTTTCATTGACTTGTAGCAGGAAGAATTATGGAGATAAAGAAAGAACAGTTCAAGCATTTTGCTGTATTACATCACCTTGCAGAATGAACCAAAGCCTCATTCAAAGATGTGGTGGTATTAAAAATGCAATGATATCTCATTCAGACGTAGTTCTCCTCTGATTCCACATGCTGATTGGACAATTTGCAGATCCATTTTTCCTAACATTTGTGTGCATATCTTCCTATCCGAATCTCTAACTGATGTGAAGGGGTCCTGAGTTATCCTATCACACTATGGAGTCAAGTATGTATCCATATAAGAGGCTCTGATGATAAATCCATCATTCAATGAGTGTGAAAAGAGGTTTCTCGACACTGGAAAGAAATTAGTTTTAAGTGTGGCTGATGCATGAAAGCTGTAAACAACAAATAAAAGAATATGAATTGTTTTTGGAGAATCAAAGGTGCTGATACATTACAATATCTCCATTGATGCTAACTGAGAGTGACAACTGTACAAAAGGGTACATTTTTTGATAGATTATTATAGAAACCCATAGTTGAAAGGATGTAGAATACATAATTGACAATATTTTGGACACTTAAAGGTGTTGGCATAGATGACAATGAATAATCTACGTATCTGCAACACATTATACCAGGAATCACTCATTATTAATGCCATATACCTTTGATTTTGCATTTACTGAATGGGTTTGCATTTTCATGTGTCATAGGTGGTCGTCCTTCATTATAAGGATACAAATTTTCATTGATAAGGCTGTGCAAATTGCAGGACCTCTTTATATTATCCTTGCTGTTACACTAATAAGGTGAGCTGTAGCAATTTTCTTCTATGGGTGAAAACAATTTTGTACTGGATTTTGTTAGCTCTATTTCTTTGTCGTCAAATCAGTGTAAAGTCCGAAAAGTTTAACTATCTTGATAATTATTTATTGCATTAAGGATAGAGAGCCAACAATCTTGGAAAAGTGTAGTTAATTGTTTTAACCTTTTCGTGGTTGGGTACCCTGGTATGTTATTTTGAAATAAAAATAGTAACACAAACAACTAATAAAGTCACATTAGGATGTCAATACTATGTAGGGAAAACAAAATGAACTGATATTACCTCGTCTCTTATGAAATAAATAAAAGTATTGAGATGCGTTGTAAAAGTAAATTAAGTTCCCATCTCCATTTAGTAGATAGAGAAGAAGGCATGGGAGTATCTGTCAGATGGTGCTGCATGGCCTCCCTGATGCATTCATTATTTTGAACTCCTGACACTTTATAGCTCCATTTTTTTGATGTGACCTCCCTTTTCTAATTGTTTATGCTCATTTCAGCTGCATAATTTACCTGTTCTTCACAACCATACTGCCATCAATTCATAATCTGAATTCTTTCAAGGGAGCAGCTCATATTTTGGTGTCATTGTGGTTAATCTTCAATGTGTTCTTCAATTATTTCTATTGTGTGAGGACAGATCCTGGGAGCCCACCTGATTATACTGTAAGTATAAAGTGTTTTAGGTAATTTAATATTGATAGAAACAGTGTTTCATGCATAAATACTGCAAATAACAGGATGTGGAGCTAGACCCAATGACTATGACAAGTGGACAAGATGCATCAGAGAATGGATCAATCAGATGGTGCAAAAGCTGTGAGTGGTTGCTTTCATTTGTAATGGTTATGTTAACTTTATTATCATTTCTCTGGATTTATTATGGTTTCTATGTTGAAGTATTAGTGAGGAGTTGGTCATGCTGTTACATATGATTATAGATAGTATGTGAATGAGATGCTCCTCATTTAATATTTATCTGATTATTCAGGCCGGAAAATGAAGCCTCCATTGACACACCACTGCCACATATGTAGAAGGTAATTTGTTTTCTTTCCAGGCTTGTGATTTGATGATTTTTCTTCATAAATAATTCACAAAAGTTGTTTAAGTTGATAGGAATGGATTATGCAGGTGTATTCTAAAGATGGATCATCATTGTCGTATCCTCTTTGTTAAGTCTGAAGTCACTTTCTAGTTTCATTATTCAAAATCTCTGCAGGTAATTATTGCAATAAATTTGAGATTTAGGAGTCAATAAGTCAGTCTGAAGAAGATATCATATTATATATGATTTGGCCATTAGAACATAAATATTGAAGAATAGTAATAGTGACATTGGAAATTTATAACAGAGGAAAAGAGTATTTTAGTGAGGACGCTGATTTTTGTTGATGCTTGGCTCCTAAAGCTTTGCGTCAATTGACAGTATTGCTGCATGCATTGTTAGGAGATCCTATGCCTAGCTCTATATTGAGTAATTGTACACAGTTACAAGCGAATGGTTATGGTTACCTGAACAGGAGTTTGAATAGGATTGGAAACAGCTGTAAAAGCTATTTCAAAGGTAACAACAATTCAAAGCACATCACTCTCAAGACAATATGGCATTCTGATATTGACAGGAAACAATTTCAATTTCAATTTTGAACGTGTCATTTCAATTTCCAGGAGGGTCATGTTGTGTTCAGGTCGGCATCAGTGAACTTTAGAATCATATATTATCAGAAAATGGCCATTATATTTCCTAGTTAATTAAGATTTTAAAATCATTGTGTTTTATTGATATTATTCATAAGTTCATATCATTTGATTTTGGGGCCTTCAAACAATCTTTCAGGAACTTTTTTATTAGCCAGGTGTCAAACAGATCCTACCTGTAACATGCCATAATCTAACTATAGACACAAGAACACCATTCTTCATCGAAAGGGATTAAAGCGACATTCCATATTGCAATTCTTATATGCCTTTAACGTGATAGTCATGCATCGTGAAACATAAGTTCAGGAGTTCATAGGAGGGAAAAAAAAGGATTCCATTGTCTGATAAGTTTACAAACATCATTACAATGGGGCTTTACAAGATTGTTTAGTCTTAAATTGTGGATATCAGGATACCACTATATATAAGTGCATTGGTTTTGAGAACTGCTTTCATTTACTATCTCGTAATGGATTTAGAAAAACATAGGTACATACTGGCAAAAAGAAATACTATACAGGGGAATCATAGCAAAAGAGAATATTGAAACAGATCAGAGTATAATCAGACTTACAAAAATGTATACTTATATGTACAAAAAAGCAGAATTTGCTAGTGTTGCATAAGTTGTTTATGCCATTTCTAATTCTTAAACTACTCATAGGATTTGTCTTTCTTATGTTGTACACCTAATGACATCAGACCCTTAACCAGTTGCCCAGCTTGGATGCATAACTGCATCGGGTTTTTCAATTACAGGTTCTTTTTTGTCTTCTGTACGTATTCCAGCCATGAAGGACACAACCAACTTAGTAATTCCATGTCTTCAAAATATTGACATTTGTACTTGCAATTCAGTGTTCTATATGTGGATAGGATGTGCATATACAGCTTACATGGCTTCTATTCCTCTACGAGCAAGTTTTAAGGATGTAAGAAAGATTTCAGCTGACTTATATTTGTCAGTGTTGGTATGAGTAATTATATCATGTTGGAATTTGAAAAACTATTTGTTGCCTTGCATGCAGGATGAAGAGGAAAACGTACAAGTGCTTTTTACTTTTGTGCTTGCTCTTGCTGTGTTCTTTTCCTTGACAGGACTTTTTGGGTTCCATGTATACCTAGTACTCTCTGCACAGGTAACTTTGTTCATTATTACACTGTAAAACATTATTGCCTTATCTCCATGTCATTCTGCCAATAGATGTTGACATCTGAATGCAATCATATACCATGCATAAGCACTTATTTTATTTACTGTTTTACCAAATTTGAAATGATATGGTACTCGTTATGATCGAAGACCATACAACACATTTATTCACATTAAACAGAAGTCTTATGCTTATACAATGAATCTAGTAATGGAGCCAATGCTGCATCCAATTTCAGACCCAAGAAATGTTTCTTGTGTGTCATTTAGAATGCTTTGAAACGTAGTTCCTTCATGCAGTTTATGGCTTGTTCTGTTATTTCTGTGTCTTTTAAACCTTCCGATTAGGAAGATTTTTGTTCATTTTTGTTATTATTGTTTTAGCATTTTTGTTCATATTGTGAAATGCACATAAAAGGAAACCAAACCAGCCTAGCTAGCTTCATACTTATCATTCAATATATAGAAGATACACAGAACCCATTTTGGGACAGCCTAGCTACACGTGTCCCAAAATGGTGTGCTAAAAGGGTGGGCTAAAATGGGTGATGTGCTAAACGGGAGTGGCTAAAAGAGTGGTGTGTTCAAATGCATGCTCTTGCATGAAAGGGACACCACATTTCCCCCCTCAGAAAAACAAGGAGTGTTACGCTATGAGAGAAGGAGGGGTGCTAGAAGATAGGCTTGGGGTAGCATATGGCTTGATACGGGCAACATGGGCTGAGGTGAATCGACCGTTGGAATCGCGTCGGAGTAAGTAAGTCGTGGACTTGATGGCACGAATTACGGTGAATGGGCCGATCCACCGGTGCATGAGGGATTCACTGAGACCACGCCGCCAGATCGGGAAGTAAACAAGGACTTTGGTTCCATCAGCATACGTCGGGGTGATTCGGGAGTTGTTGTGCGACTTGTAGATTTCGGGAGCTGGCTTGTCGAAGGAGGGGGAGCATTTGTTGGAGATAAAGCCCCCAAGTAGCACTATCCATGCTGGCAGGTTTAGAACAGATGTCAATGGACGTTTTTGGTGGGAGCCGCGGGTCGTGTCCATAGAGTGCTCGAAAAGGGCTGATCCGTGTCGACGCTTGTACGGATGTATTGTAGGCATGGGTGACAAAAGGCAAGATTTGATCCCAGGTTTTGTGGCATGGATTGATGTAAGCGGCAATTTCTTGCTTGAGGGTCTTGTTGAGGCGTTCAGTGAGGCCATTTGTTTGAGGATGGTAAGGGGATGTAAACACTTGTTGGACACCTAGTTGAGTTGCCACAACATTGAGGACATCCCCATGGAACTGGCGGCCCTGATCAGATAAGATTTGGATAGGGCAACCATGTTGAAATATTACCTTTTGCAAGAGTTGGGAGGCAATTGTTGCCGCAGTGACGTCGGGGATGGCAACAGTTTCAGCCCATCGTGTGAGGTATTCTGTTATGACAAGGATATACCTGTTGCCCCTAGAGGTTTCGGGAAAAGGTCCCATGAAATCCCATCCGACCAGCTCGAAAGGTGACGTGACGGTGATGGGTTGGAGTGTTCCAGCTGGCTTGCCCCCAGGTTTGATGTGTTGACACAAAGCGCATTGTTTGATATAGGTAGAGATTGAGTGTCTCATGTTGGGCCAGTAATACTTGAGACGTAATTTTTCAAGAACCTTGTGGAAACCCAAGTGCCCCGACAATGGGTGGTCGTGATAAAATTGGAGATATGTTTGTTGTAGGGCATGAGGGATGTAGAGACGAGGCTCGTGATGTGCTTGAATGAAGAATACCAAGTTATCGCGGAGCATGAACCGTTGTGAGGGAAACGGTTGGAGGGAGTGCAACTGATGGATTATCTGTTGGATGGCGGGGTTGTGTTGTTGAAGCGTAGCGAGTTGTGGCAATGGTATCGGAAGATCGGATGTCTCAAGGAGAAATTGGACAGCTTGGCAGTCGGCGCGAGAGAGACTATTAGCGACCAAATTGGTTGCACCTTTCCGATAGGAGAGGGTAAACTGATACTCTTGAAGTGCCAACGTCCATCGCAACAAGCGGCCTGGGGGGTGAGGTCGATGGATAAGAGAAAGCAAGGGCTGGTGGTCGGTCTCAACCGTAACCTGTCCACCATGAAGGTATGGATGAAAACGCTGGAAAGACCAGACAATCGCAAGTAGCTCCTTCTCAGTGGTTGAGTAGTTGCGTTCAGCCGGCGTGAGAGTCCAACTAATGAAGGCGACCGCCTTCTCTTGCCCATGGCAAACGGCTTGCAAGAGGACGGCTCCTAACCCCTGGTTTGATGCGTATGTCTGCAACGTGAACGGTCGGTCAAAGTTAGGATGGGTGAGCAACCCCGATTCCTTGACCATGGTTTTAAGGCGATGAAAGCTATCTTCACAAGCAGGATCCCAACTGAATGACACGCCTTTCTTCAAGAGTTGGCGAAGGGGAAAAGTGACCAAGGCAAGGTTTGGGATGAAGCGAAGGGAAAAGGTGATCATGCCCAAAAAACGTTGCAAGGATTTGACTGAAGTGGGGCGAGGGTAGTCATTGATGGCTGCTACCTTTGCAGGGTCCATATGGATTCCGTCACCAGAGATGATGAAGCCGAGAAAACGGAGGCTGGTGCTTCCCCATCGACACTTCTTCCATTGGAGCTGCAAGTTATGCTTAGTTATGCAAGCAAGGACTTCGGCGAGAGCTTGTAGATGGTCCTCCCAAGTGGTCGTGTGGATAAGGATGTCATCGAGATAAACGAGGACACCTTTGTTGATAAGGGCGGCAAAAATGGAGTTGGCCATGCGTTGGAATGTGCTGCTAGCATCAGACAGGCCGAACGACATGCGGGTGAATTGGAATAGCCCGCGGCGTGTGCGGAATGCAGTCTTGTGGGCGTCAGAAGGTTTTAGGCGGATTTGCCAATATCCCGAGGCTAAGTCTAGGGAGGTGAAATAATGGGAGCCACCGATTTGATCCAAGAGGTCGTCCACGTGAGGGAGCGGGTAGAGGTCATGGATAGTCACTTTGTTAA
The DNA here is from genome assembly GCF_043228905.1 of Azolla caroliniana. Taxonomy (NCBI): domain Eukaryota; kingdom Viridiplantae; phylum Streptophyta; class Polypodiopsida; order Salviniales; family Salviniaceae; genus Azolla; species Azolla caroliniana. Next base: position 6,064,666 of record NW_028230440.1, on the reverse strand, counting down.
GAGGCCTGAAGTCGATGCAAAAGCGGAAGGTGCCATCATCCTTCTTGACGAGGTGGGGTTCCGAAACCCAATCGCTGGTGGAAGGAACGATAATACCTTTGGTGAGCATGTCGGTGACGGCCGCATCAATGCGATCGTGGTTGAGAGGGGAACGTCGGTGGGTAGCCATGCGGATCGGAGTGGCCTCCCCAGTACGAATGGCATGTTGTACTGGGAAAGAGATAGTAGGAGCATGTGTGGGTTGGAGGGTTAGTGATGGAAAACGGGCTATTAATTGGCGGATGGAGACCAATCGCTCTTGTGGACTAAGTGCTACCTGAACTTGGCTAAGGTGGGGGCTAGGGGAGCTATCTTGTAGAAGAGGGATAGGGGAAGCATGTGGGACAAGAAGTTTGTGGGCATCAAAATCAATCACAGCGCGGCGCTTGAGGAACCAATCACAACCTAGGGTGAGGGGGAAGAGTTGGTGGGGCAAGACATAAAAGTGATGTGAGAAGGTGATAGTGCCTAAGGTGAAGGTGCAATGGGCTTGTGTGTGAGAGTGGTAAAGATGTTGGTGATCGCCAAAAAGGACTTGGATGGAAGGAGCAATGGATGTGGGGAGACCTAACCGGTGTACTAAAGCGGTGCTAATAGAAGATATACTACTACCAGTGTCTAATAAGATGGTGTGGGTGCAGTGATTAATGGTGGCGAGGGCGGTGCATACCCTCGAACTAGAAGAGGCGGATGCTTGGATGTGGAGGGCTGGCTCTTCCATCAGCACCCCGGACGTCAGTTTCCCGGAAGCTCAGCCAACAATGCCACGTCAGCCATAGTTATCTGGATTTGTTGCTTGTGAGATTGTTGTTGCAATTTCCGGCACTAACGTCGGACGTGTCCATAATTGTGGCAATAGAAACACCTCGGGTGCCCTTGGCTATCGCGATCGGGACGGTTGCGGCGAGCTTGCAATTGCATGTTTTGGACATCAATGTCCATGGGGGCTGCGCCTTGGTATTGGGCGCGTGAGTCGGTGGCTGATGGATGGGGCCAACGAGGTTGGGTGTCAGATAATGTACAAGCTTCGATTTGTTGGGCGATGAGGATGGCGTCGTTGAATGTCTGCGGACCTTGGTCCCGAGCGCGGCGAGTGATGTCGTGGCGCAGACGAGGCCATAAGAAGAAAAGCTTCACATGCTCGGGCATGGTAGGGTCAGCGCGAATGAGGAGTTGATTGAGGCGAACACCAAATTGGCCCACGGGTTCGTGTGCTTGTTGTTGCAATGTTTCGAGTTGTTGTAACGCCGTTTGGGCTGAATTTTGATGGGCGAAGTTTTGTACGAGGAGATCCCGAAGGATCACCCAATTCTCGGTCACGTCGCTTGATTGTTGGACGTACCAGGTGGCGGCGATGTTTTCGCGCAGGGTACGAACTTCCAAAGCTTTGCGCTCGTCGGACCATTGATGGTAACTAGAGATCATCTCAAAATGATCCAACCAAGCTAAGACATCCTCGGAAGGCAATCCGGAGAAGGACTTCGGGCGCACCTTGGAATCTGGACGATCTTGCGTGCGGTCGTTGTGAGCGGAGAGGAAGGAGAGCATAGCTTGATTCGTATGGCTGATTTGAAGCATGGCGTTGGAGACGAGTTCCAGGAGCTGCTCCATTTGGAAAGGGGGAGGTCGTGCGTGAGGTTGCGAGAACTCAGGCTCCATCGGGGTATTGACGTTGGAGGCGGCGGAAGGGAATTGGGATGCCCGCTAAAATTTGAGCCCGCTTCTCCACCAATTATGTGAAATGCACATAAAAGGAAACCAAACCAGCCTAGCTAGCTTCATACTTATCATTCAATATATAGAAGATACAAAGAACCCATTTTGGGACGGCCTAGCTACACGTGTCCCAAAATGGTGTGCTAAAAGGGTGGGCTAAAATGGGTGATGTGCTAAACGGGAGTGGCTAAAAGAGTGGTGTGTTCAAATGCATGCTCTTGCATGAAAGGGACACCACAATATGATCTGTTAGTTTCTGATGGAGCTTTTTTGACTCCTTAAATCTACCTTGGATCATCTAGCTTTCTCAATTTTTATGGTGTATCCAGCCATCAGCACATGGCTTTGGAATTCGATCCGAGACTGGCTTCCTAGTAGGTTCACCCAACTTGTTCTGGGGTTCTTTCATATGTGATATGTGTCGCCCAATTTTATTCAGGGGCTTGATCTGGAACCATGGACGTCTGTACAGAGGACAGGATCATCACTTCAGGGCTTCTGAAGCTCACATTTTACACATCACACCAGCGGTCTGTGATTTTTACCCAAGGCTGGCTTCCTTTATTACATGGGCCATACAACCAAATCTCATACCATACTTTTTCTTTCCTTCACGCTTTTCTTGCTACTTCCTTTAACACAGTTCTCAGAATGTTAAGTACTTAGGTACCGATAATCTAGTACCTCACTTAGTCTTACTAATTTTGCTATATTTATTTTGGTTTGTTCTCAAATATTAGACAACATTTCAAACTGCAATCTCCCATCTGTTCTCATAAGCCATGTTGGCCTCTTAAAAGCTGTCAATATATCATTTTTTCCTTTTTTATGTCCTTGACCTTGAGCCTGAGCTCCTGTTTTAATATTAAGACCCTCCAACCTGACAGTTTTTCATACTCAGTCTAAACGCTAAGTTACCATATGTGCTCATCATCTGGATCCACACCTGAATGCTGCTTTGCCTTTGGATTTCCAGTTCCATTGCTAGATTGCACTCCACTTCCTGAGATAAGTTGTTAGGATCACTCCGGAAGAACTGACAAGAATTGTTGGCTGGTCGATCAATGTCTAATCTGGTTGTCACATTCCTGATGACTCTCCATATTTGACCCGGACTACTTCTTATTCTTCCTCTCTTCTGATATAGCTCCTTGAAGGGATGCCTCCAACAGATATCACAAGACCAAGTTCATACTATCTGCACAGACAGTACACAAAAACTTACATTCCTATTATGATGAGACTAAGTCCTTAACAGTCACAGCCTCTCGTTGGTTATTAATTCAGCATACTGACTCTCTTTGGTCACTCTTCTCTTCATGCCTTTCTCACCCTTATATAGGTTTTCAAGCACTAGTCTGCCTCTTGTACTGGTTTGGACGCCCAGGTATGGTCATCCTAGGTTTCGTTCCATTGGCAACTGTGCTGTAATTGAAGCTCAGCCCTTGCCCCTTGTTTACTTCAATCCTTTATACATTTGTCTTTTATTTTTGGCACTCTAACATCATATCATTTTATATTAGTCCGTCTTCTCTGAATCATATTTTTTCTTCACATTATCGTGCATAATCATTGTCTTGGCCTTGCATAGAGGCTGATTAACTTCAATCCATATCTTTACAGGAAATTTATTAGAAGGTATACTATTGCACTGTTTCAATGACCTAGATATGCATGGTCAAAAAGATGAAGATTTTAAATTGACTACAATAATTGGGAAATCTACTTTGCAACATAAAATATCTAACTACTAATTGTTCTTTAATTAATATGCAAAATACGCTTGTTAGAAAGAGAGCATGACCTTAAATTATTGTTTTCACATGAACTTAAGACCTCAGCTTTGTTGAAGCAAATATAGGTAATTTGGAGAATAACCAAAAGCATGTATGAATCTCTATACACATATTTCGGTGCATTTTCCCCCATCTTTATTCCACTCTGTTCTGCACTGTGTAGACAACCATTGATTTCTATGCGTATCGGCGACGACGACGTCAAGCTCGAAGAGAAGCAAAACTAAAAGGAGAGGTAAATAGGTCCTTGTTATTTAAAAAAGAATTTATATATGAATATGGTAATAGCTCAAAACCTTGATCCTTCTTAAGCTCTTTCTAGAGACAGGATGTAGTTCAATATGTAAATCCATATGACATGGGAAGACTACAAAATCTAAGGTCCCTGTTTGATAGAGGGGGTTCCTACTGGTGGCTGCTGATGCTTTTACCACACAAACTTCCTCCGAGAGGAGATGGCATGCATTATCCAAACAAGAATGCTGATGGGCAAATGAATGAATTCCTGCCTACACTCGCAAGAACTTCAGACGATGATGATGACTTCTCATCCTGATGATGATGATAATGATTAACATCATGAATATTCCCACCCATTTATATCTGCTGTCCTGCTCATGTATAATCATTAAACGCTCTTTGGTTTTGTTTTACACAAAAAAATCCATTTTTGTACCATTTTTGCAAACATTGTCTCCTGAAAATCATAGTTTGTGACAATGTCAATGTTTATCTACAGCTATTTTTTAGAATCAAACTACTAGCACACATAATGTCAGTTTAAATTGAGAGTAGTTTTTTACAATCAAACCCACAATGTTAAAGTTGTGAAGGATAATTTTTAAACTGCCATAACATGTCATATATTACTTTGGTGTGTATTGATAATAGAATTATAAGCAAACTTTGGTGTGTGTTGGTATCTGAACTATCGAGTCAGTGCTCTCATATTGTTTTGTTTATATTATTTATCAAATGATAAAATAAGAAATTAATCTCAGTTTGTTGATTTTCTAGCAGTGAAATGTCACGAAGTAAAATTAGGAACGGAATTTGAAATTTCTCAGATAAGAATTTGTGAAAAAAACAGATAACCAAACATCAAATTCTCATGTCTTAGGAGGTAAAAATGTGGATGTAATGTTTTCGTGCATCTGAATGTGTCACGTGCTCAATGGATACAATATTTAACTTAAAATCTACGCAAAAAAACTAATAAGAAAGGAAGATTTAGCTTAGCCATTCCTTTAAGTGCAAGGATATGGAACCATGTCATCAGATGACGTGGATGTCATGGACAGTTATAATGGATGCGATATAAGAAGAGATTTATTGGTTCGTTTTCATCCTCAAGGATAAGAAGCCAGGGCAACATATGAAATGTATACAGAATTGTGGTGGTTAATATATAAAAGATGGTAGCAGGTAGTGGAGGGAAACCTCAAAGTGAGGTGCACCTTCATGTACCATGGGCTTGAGAGTTAGGTGCTTTTATGGCCATGCATGCACGTAAAAGCCATGCCATCGGAGCTCTGCAAGGAGGCGTAGGGCATCATCGCGAGTTCTGGGAGCGAACCTGGCCCAATGATAGGCATGCATGCTAGGATGGTCATAATGCACTTCAACAAAGAGCTCATCCACGATGGCAGCCATCTCCGGGTCCTGCATCCAACGAGTGAGTATGGGCCACTCGCTCCCTTCGATATCCATCTTCACAACCACAGTGTCATGGGGGTGGAGGCGGAGCTCCTCCTTTATAAACCGCGTGATGTTCACCGCCTTATTCTCCTCATCGTCGAAATCACTCACAAACTTGTTATAGAGGTGAATTCTAGACAGCATCCAAGCAGGCACGCCGGACCTGGATTTGACACTTAACGAGAAGTGGTTAGGGCCGGCGTAGTTGGTAGCTTCATCAAAGCTCCCTGGTGAAGGGATCCGGAGGAGGTTTGGGTCGATTTCGAACGCGTGAACCTCGGTGAAGTCACAAGGGTACATTCGCATAAACCAAGTGATGCTTGTCGAGAAGGCATTCGCGCCCAAATCTAGGTAAACTCTTCGCTTCGCCTGGTTCACATCTACATGGCTGCCCAGAAGCCATGGAAGCACATGTGTTTTGTCCTCTACATCGCTCGTCATTCGGAGAGCGAAACCCCTCCGGAAGTTGTTGTCCGGGTCGAGCTTCTCGATCAAGTGTCCTTTCACACGGCAAGTGGCCGCTTCACCAGTCCATTTCATTTGCTCCCATGGATCCTCCTCTGCTTCTTCTTCTGCTTCTACTGCTCCTTCTTTCTTGGCTTTCCTCTTCCTCTTCCTCGTCTCCTTCTCCCTGTCCATGTGTCCTTCGATCGTCTTGCAATATGCATCGGCCTCGGAGATAACATCTTTCTTAGCAATCCATGGCGACCCTTCTAGGTTTCTTCCATGACAGTTATCGGTGTCGGAGGTGTGATTGGCCACAAGGTCGATGACAATGTAGCCTGAGAGGAGGAGGATGAAGGCATAGAGCACCCATGGATGCACAGAGAGGGCAGCCATGCCCATCCTTCTCAGTCTGTAATATATAATATACAACTTCACAGGAAGGGAAGGGCTAACTAACGTATGTATAAAGAAGGGACTCGTTGCAGTCATGGGAATGTGAAACAACTGCAAAGTGTATATATGTATGTATATATATAGATATGTATATGTATGTATGTATGTATGTATAAATGTATGTATGTACATATGTATAAATGTATAAATGTACGTATGTACACATATACATGGTGTGTTATATCTATATTTTCCCATTCACAAGAAGGCAGACCAACTGCTCTTCCAATCCAATCCAATACATAAATATTGTGAAGCTAATCCCATGTATGTATAAACATTTAAATACACGTGTTTCCCGCATGAATTGTAAACCGTATTGTGCTTCATGTTATAACACAACCTTGTATCGGCCATTCATGTTTAGTTATAATCTGGCACTTTAGAGATGGGATGTAAATTGATTGCATGCATTTCGCTTCCAAAGAGTCGTTTATTCAACTTTCTCATGCCCTTGCTTTTCTCTCATAAACATGTAGAAGCCGTAAATGTCCAAAAACGGTGTGATCTTATTGTTTGAGGAGATACACCACTAATCATGTTAAGATATGCTATCATTATAATCCTATTAAAGAACTTGATATAACAAACTTCATTGCTTTCCTTTACTTTCACCTCTAGTAAGGAAATGCTTTTCCCGTGCAAAGAATGCTCATCTATCTATTCTAGATGGGGAGATGGCATCTTGTTACAAATATGAAGGTATTACCCTAGATCTTAATATGTTCATAGCTATACCAAAACAAGTGTATTTAAATGTTACCACAACTCAATCTAGGCGTCCCTTATGTCATCCATTCTTTAGATTCATAAGACTATTTAAGGAAAGCATGGTACGTAATTAAATCAATCACATCATGACAAAATAATTGAGCATGGATTCACATCACATGTACTTGCCCATCCACACAAAAATATGAAGCACTATCCAATCTTTGTTATGAATTTGAAGATACCTCACCTCCACGCTAATGGTAGAAGCAAATATCTGTATATATACATATCACAGAATTTATGCCATGTTATTTATCTACAAGTTACAACCATACTTCATTGTCAAAATTCAATTAAAAGAATTTGGGTATAAGATTTTATGTATGCAGCTTCTGTACTACTACCAAGTAGGCTTCGGTACTATTACCGGGTAGTTAAGAACTCGACATCACAGCTGTCTTGTCCAAACCAAGTCTCTGCGCAAGTAGTCATGCTACAAAAACCTGGGCAATATTACATGCAATGGGCAAACCATACCAGAAGCCGTTAAATTACCCAAAACAAGGCAACTGGAACACCACATAAATATATTTATTACACCTCAGCTCAAGAGTCAGAAAAAAAAGGGCAGCATAGCAACCTCTATACAAAACTGCAAAGCAGATTAACTGCCTTAGCAGAGTAGCTCTCTTTCACATATGCTTACAAATTGGGAATGGTGTCAGAAGAAAACAGTCTATGAACTGCATTGCCAAACTTAATATGGTGCAAAGTGGGTCTCTTTTATATATATCCTTTTTGTAACCAATAACACTTTATTTGCACTGCTATTTGCAGCACAATCCTTTCGAAAGTAATCAGGACCTAACACCAGATGATAAAATCGCACGAAAGGTCATCCAGAACCCCAATCCTCCTCAGCAATCATAATTTTGCAATGATAGCAAATAGTCTCATTTGCAATGATTAGTCAAAGAATATCATTTCTCATTTTGTTCTTCCTTGGTCAAAGGCTTCCATGAAGTGCCGCCACCGCCCCGAACTCTAGCACCAGGTGTACCAGTCAGGGTCTCGCCACGCAGCGCGGCCACATAACGGTCTTCGGTGTTCTCCTTGGACTTAATTTCCTTGAGAAACTGACCAAGCCTTTCCTTGTTCACTCTAGCCATCAGCTGTCCACATACAAAGAGAGCATCAAAACATAATAAGGATACGAATACCAAAATACAAAACAAGGGTACCAGAAAGAAATTGGCATAAAGTTCATTCCCTAATCGGTTTCATGCTCATCACATATTGTAAAAGCGCCCAAGACGAAACTCAAACACATTATAGAACACTGAAAGAGACATCACATTGACTCACTCTAAAAGCACCCAATGATAGTTGTACTTTTAACCATTCAGGAATCACCCATGCTTTGAAATTTTCATGTCTAAATGTGAAACTGAGTGGAACAGCAGTAATTATGTGAAAAGTGGGAGGAAAGAGTTAAGACCTTTTACTAGGAAAGGGATTAAGGAATATCAAGCAGTAGTACCACACAGTGTACTATAACCAAGGTCCATCTCAATTCTCAATGAGTATAATAAAAGAAGTATAAATAAGACATTAATCAATAAAAGTACGGAATTAGTGGAGTGTAAGAGAAAATTTACACTATGAGAGGAGTCTATGTCAATTCTCAATGCTTGTATGGGAAAAGAAGCATGAATAGAACATCATTCAAAAGGTGCAGAATTGGACAAGTGACAATCAACACTTCAAAGGGGATTCCATCGTAATAAGCACAGTTTTTGCCAATCGCTTAATGCATAGAACAGCCTCGAAATTATGACATCACTCCATACCATCAGTGTCCAAAGAGAGATGAAGTTTAATATCAACATTCATATAGTGTAATGCTAGGTGTTAGGCAGACAATCTCAAAAAAGTCTAGAACTAAGAAAAACATGAATTAAACAATCTATACATACAATGCACATAATAATGAATAATGACCGGAGTACATTGTTCAAAGTATCAAAGATTAAATTGATCTATCTAATGAATTGAAACAAGTTGTTATGAAACTAATTCTGATTATTCATATAATCCAGCTTCTAAGATCCACTTCAAAAAACTTCGACATAATTCAGTAAAAAACACAAGTTTTTTCATAATTCTATTAAAAGAATAACCTTTTTGACTTGATTCATGAGTAGGAGATGAAGAACGATAAAACATAAATAATTGCATGTGAATGATTACATTAATAATATCCAAAATGTAAAATGTGTCATTTCAGTAATATATTCCCACATATTTTCGTTGCATATGTTTATCAACCTGCAAACCAAATGATGATTGTTGGATTTTGAGATCAAGAAACTAACATAACTTTTAAGATCTAGTTCTTTATCCATATATATCTAGTTAATACTAAAAGATTCTCTAATTTGTTTTGTTTGCATTCACACTCGAGTAAAGAAAGAAAGAAAGAATATTAAGAGGCCAAAATGGCCTGCAACAAAGAACAAGCGATTACATCTTAAAATATAATCTCTTGGAATCTCAGGTAAAGAATTTGTAATTCCTGATAAGCTCACAAAGGAGACATTTGTTCAAACCTTCACTGCACAAAGCATTTGATATTATCATCAAATGTGGACACAGTAAACTATCAATAACCAAGTCTTCATCATCTTGGCTTACAATCCTGATCCCTAGTTAATGAATTCTCATGTGTAGAATCCAGAGCTATAAATAGAAACACTTACATGCTCATCAAACCAACCATAGATGCCACTAATCAGTCCACAGAATTTTATAATTATTACCAATCCCATAAATTTTGAAGAATTTCATGTCAAAGCTTTCATCCAAAGTCTGAATGCTTTGAAACATTATACCTTTAACCGGAAGTAATTCTACAATTGAAGGATTTTAACCAAAATGCATTGACCTTCTTCTCATGTCTTATGACACCAACATTCTGATAATGGGACATCTTCTGTAAAGTTGTTTTGTACTACACTAGCGTATGAACATAGTAGAAAGGATGGTAGCTGCCATCCCTTCACTTAATGATTCCAAAAGGAAACCCATCTGCAAAAACTAATAATGAAATTACATCATTTGAAATAGCAGCCAAGAGAGGCCACCTAACAGTTTGTGGTTCAGCAGTAAATCTGGCTTGAACTAGAAGGTCTACCCACTGAACTGATGTAAGTCACAATGCAGAAACAAAGCCACAAGCAAAATACGTGCACAGAACAATATGAGGTTCACAGACAAACCCAGTCAGGAATATAGAAAGACATCAAACACAACCAAAATGCCATTAAACACCAGGAATGGCTTGCTTCTCACAGTTTAAGATCACAATGACAACACACGCTAAACAAAGAAACTAATAGATCTTCATGTTCCATTGAAGTAACTAACAAAAGGATTCATAGACATAGCCTTACTATCACAAAAAGACAAATAAATAAAAAGAAATTAAATAAATCCTGCGTATAATTCAGGTGACTATCAAAACAAACATTCCAAAGTTTAGTCTTCACACTGTACAAACACATAACCTGACCAAAACAAGATTAATCCATGAAAAAAATTTGAAACTGGACTAAAACATTCTTAAATTTAGTCTTAAGATAAAAAAGGACATATAAACTGAACAAGTAGAATAATCTAAACTTAAGTCTTAATATCACAAAAAGCCGCATGTAAAATCATCTACGTAACTAACAAAAAGAATTTCATAAACTTAGTCATGAGATGATGAAAGGACACAAAAAAATTAAATATAGAGCAAAGCAACAGTTGATCCACCATATCCAGCATTCACAATTTTCATGTTAACGATGACTCAAAAAAAGAAAAAAAAGATTGCAATAACCTACATCAAAGCAACTCGTAATTTTCTATCATAACCATCATTTATCTAAGTAAACGCAAAGGAAAAGGGTGAAAAACAAACAAAATGGGTACACAATGAAATGAGAGACTTACATCTGTGTCTTGGCGAGCATGTTTGGAGAGGCGATGCTGAAGCTGAGGATCGTTGGAGGAGGTGGCGGACATGGTGGCATAGCCGAGGCCCAAGGGGAGCACAACGCAGATGGTAGAGAAAGTCAGGAAGAAACCCCTGGAAGCTTTGGAGGAGGCCACGATCCAGCGCCAGGTCCCACTCTTCTCATACAGGTAAGACATCCGCTGCTTGTCTGCGAGAGGGAAGAAGAGAACGTTTCGGAGAGACAGAGACAGAGACAGAGACAGACAGAGACAGAAGCAGAGACAGAGACAGAGACAGAGGAGAGAGAGAGAGAGAGAGAGAGAGAGAGAGAGAGAGAGAGAGAGAGAGTGTGTGTGTGTGTGTGTGTGTATGCAGGTTTTCTGTAATTCCTGAAATGCCCTTATAGAACTTGGGCAAGAAGGACATGAGATTAACTCATTTTGGAGGAAATGAGTGGTTTATCTGCTTCTCTACTTAGGGCGGCCATTTAGTTAGAGAACTCGTGGAAGCCTCTCACGCATTCCCCGGACACTTCATGACCCGCCCCTCGATGATAATACCATCGTATGATCTTATCGGAGCCCGCGCTCTTTTCCCATCTGTTTAAGATCTCGCACCACTTATTGGGGCATCAAAATTAGAGCGTTTTTAACCTGTATGTATGTATGTATCAAAAAAACTTGCTTGGGTACTTGTGCCTTGTTCGTACGTTGGTACCACCCACACGTTCATTTCCTACCGGAAAAAAATCTCATTTGTGTGTGTGTGTGTGTGTGTGTGTGTGTTGTGTGGGAACCTTTGAATAACACCTTTGAGACTGCCGACATCTTCTTGGAAGAATTGCAACTTAAATTTTATTGGGTTATGCTCGATTCATGTTGATATATTTGCATCCTTTCATGAAACATTGCCATATACTACTATTCCCATACATGTATGACATGCTTCGTCCCAATCTCATCTGGTTCCAAATTTGATGCGTACAAAGATGTGAACCCTCGTAAGGTATAGGCGGTGCGAAGACTTCAAACTTGATGTACGTCAAACGAAGATTTGCAAACTTATCATGTACACAGTTTACACCAGCTTGGTTATATATGTTACACTTATGCAATAATCACATTAACCTCTACTATAGAAGTCTAAGTTGATGTGGCAACAAAAAAATGTGAGGCTAAAAGCCTTTTTTGGGGGTTTACTTGAGTTGGAATAAATAAGTTATCAAACAATTATAGAGAAATCATTGTTCACATGGCACAATACCTCCTTTTCTTTTTGTAATAGAAGCATGGCATGCAACTTATATTCTTGCTTAACTGAGGCGGAAAACCATGAAACCTATGCTCATTAATCAAAGACTCAATGCAAAAAAGCATCACGACAAAAAGGTGTAGCATGCAACTATTTGAGTTGACACGAGAGAGTGGGTGCAAGGAAAATAACCATATGTCTAATTGTCATGAAATAACGAATTGTTTGCTTCATATTTGCATCCATAACAATAAATTGACCTTAGGAAAGACTTCAGCATAAGAGGAAAAGACAAGAACCTTACCACGAGTCGAGATTATTAATACCATGTGAAAGAGCTTCATATTTTTAGGCACTACATATTACTTTTCTTTGTTGGTCATAAAAAACAAGTCATGGTCTCTTGTGGAGGTGATGTTACATGCAATTTTGCCAATAATGTAAGAAATCTTCACCGACATTATTTTCCACCCTTCAATAGATTTCCACAAACACGATTGCTTGAGAATTAATTCTGGAATCTTGTGTTTCCAACGTACAAGTATTGTTGTTGCATTATCATAAGTGTTCTAAATTCTAATCTTCATTTGAAAATAACTACTTACACTAATGCATATATGCTTTATAGATCCAATTGCTTTCATTAGTGTATATATATAATTTATACATTCGTTCTTATAACAAAAAAGAATGTCTAAGCTAGGTACCCATCAAAAAGCTTTGTACCTCACTTGATGGTCCAAGGATAAGAATGGTCAATCATCTTATTTTGATTGTGAGACCAACGTAAAGGGCTTTAATAAATCCTATTTGCAGGTCATTGGGTCCAACCCCAAATGTTTGCAATGGTAAAAGAAGTTTTTTTTCAGTCCTCCCAATTTTTTAGACAAGCCCAATTAGAACTTCTTAGAAAAAAATGTTTTGCCCGATGTGAACCTTGAGAATAAATACATTTTTTCTTGCTCTTTAATCGATCAAACAAAACTTTTCACTCCAATTTAGGTTAATGGTATATGATTAATGGCCGTGTTGACATTTGTACCATCAATGATGGTTATTAGTATATTACTATATTAGTAGTCGGAAGTTGCCAATGGCACTCTAAATGATGCCATAAACGATAATGACAATGTCAAAAAGTATAGGTATCTAACAATGTGTCGGAATATATTGTCAAAAGCATTATGTTGAAGTAAAGATAATGGTATTTATTATAATTTATAATGTGTCCATAATTATGCTTATTATCTAGACTACTTTGTATGTAGCTTTGCGAGGTGAAAAAGTAAAGTAACTTTGCTAAATTACTAATAGGGCATAGATTTAGGAATCATGTGCATAAATATTTTTTGCCTTAATTGCAATTCACTTTTGCACCATAAAGCCGAATCCAAAGCTTGCCCAAAACTTCATTCATGGGTGTCATAATATTATTATATGGTCACTTGGAGTTGCTTACAAGTTTTGTATATGCATCCTTGTCATTGTGACATAGAGTGAATGATTATGTTGACATGATAATTTTCTGTGCACCTATCATATGTATGATTGTCCCACGAGGAAGCGTCGCTTGTACGAAGAAAAAACCCCCTAAAATTCGATGTTTCGGTATTTCGAGTATAAAAAGGTAGTAATGTGCAATTTCTACCATGGGGCATTTGTTGGGATTTATTGTATCCTACGTATCAATATGTCTACCATCTAAACAATGTTTGTCCTATAATTTGTTACACGTCTTTGTTTGCCCGAGAATTAGACAATTGAGTTGGCAAATCAATATGCTAAACTAAGTTGTGGCATACATACTGAATCATGTCAAGATAAACATTAAGGAGGCTTAAATATATGTGAATTTATGAAGCTACGTAGTATAATATAATTACTACATCACGTTACCATACTTTGCTCCAAATATATTTCATTTCACCTATTACGGTGAATAGTATAGAGCTTGAACATAATAGATTAAGAGAATTGCAGAATAGCCCCCTTAGTTAGAATTACCAAGGACAATAATTAATTGTTTTAAGCCAATATCTGCAACAAATTATCAATGGTTTCCTTCGTGAAAATATTGTATCCTATGTGTCTTGTGAATCAAATATGAGAACCAAACATTTGTTATGGTTACAACTTTATAAAATGATTTATTTACCACCTTTCTTCATCTAACCTTCAATATTTTACCCTATAATGGGTAAGGACATAGAAGTTTGAAATGGGTGGTCATAAATTGCAAAAATTGTGACGTTGCCATGTCACCCTCAATCTAAAGAAACTACATTGTGTGGCACTTGTGAGCACACCAATGGATTTCAGTCTCATTGCATGCAAGTGTTGATCATGACTCACTACCAATGATTTACTTTTTCTTTGAAAAAAAAGATACTACATTAGTATTAAGAATTAGAAACACCCTATGGCTATAAATAAAAGATGTACCTTTCGGTAATAAGCCACTTTCTAAATTCTAATTGTCGGCTTAAATAAATACTTCGGTGTAGAGTAGAAGCACTCCCGCTTAATCCATCTATAAAATATTCCTTTGTCCCGATGGCATGAAACTCCAATCGTTTGAGCTCCACATGTTGGGCGTTACTGTCTTATTGGTAACCAATGATAATGCATAACACATTTGACTTATTATGACCTTCCATTTTGCTAATACATGATATTTCTACATTAAAACTTTCATAAGTTCCCAATTTCAATACGGCCTAATGATGATCGTTATTTTAAAGCAATTGAAAAAAAGAATGCCTTCTGATTAAACTAACACTCATCGAGTCAGTAGATATTAAGCAAGATAAAACAAATGTTTATAGAAATGATTTGTCACGCTTAAAAAAGTTAGAGAATCATATGTATTCTTTTGCATGGTACAACAATATATTTTACTTTTCATCTTACCACAACTTTTTATAGATTATTTCTTATTCTTATAGATTCATGGAGTTGCCTTCAACATAAACATATGATCATCATGTAGGCTTGCATATTACAACATACACGTTGTGATATAAGACCTTAAGCATTACGATCATTAAGAAATATAATGATGCTCGTTTTGGATCATACATGTTCACGATAGTTTATCTTGAGGTCATTCTCTCCAAAGAAAGGTGTGCCAAATGCTCATCATTCATGTTGACATCTTTATTTTTGGAAACATGCGTAGTAGGTTCTTCATCAAATCAATCTAGATTTTTATTATCAAAATTGTCTAACAAGCATGACCATAATTGATGAAGTTGGTCATTGTATAGTAGGAAGTAGTGAGGTACCTTGTTTTCTTATGATATCGAGGCTTCATAACATCTACTATATCATGAGTGGCAAATCGCAATTAAGTTTGTAGCATATTGAATCGTGGTTCAATTTGTATGCCCACATCAAAACCTTATTTATCGACCAACTTAAAAAGTTTATTCTTCTTATCTTGATACTTGGTATGAGTTGAATAACTCAAAGTTCCTATGTAAAACAACACATGCTTACAAACAATATATTACACGTGATCATGGATTGTATTAGAAATAAGCATTATTGTTAACGTATAAGAACAAAATGGAATTATTGACCCGTAAGTTGTGAGTGTGAATCCATGTGTATCTTTGCCCATAAATGAAGTTACACGTTGGGATAAAAAATCGTGGAACCCCTTCAAGGGGTGCAACAAAAAACACATGTATATCATTTCTTTGTCACTATTTTGCCGTTATTGGATCAAACATGAGTTGGACCATGGAATTGACCATTCGTTTGCAAGATTTTCCCTTAAATAAACAAAGCAAATTAAATTATGATCCAACTCTTACTTATAGGTTGGCACATCAACTACTTGGAATTTTAATAACTTCCTCACAACATGATGACACTTCAACCATTGGAATTTTAATGATTCGCTCAAACAAGGACACATCAACAAGTTCCTAAAACAACAAAACGTTGATTATAAGATAACTGAATTCAGCCGTAACATACTAACAATGTCAATGGAATCAAATTCAACATCAAGAGATTTTCAACTTCAATCAGAGGAGATAATCTAGTGACAAAATGATGGTGAATATGAGCACAACACAGGTACTTGATGAAGAGAAAGATGTGAGGGTGCACATATTGGGAGGTAAGAATTTGTTGTCCATACTCAAGAGGAAGGTTGGACTTTTCTAGATATGGCGTGTTGATCATATGCCATATCAATGAATGGAATCTAATGATGAGAAATCTCGTAAGTAGTTAGTCGGTACTGCATAGTATGTGATATTGAATGATCTCCCCACACATTCCCATGTTATACGTCACAAAGCAATATATAGTTTCTTTAACTTGGGCACCTCTTATGAATATACGTTGAGTTTGACCAACTAGTAGATGTAAAAGTATGAGCAATACAACCATTATATGGCAACAATGGGGCACTGGGATGGAAGCGGAACTCCTCAAGTTTGAATTCAATCATATGGTGCGCTTTCACTATGTGATTGGCAAAAATGATATCTTAGTTCCATGTACAAGAGCCAAATTCAACTTTCCTTATCGAACATGGTAGTGTTGATTGATTGTCTCGTGTATTTGCCACATATATTGTTCCATTGGAGTATGAGTAATAGGTTTTTGCACATTAGTCAACATGGAGAAGCATAAGAGGCGTGTAGGCTAAAGGGAAAATTGTCTACATGCAATGACCCTTTGCATGGACCTTGACCTCCGAGGAGTTTACTTGATATAAGTTAATCCTATGACACCTCAGAGTGATTTAGATCCTTGTTGTAGGATTCTTGTATTGTTGTGTTGTATTAATCTATACAATATTGTTATGATAGAGAGAAGTCAACCTATTGCGAGAAGAAAGACGAACAAGGAGGGATAAATATATTCAAAAGAGAGCATAATTCCAATGTTTAAAAAAAAAGTGTTGTCTTCAACATTCCTTGACAACACTCTTGTGACAGAGTATTGAGTTATAAATATTTCTAGATTATATAAAGGTGTGTGAGAGAATGTTGGCTTGACAAATATTGTTGGGGCAATGTAGATGGATTTTGCCATTGAGGCATGATGCACATGTCATGGCTTTCTTCATATTTATCGTCAGGTGTCATCAAAGAGTGAGTATAGGAGTGCCAAGGACAATTGAGACCATGAATAATGGGATACAAGGCACATGGACTATACCAACACTAGAACATAAGGTGTCATCAAAGAGCAAGTATAAGAGTGCCAAGGACAATTGAGACCATGAATAATGGGATACAAGGCACGTGGGCTATACCACCACTAGAACATAAAGATAATTGCTCATGAAGTCTCATCCTTTCGAGGAAACTCTCAAACACCCAATTAACTTTGTCATAATCTTGCTCCACTCAAATAAGCAATATTGGATACCTTGTCCCCTTGACAATACTCATCCCATGCATAGAATTATACAGTTCATGTTTGGAAAAAACCATACAAAGAGCAATTGCGAATTAAAATGCAACATCATGCATCAACATGATATTCATGGCTCGCGGATATTTAGAAAACCTAGAGTTATCATTTTTATTTTGGTATGGATAGCTCGAATCCATGCATATTGTATAATTATCGATGTATTTAGACCTCCGGTAGATGTTAATATGTCTGACTCCCCTCCCATCTCAACTGTACTATGGGTTGGGAGCAATGGATCCCTAGATGTAAAGATGCTTCATCATGGAGCCCATCAACTTTAACCTAAACCCTAAAGTAGCAATATGCTTGGGATGAGCTTTTCATAGGGGACTACCATTTGCATGGAAATTTGAAGTTATGAAAACTCGGGGGGTTAGGTTGGCTGGTAAGCTCGTGGATTTTCGGCCAAGTTAGCCGAACATTGTTTAATTTGAAGGTGTCAAACGACTTTTTCAAATTGCTAGGACAAGTTGATTGCTACAAGGTAAAGTTGACTAATTAATCAAATGGTAATAAATTATAATTATTGATACCTTTCTTCTTGCCATCTAGGTGTCCATTCTGTGTTGTTTAATAAAGCTTCAATGTGTGTGTGTGTGGGGGGGGGGGCGTTACCACAAGAAATGGAGAAAGTTGCTTTTACATGAAAGGACAAAGCATAGTATGAACCATACGTAACATACGTGAATTCGAGAATGGTAAACACCATTTAAGTATGTATGTATGGTAAATACCATACTTTTGTATTCATTATTTATTTATGATAAAATAAAAAAAACTTTAACGTAAGAAAGTTAAGGTAAAAAGTATAAAAAAAACATGAGAATGTTTTGATAGCATACGCATTCGTTTTGAATTCGTATGAAAAGAATGTTCGCCAATGCATTGGAGTATATTTACGTACTATGGGACAAAGCAAAGCCCAAGAAGAAGAAGCAGCAAACTGGGATTCGAACTCATGACCTCTTTCATTATTTCCTCTCACTCTTGGTTCTGATCGAGATCTGATAGCTAAAAAACCAACGGCTGGGATCTTCCCGAGCTGCGCGCAGGAAGCTCTCTCCACCGTAGATTGGGTGGATCCTTCATTCTAGATGTAGGTGGGAGGGAGGGAGCATTCAATGCACCACAAACACACACACACACATAATCTCTCTCTCTCTCTCTCTCTCTTTCTCCACAAGCAGACAGACACACACTCACTCTCTCTCCCCCTCCACACACACACACACACACACACACACACACACACACACACACAGTGTCTGTCTGTGTCTGTCTCTCTCATCCCATTCTTTGCTGGATACAGTTGTCCATTTCCATTGTCTGCAGTAGTAGCAGAAGAAGAAGAAGAAGAAGAAGAAAAAGAAGAAGAAAAGCTCACTACGAGAGCTTTGTCTGTCTTGCCTTCTTCCCGCCTGCTCCACCCCACCCCACCCCACCCCACCCCAGCTAAGCTAAGCTAAGCTAAGCTAAGCTATGGCGAGACAGCAGCTTCTCTCCACCTCTCGCCATATCCTCAAACCTCTCTCCTCCTCTTTCGTCCTTTTCTCTCTCCTTCTTCTGCACATACCACTGTACTCATAATTGCACTCCTCCTCCCCTTCTCTCTCTCTCTCTCTCCATCACCATTCCACTCTAAATCCTCTACGCTTTCTTCTTCTTCTTCTTCAAGCGCACGCACGCATTTGTCTACACCTCATCGCCATTTCTGCTTCTTCCCCCTCTCATGAACCGGTGCCTTTCTCCTTCTTCGTTCTGTGCCCGATCAACTTCGCTCAGATGAAAGGTAATTCTCTTTCTTCTTCTTCTTCTTCTTCTTCCTCTTCTCCTTCAACTAGAAGGCTGCAATGGTACCTTGTGCAGGGATTCGTTGGCCTTCTCTTATCCCTTGCATAATCAGGTTAACTCGCAACAGCTGATTACACTCTTGTCTTGTCTTATTGTATCTACCTCTACTGTGCAGTCAGTTGTCTCATTTCCCCTCAGATCTTGTGCTTACTTTCCTCCTTCAGTTCTCTTTTAGCATCATCATCACTTGCACTGATAATTCATTCCGTTCTCTCTCTCTCTCTCTCACACACACAATCACACACGCACTTTCGTTTTCTCTGTGAGATCTACTGTGCACTGTGTTTGCTTCTGCATTTCGTTCGTCCAGATAAGCGAAACCCTAATATTTTCAACCGGCAAGTACTTGCCGAACCTCGTGATAAAGGTCTTTATGGCATTTTACGGTTTATGTTGATGACGTGTTTACAAATATATATATATATATATACGTTCGCCTTATCTTCTTCTTCATTTAGCTTCCATTGACAGTATGGAGTTCTTTAGTTTTACCTTCACCTTCACCTTCTTCACCTTTGTTTAGATTCACCTTCACCTTCATCGTCGTAGCCAAAGCCATTGTTGTTATCTTCTTCAGCATCATCGTCTTCCCTCATTCGTTGATGATGAGTGTAATGTAATGTGAATGCACTCTTTTTTTACATGGCATCTTTCGAAGGTCTGGTGTATTTGCTTCATTAACATCCTGATCACCATCGACATCTTTCATCTTCATCTCCATCTCCATCGTCTTCACTCTTCTTCCATTGATGAAGATGCGTTCTTTTTTGTTTGGAGTCTTTTGAAGTTCCGGTTTGTGCAGTTTCACCTTTCCCTCTTCTTCTTCCGTAACCGTCTGATTTTCTCTCTCTCTCTCTCTCTCTCTATACTATATTATTTTATTTTTACTCTCTTTCCATCTTCTTCCTTCCTTCCTCCAAACTCCTCCCTTTCTTTCTCTCTTTCTTTTCGCGTCTCTTTCTCTCTCTCTCTCTCTCTCTCTCTCTCTCTCTGTTTCTAATGTACATCAAACAACATACACAAACACGCGAATTCCCGTCTAACATTCTTGTTGCCATTCCCTTCACAGGAAACCCCCCTTCCTTCCTGCTCAAAAACTAAACTTCTTCGTCGAACACTGTTTCACACTTGCATTCCCTTCTAACTTTCTTGTTTCCACTTTTTCACAGGAAACCTCCTTCACTTTCCTGCCACAAAGCTTCTTCTTTTTCCATCGAACTCTCTCCTCGTGCTGCCATTTCTTCACAAGAAACGCATCCCTTTCTGCAAAAAAACCTGACTTTTCTTCATCCCCTCCCCTGTAAGATTCTTCTTGCCATTATGGTGCTTTGAGGAGGTGAAATGCAGATCAGACTTGGCCACCTTTGTGGATGGAAAGAAGCGATCAGGATCTCTTCGTGAGTAATTATTCAGCGAGAACTAGATGGTTCCCGTTATAACTGTGGAAGGGAAGGAAGAGGAGAGAAATGTTTGAATCTAGTGCCTCTACAATATCGACAGAAGGAAGCAACATCTTAGTTGATCAGGGCACGCCAATTAATATCATGAGGAGGCCCGCTGCTCTTGCAGACCTGAAAGAACTTTTCTTCCTTCTCTCCATCCTCCTCAGCTCTCGCGTCTATAGTATCTGTAGAACAGAAGATGCAACGCACAGAATTAGAAGATCATCTAAAGAAGAAGATACTAACCAAATAAACTGGAAAGAGAGAATGATGACGATATGTTCAGCGAGAGCATGGGGCGTAGCTTCTGTTACTCTCGCGCTGATCATTCTCCTCTTTCCTTCCATTCATAATTCTTGGGCCAGTGCTGATCAACATCGTCCTCATCATCATAAGATATTGCTGTCGCCATTCCTTTCAACAAGTCTCAGTAAGTTTGTCTCCACTCCTCTTGTTTCTTTTTCTTCCTCCTCCATTTTCAAAGAAGCTCCTAGTGTGAGAAACGGAGAGAATTGCTTCTCTCCTCCTACGTCTTTGGATTTTGTGTGTGATCCCGTATCTGTCCACATTGCGATGACCTTGGATGTGGCTTACCTGCGGGGATCTGTGGCCGCTGTCTTCTCTATCTTACAACATGCCAGCTGCTCAGAGAACATTGTCTTCCATTTCCTTGTCATGGAAGGTAACATTGACACTGATGCCGATTTCCGACATTTGATCTCATCCACATTCCCATTTCTCAAGTTCAGGATCTACCACTTCGACGCAAATCTTGTCCGAGATCGCATATCCTCATCTGTCCGGCAAGCACTGGAGCAACCTCTGAATTATGCACGGAATTACCTCGCAGAGTTGCTAGAGCCTTGTGTCGGAAAAGTTATCTACCTCGATTCTGATCTAATAGTTGTGGATGATATCTTTAAGCTATGGAATACAAGTCTGGGATCCCATATCATAGGAGCTCCTGAGTATTGCCATGCCAACTTCACCAAGTATTTCTCTTCTTCTTTTTGGTCCGATCCAGACCTTTCAAGTACCTTTGATGGCAGAAATCCTTGTTACTTTAACACAGGTGTAATGATAATGGATCTAACGAAATGGAGACTAGAGAATTGCTCAAGAAAGATAGAGCAATGGATGAAGATTCAGAAAGAAAAGAGGATATATGAGCTAGGTTCATTGCCACCATTCTTGCTAGTCTTTGCCGGTTTTGTTCAACCTGTCGAGCACAGGTGGAATCAACATGGATTAGGTGGAGATAATGTGAAAGGTAGTTGTAGACCTCTTCATCCAGGACCTGTTAGTCTTCTTCATTGGAGTGGAGAAGGTAAACCATGGACCAGGTTGGATTCTCAACAACCATGTCCTCTTGATAGCTTATGGGCACCGTATGATCTATTTCTGAAGTCTCTCTATTGAAATGGTTATAATCAGTCTCTCCTATGTGCATGAGAGAGAGGTATGGATCAGACACTCTCAATTCCGAAGAAGCTCAGAAAATTTGATCAAAGAATGAAAAAACTCTTTACAGTGAGATATATGAATCAGTGTTACGATACATTTGCATTGCTATTTTCACGCTGGGTGCTGTGGCTATGGTGGCTTTTGCACTTTGTCTAGGTTGAGATATATGATTCAGTGGAACCAAATTCAATTTGTTTGTGATGATGATGATAATGGTGGTGGTGCTATTTCTGCAGAAGATAGAAGAAGGTTTCTTTTGAAGATGATTTGTATTCAGCTTGGATCACAAGATAGAGAGATAAAACCTGTGTAGATAATCCAATTTTGTTACCAGAGTGTTACAGGATTCTCTTAAGCTGAAAGGAGTGAGTAAATATGGTAGTAAATCCATACATATATTAGCCATATCCATTATCAAATCTCTCTCACCTCTCCCCCTAAAGGAACCTTTCTTAGCTTCTCAGGCATATTCCAGTTATTTTGCTCTTTAGAAAAGAAAACAAATTCATTCAGTGTAAGTAATGGTTTGGCGTGCTTGTTCCCTATACACCATAACCATGAATTGCACCCATCTCTGTATGAGATGTGTGCATCAGCAATAAAAATTCAGTGAAATTTCGCTTCCGATTATTAATTCATTCTCTTCCTTCCGTTTAACACCAGTTTATTTTATTGTGTGTATGAGATGTGCGCATCAGCAATAAAAATTCAGTGGAATTTCGCTTCTGGTTATTAATTCATTATCTTCCTTCCACTTAACACGAGTTTGTTTTGTTGTCTATGTGTGCGACAGAGAGAGAGAGAGAGAGAGAGAGAGAGAGAGAGAGAGAGAGAGAGAGAGAGAGAGCGAGCACTTGACTTATTTCATATTTTGCCTTTTCTAAACAGCATTATTTTTATGTTATGATAACGGTCTTCTCTTTTCACCATCTTTCTGTAATATTTGCTCTATCAAAGGATATATAGAGATACCTTTGCAGGCGTTTCCTTTTACGAATAAATGTGAGAGGGTCTTTGTTCTGATTATTACTGCTCCGCTAGTTTGGTCTGACAACTACTACTATTAAGAAGACTCTTTGATTGTGTCTGTGCAGACAGTTCTCTGGGTAAATAAATGTGAGAGCTCTATTTGACTACACTACTACTCTAGTCTGATAACTACTACATACTACTACTACGAAGGCTCTTGATTGTGTCTTTCCAAGAAGAAGAAGAAGAAGAAGAAAAGGGAAAAAAAAACTCTCGCTGGTTTCCCATGCTTTGATTGGGTCTGCTGAAAAGCAAAAGCGAATTGTTTTTGGTATTTGCTGTTGTTTTTCGGTTCTAAAAAGTAGCTGTTGTTCAGAAATCTCTCTTTCTGTCACTGGCTCGCTCACACACACACACACACACACACACACACACACTCTCTCTCTCTCTCTCTCTCTCTCTCTCTCTCTCTCTCTCTACTTATGTTTGTGTCATTCCATGAGCTATAGGTGTACCCATGATGAGACAGAGCACTCCACCTTTTTGGTCTTCTTTTTGTCTTTTGCATTCTATTGTACATCATGTAGTGTAGTGTAGTGTGGCTGGCTGGCTGGCTATATGCCTCTCCAAACAAAAAAAAACCCTTTCTTCTGCTAAGCTCTCTCTCTCTCTCTCTCTCTCTCTCTCTCTCTCTACTTGGATGATGGGTATTTTGATAGATAGATAGAGCATTTTACCTCTTCACTAAAAAACTATGTGTATTTTGACCTCGTGGCTGAATGGATTGAAAGGATAAATGGACACGAACCCCAAGGTCTCACTCCCCACCCCAACCGGCATACCAAGTGATGACCAGAACCCCCTTTTTCGTGCCTTTGTCGAACAACTGTACCACTTCAACTAAATAAATGTCTATTTACCCATCTCTCTCCCTCTCTTAGTATATATATATATATATATATATATATTACATGTATAGAGAGAGAGGTATAACCTTTAATCACTTTGGGCTGTAAGCATTGGTCATCGAAGCATCTTCCAGCAAGAATGATTTGGGTAGGAGTCAGGACCACCTTGAATGCATGAATATAAGTCCTTTGAAAAGAATGGCATTATTTTTCCAATCCTTAAGGGCGGATTTGTAAAGCTATGCTTGTTTTGAAAAAAGAAAGGTTTAGTTCCACATTTATAATGTATAGAAAGAAGGTGAATTGCCTTTAGAAGATCTGGATTGTGGAAAGTGAATTCTGTTTAAAGCCATGCTTTTGACAACAAATTTCGTTCCAAATATATTGTTGGTCCCTTATTGACCTCAGAAAGGTGGTACAAACCACAATTGTTCTCAACTGGGACCTTGGAATAGTTTCCTCTAACTATTTGGCTGAGTTTCCTTTGCCCAAGGAACCTGATCGTATTTCTTTCCCTCTTTAAGAATGCAATCCTGTCCTTAATGAGGACCTTCGAAGAGTTTTCTTCAACTATTTGGCCAAGTTTCCTTTGCATAGGAACTTGATAGAATTATGGCTGTTGCATTATTATGAGTAACATTTTCAACTAGAGTTACAATTGCCTTTTTTAGGAGAATTTTTGCAAGGATACCCTTGGGTTGAGTAAAATGAACTTCTCTAAAACCCACATTTTTTGAAAGAAACTTGATTTGAACTCTTGTGCAATGTAGTCATTTTATGTTAGTTACAAAACATAAAAGTTAAAACCGTGTAATTACCTTTTTTATTTAACATGTAAAGACAATTGTTTCCTTAAGATTCGTACTTCCAAACAAATTTAATAACCATTTGATTTTCCTTTCCATTGTTAGGAAAACGAACCAACACCATAGGGATTTTGAAGAAAACAAAAATACCAATCCCATTCTCGGTAAAGTAGATGAGATTCATGGATAGTAAGAATCAGCTAGAAATTACACTAAATCATGATACTCACACGTATTTTCTCAAGTACTAGGGATCCTCATAACCTTGTAGATTAGGTCAAATACTGGTGTATGTAGCGTAGCTTCTTAATTAAAATGAAATGAATGGTGTTACAATGGTTATACTTGCCTTTCAAGGGGAAGAGATGGGGCACTTTTCTCAACTATCTTTTCAACTTCTCCTTTATCGTTGCGACCCCCATCAAACTAGTTATTAGGTTTGTGGGATGTGTTGGATTCAGAATCATTTATGTGAAACTATTTGAACTAGATCTTATCATATGAGTGAGTACTAGAATAGGGAACTAGACTACTTCCATATTATCCATGGAGCAATAAACTAAAAAAGGGTAGGCTTCCAAGGAAAATGAAATAAAAATGTCAACTGACTTTTCGTGAAACCTCAAGCACCATCTCTCTGAATAATGGTTGTGTCTCAATAATTCTTCTGTCTCTCTCACATATATGTGCATGCATCCAACCATACCAACCCACATATGCCCACCCATTTGCATGATGGGGACTAGCCCCAAGGGACATAGTGAAGCATAAGAGCCTTTATTTTCTTAATTGTTAGAAAACCCCTAAATTGACAACTTGCACATTTGATTAGTCTTGTAGACTTTTTTATAAGGCGTAATCATGTAATGTATGTATGCATGCAAATATATATGTATATATTCAGGTAAAGGTTTCCTTTCCGTAGATCCAGAATCTTTTACAAAGTATTCAAAGGGATGATATTTTTGTATAGTTTTCGAACTCTGGACGATAAAGTTTTACCATGTAATATGACACATAAATTTATATGGATAATACATTTTCTAGCAAAAGCTATGCATAATTTAAATGACGAATTTCACGTACATTGATGTGTTTTAGAATAAATTAAGGTTGATAAAAGCTGTATGATGTAATGATATATCTTGATCAAGGGTGTCATGATATAATTATATATGTTGCTTGAGTCTATTATTTCATAATTTTATACGTCAATCGAGGGTATATGTTATGTTTGTTTTTTTAACATGCCATTCCATGTTCTGTTTAGAATAGAATGCATTAAGTATGATATGCTAAATGTCCAAAAGGGGTAACACTGGAGGTAAGGCTTTGTTCATGGAATGTTGCGGCGATGAATTCATTGGCTTTGATCCAAAGTAACAAGTTTACAGAATATTGTCCCATGTTGATTGTACTATGAAAAGGCATTTGGTCATGTGATTTGTAATCCACATTTCTAAAAGATTTTCAATGATGTAAGAATTTTAATAGTTCGATTTATAACTAGAGAAACAATATTGTAAAACATAAATTTAGCATGACCAAAATATTTATATTAATGTTCCAAATTATGATTTGTTGGAGATTTGGGCTAGTTCGGCATCCATTTTGTTATTTTCTGTTAAAAACTAATGTTATGGATTTGGATGGCTATTTAGTCCTTTGGATTATGGTGCACACTGATTAAGATAAATTCAAATTAATAAAAAAAACCGGTGTTAACATAACAGTTTGCAATGAGAGCAAAATGTGCGCACACAATTCTGAAATTGATGTCAAAGCTTCTCTATGGAGTATGAGAGTTAAATAAAAAGTCATACAAAAAGAGAGGGGGTTTGCTTTTTGTCAGCTTATACTGAGGGGATGTGACCACAATTGGGAAAGATGTCATGACAATCCCCTGGTCGGCCCATCACGAAAGATGATTACATGAATGTGGTGTAGCCTTTAAATGGGTTTGATGACGAATTCACTTTAAAATATTTGATTAAATGACAAAGAGGATTGTTGAGCTTGTGATCTCTAATTAAAAAATACTCTTATGTCATAAAGGAATTTAGATATAGCTACAGAAGCATTTTTTGATGGAGAAGGAACACGTTTGTGGGATATCTTTGATTGACTAATTGTAGGCAATGACTGATACCCTAGGAATTCCACACCAAACATGATAGATGAATAGGTCAAAGTAAACGAGTTGTACTAATACATGTATGTCTTAAGAGGTGTTCCTTATGGAGATATTTCTCTACTTGTATAGGTTTTCTAGAGCCTTACCTACCATTGTGTATATCTTGAATTTCTTAGCCTTCATCAACCGAGACATCCATGTTTGCCAAACTTGATGGGGTAGCAATACTTCCAATACCGTTTTTGAAGATAGAATTGGTAATATGTTTGAATTGCCAGGCTACATAAATGATTGGTTATCACCAATCTACATAGGTTGAGTATATGATGATATATGTCATAGAGAATCCTTGATGGATCTTTGTCACTAATGTAGGGGGGGTTCCACCGAAACTTTGTTTCAAATAGCAATATCATCTCTTACAAGCGAGTAAAATTGACCCACTTGTATCTTGCTATGTTGCAAATGAGTTTCTAGAACTCAAATACATAACCTAAATGTAGAGAAGATCGCTGACATAATTCTCAAAGCATATTGCCCACTACACTTCCTTAAAATGTTTCATGAACATCGTTAGATCTTCTTGAGGAAACACTCCAAAATCATAAGAAGATAATAGACATTCTCACGTAAGGATGTAAACAAATCCATAAGTCAACGAGCCTACTAATATCTTAGCAAAAGTGAGGGTTATTTAAGGATATGTAAGATCTATGGACGTGTAAGATTTAAAATTATATCATCATGTGTAATTCTTGTGTTGTAGATGCAATTTGAATCGTGGTGGATTATGGCATTTATTTGTGGAGCATATTTGTTGGTTGTGTTTCCAACTACCATTTTCAAATATAACTGACCACTTTTTTAGAGGTGTACTCTCAAGATTTGAACCATATTACATCTCTTGGAAAAGGGTTGGCTGATTTTGTATTTTGAGGATGAAAAGGGGATTATAATTTAAGGACAATGGTAGGCCAAGCACATGATGTGCGCGTGTATATTGTCTATAGTACATTTGCAAAAACATGAGGTTTTAAGGGTCAATGTATATAGCATATGGCATATAAGGTGCCTTGAAATCAATTAAAGTAGGGCTAGTAAATCTAAATGTAAACTTACCAATTGCATGCAAACATGAGGGTCATACATAAGATGATGGTTTGGAAATTTAATTAATACATGCAAACATGTTAAGCTACATATTTTACTTCACATAGTACTACAATTATAAGGGTAACTTGGCATTGAGGAGCCTCTCTATGAGGTGAAATGTGTTTGCCCCTAAAAAGTTGCTAGCATTTTTGGCTATTTGTCTTGCTCTTCCTCTTTTCCATCTCTTGATTTGTTTGTTTTATTATTATATTTCGAACTTTCTATCATATGTTGTGTTAATTAGTTTTTCTCCATTTTCATTCTCATTAGATTTCTTTTGCAGCCTAGTGATTAGAGACTAATTTCCGCTAACCTTAACCCTCAACCCTTACAATCCTAATACCCTTCTCTCCACTTGCATTTAGTTTAGGCTCATTGAAGTTCTCTCTTACATCTCAAGCTTTTAAATAAATTTCATATCTAGCTACCCTACTTCGGGTAGCTTAGGACCCCTTTCTATTGGTGGTGTGTTGCACATCTATTGAAGATTAATATAACATTAGTAGCTATCATTTCAATGTTACTGAAAATATAACCACCACCACATGGGTGTTGGAGGAATCACATTATTGTACATGTATGCTCTTCTTCATAATAAAATTCCTCAATATTTGGGTTAGTAGCTCCTTGCATAGGTGATCAATTAAATTAATGGCATGGTATGTAATGTCCAAGATAAATGGGCTAATAGAATTAGATCAAACACAACTTTAGAAATACAACTTTAAAACTTGGAAAGGATAAATTCACCCTTTCAAAAGTTTGTGTACCAACTCATTGTTTTTTGCCTAAAAAGTGTCATTCCTTTAAAGTACGCACCTTTAACAAAGGAAGCTTTCTCTCTTTGTATAAATTATTTTGCACTTTTATAATAAAAACATTCCCAAAGTAAGTGTTGTTATGTTAGACCCTTATGTTTGGTCAGATGATACTACTCCAGATACCTCACGTATAAGAATACTTCTAATACACAGCTCTTAAGAATAAAGAAGTTGTGAAATACTTCTAAGTGGAACGATTACTAAAGAAGTTGTGAAATAATATTCCTAATAATTTGTGGGGACCTCACAATTGGAGAACCAAGAGGACATACTACCTACTTAATACTAAAGATTGCCACATATTTTGTCTTCTACATTCATTACACAATTTCTATGCATTAACACATAAAAGTAGGTTGTCATAGATTTTTCAACGTGATTGATTCCTTCTCTGTCAATTTCTGATGTCCATGTCTTCAATAATATTATTGCCTGCTATAATATAAATGACTATTCAAACTCAAATTTTAAAATGTTACTCTCTATTAACTATTACTCCAAATTTGTGACATTAGTAACCTCTTCATATGATAGAAAAACATTACATGATATTTGTTACCGTTATGTATTCTAGTGCTGTTTTTGATGATGTTCATGCATTGATTACTACATTCCCTTGAAAATCTTAACAATAAGCCATGAACGTCTGTCCCACATGGATAATATTTGTGTTTCCTTCAAATGGATAATATGATTGATTGGGCTCAATATGGTTCATCTGAGTTGAAATATGGATGGCAACTACTGTGACAAAATTTATATAGAACCGTGTGCATGAGCAATATTGAGTACAGATATATAGAAGCCAAAAACCAAATAGCATACACATACACAATAGAAGTTTATCAATCAATAGATTTTCCTGTTCTCCCCCAGAAAATAATGGCCATAACCTGATGCCACGCAGTCCAAGGCAAAGTACAACCCTAAAAGGATTAGAAATTTTGAACTAACCTTTTAACAGGCATTTGGCAAATCTTTAAAAACCTTGATGGGTAAAAAATTACCTAGCCTTTCCAAAACCTTGAAAATATCAATTCATAAGCATTAGGCCCCATGTTTTTCATGCCTGTAACCAAAAATTACTGTTGAAAGGGCAAACCATCACATTTCCTGTTTCCATAAATTTCAAAGAGGATCAAGCTCCTTCAGCTATAGTTCTCTTAGAGGTACTGATATAAAGCACTGTACACATACAAACATTTCACATATGAGAAGCAATCATAGAAGATTTATAATATGGTGGGAGTTATATTTACCATTATTCCCTCTAATAAATGCATCTCCATATTTGTTCTTTAATTGCCCATTTACATATTCCTCTGTTTGTTCCATAGCAATGTTCATGTAGCCATCTAGACAAGCTAAAATACCTGTTCAAGAAACAATTTACCCAATCAGGAGGACGCCTTCACTTTGTACAATGTTTATATCATACAAATTTATGCCAGTTACTAGGAATGCTTTAATTAGCATGATCATTATATTCTACAAACATGAACAAATCACCAGAATATTTTAGCAATTGAATAAACTATTTTACACAACTTTTTACCAAGATTTCCATTAAAAAAACATGGCTGATTCTATGAAAACATTAGATGATGCAAATCATATAAAGAGTCTTTTTATGCAAACGCATCAAAACCCGCAATGCATATAAAGAATGTTTTCTTCTACATATTCAAAGGTTCAAAATGCAGAATGCAACATCAAATCAAACAGGTGAACAGAAAGTAAAGGACTGTTTACATGAAATAGAAGATGTCTCTTTCAATCTCAATTATATAACTCTCAGAATTTAGCCTATACAGCACAAGAAAGAAAACAATGGCATTTCTTGAAAAGGAATACAGAAGCTTGAACTATGAGTAACTATACACTGATTTTCTGACATCTGGACTTCCGTTGACAGAGGCCAAATGCCTAACTATGGTTGTGCCATTAACTTTTATCAATGGACTAAGAAAACTAAGCAACTAAGAGGCCACTAGAAATAGTAGTAGATTATACAGCATAAAACTTAAAAAAGGACATTATAGGAGTCAGATTATAGAAGTCGTAGTTATATTCATTGGTAATGCTATGGTTGCAGCTTAAATTCTGAATATTGGGTGAATATCCAATATCCAATTTGAATTTACTCTTTCCTGCAGTAACATGGATGAATGAGGTTGTTTGAGGGCAGTAAAGAACCATTAATCTTTGGAAGACTGACTCACAATTACTGTGTTAGGGTTTGTTTGTTTTGTTGGCCAATTATAGTGATGTATCATATGGTTTATAATTATTCCTGTCTCATTCACAAATATCAACTTATTCGCCCATTATGGCTGCCCAATCTGGATAGCAACAAAAGAGGTCCTAAAGGTGTATAGAGATGGAGGAAAAAATAAATGATGAAATTATAACCATTACGCAACCATAATTAGCCACAAGGAGCAAATAAGTTTTAGAAACTTGACTAAATATTTAAATTCATATCTACTAAGTTTTTGAAGTAGCTCTTCCATAAAGGTCAAAACATTGTATAGTCATATCGTTTGAAGTAGCTATTTCATAAAGGCCAAAAAATTGCAAAGTCATATCATTTGATGCAGCTCTTTCATAAAGGTCAAACAATGGTATAGTCATATCTTCATACCAAGATATTTTTGCTTAGGTCAAGATAGCAGAAAACGTTTTCAACATATTCTCCCATGAAGTGTTCAACACACACAGACATACACATAATTTTTCCAGGAACTTATGAAATAATCTGTACTATAATTAAGAAAATATATCTATGCCAATTGAAGACAATTAAAAGTTCTAATGATTCAATTAAGTTGATCAACAGATGTGATTCCCAAAGAAGCTATAACTATTTCATCACATTATCACAGATGTAGAGTAGTTGGGGTGATGGCTTTTCATACAAATATTTTGAAATCAAATTTTGTGTTTTGAGTTTGATTAAGTGCATTGGACAAGATATCCAGAGTGCTACTGATAATAGAATCTACAAATACATATGATAGACTTTGGATCATAGATTGCGTAAGAAACAAAAATTCAAACAGAACAGAAACTTAAGGAACCAATTTAGCAGAAACTCTGGTAAAGTTTCACAACGCTGGTCATGGATAACAAAGGAAACAGCCATTTGAAAAATACATTCAAGCTTGTCCCTTTAGTGAGAGAATTAATCTTCAGAGGACCAATCAATGGAGTAGGTATCGCCTACAGTATGAGGGCCAGCCACATTGTGGATTTGGATTCATCAGGGTTACGAGATGTTTGATAATTAACTCTGAACTACCCCACATGTATGTATACTAAACTTGGATGCATCTGTAAAATACTCGGATATGTGGTCAATAGACAGCTGATTTATAATCTTGTTTTCTGGATTCCTGACTCAAACATGGAGTGAAGAATCCAACACTATTACCTTGGGATGAAGATATTGAAATACAGCCATTCATCTTTATTTCACAAATAAAATGCATGAAAGTGTTGATTTCACCATGTAAAATGCATGATTGTGTGTTGTGTTTGTTTTCCTTATGATCTTTATTAACCAAATATTGTCGATGATCTTTATGGGGTCGCAGTTATATAAACTTCATAAAAAAATTTAGAAGGCACAAACTTTGAGCAATGATTGAGAGAGTACATTTTGGCCTTTATGAAACTCGTATCCCAATGCTCTCCTTTGCACTCTTCAAATTACCAAATCAATTTCCACGCAAGTGCATCCAGCTCAAATGAATAAAATGGATTTTTCATCTATCATTGCATTCCCCATTCCATTATGTAAAATGCAATGGAAGTTTTGTACATCAATGTGAAAGTCAAAGAAGAAATTTGATCCACACAGGAAACATTTAAATCAGCAAAAGCCTTACATCAACAAAATAGAACATTTAGTTTAACATCAACATCAATATTTTCCGCGCAATGAAGAAGTCAGGAAAGGTTCACATATTCATGTGTCTTTCCCAGCAGACAAAACACGAAGAACAGAAAGAACACGTTTTTGTTTTTTCCTTCTGTATCTGAGAACAGGAAGAAGAAAAAGGACTCACCTCTGTAATCGACGCCAGAATTGAGCTTAACGACGACAGGGCGACCTCGTATTGACTTGAGGAAATCCGCGGGAGTCTTCGCAGAAGAAACAGAAGAAGAACCTCCACCTCCGTTCATATTTCTCACTCTGCGCAGAAACCCTAATCCCGCTCTTTTCTTTTCTCTTGTAAACCCTAATCAGTCTCTCTCTTTTCTTTCAGCGTCCGCGTTGGCATCCGCGTGTATTGCATACATACACATACTACACATACATATACATATATACATACATGCATATTGATATACATATATATGATATATGTATATGCATATATTACATATATACGTATACATATACATACACATATTCTATAACTACTATAATGTTTGAGGAAACCACAAATATATGCATGGACTTGGCTTCTCTATGCAAGTTTGTCGGTCAGTTGCGGCCACAACCTCACCCTATTGTTATCCTTTTGCTTTGGTTTAGTTGGGCTGGAGTCCGAGGCCATGCTGTGTTTCTTCACATTATATTTATTTTCCTTCATTGAAATGTATGATGAATTCCAACTACAATTGTAAAGTATGTTAATAATCAAACGACGCTATGCATAAGTTGTGCCGCTACAACCACCATGCTTATATGTATATGGATGAATATTAGTACGCAATGGTGTAACATGCACATCAATAACCAACTTTTTCTGTGGACTTCTAAACGAAGTATTCTCACATTATGTTGTAACATGTTTTAGACTAGAGGATTAAAAGAAGAAGAAGCATTCCGCTCCTATCTATACACAAAAATCCATGTATACGAATTTAGTTGGGCTTTTTTTCTTCAAAAGAGTTTTAAGCATCCTGCAAATTTGGTTGACCGCTTTGCCATCAAGACTAGGAATTCAGCAAATTTAGTTTTAAGCATTCTGCAAACTCTTTCCTTGAAACGGCTGTTAAATCTTTTCTTTTGATCCTGTATCTAGTACTACTAGCAGTACT
Organism: Azolla caroliniana; assembly: GCF_043228905.1. Classification (NCBI taxonomy): domain Eukaryota; kingdom Viridiplantae; phylum Streptophyta; class Polypodiopsida; order Salviniales; family Salviniaceae; genus Azolla; species Azolla caroliniana. The sequence goes on along the minus strand of NW_028230440.1, from coordinate 6,030,511 downwards.
TATATTCACAAACAAGAGGTGCTGTGATGCACTCAATGTCTACCTAATACTTGTGCTCCTATTTCAATAAACCATATTTATATTGTATTGTGATTAAGCCTCTGAAGTGTAATTCCTCATTACATTTAGAGAATAAAACACATTTCATCAAATAAACATATTGATGTGTTTGTTTAATCTTTTAAATTGCCACACATTTCAGTTATTAATATCCTTCTAAGAATGCCTTCAGGTGATCAAGTGGAGGATAAGCTTTACAGTCAATTTGGCAAAATAAAAATAAGCAATATATGAACCATCCATGTGCTTATATTCAATATCTCCAATTTTGGTGACCACTTTGTGGAATTCGCTTTTCGTGAGCAAGTGGAGGACAGTCCATCAGCTTATTTCTAATATGTGTGACATTTTGATACATGGTAAGCAAAATGTGAGCTTCTACTACCAGAAATATAATTGTGGTTAAGTAAAGAGTTACAGTGCTACTTAAAGCAACAAAAAAATCAAATTTTGAACTCATTCGTATTAAATGATACAAATTCAGAGAAAATTAAAGAATTACAAACTTTCCATTGCAGATACAGGCATGGAATGTAGACAACAAATAAAATAAACTTAAATTACCTTCAAGAGCATCCACAGTTTGAAATACAAGCTGAGTATATTTATTAAACACATTTTTCAATATTGTATGGCAACACAGTTCCATAATGAACATTTAAGCGCACATATGTATCAAGGGATCCAGATAACTATTAACGGGCAACAACTTTCCCTTCAATGTCCTCTATGGCTATTAATCAGCAGAAAGACCAGAAAACCTCTGCTATCTATATCGACTTGCATTAAATAGAACTTGGCATAGCCTAACAAAAAATTGCATAAATTTTGATTTTACTAGTCCCTATCCAACCTTTTAACCCAATGACCTTCTATTTTAAATAGGACCACAGCACAGCTGTAAAAATGGAAACTGAATTTCTGTGAATGATACATGATAACAGACTGAACACCACCTGATAACTGATATTGAACTCTTGTTGGGGTTCGTAACATCATTTGCTCCTATGTAGAAATCTGCAAAAACACTGTAATACAACCAGATTAAACAATCTGGTGGCAAACTCTTCTATAAAACTGCATGAAAAGCTCTCTCAAAAAACCAGCATCTGGGATCATCTTATCTTATCCCTTTTTTGAGCTTCAAAATCACAATATGCAAAATATAGTCAATTCTTGCTGCTGCTACATGCATGTATACATATCATCGTCTGACATGCACTGACATGCCTCTTCCTGATAACGGAGAAGATAAATAATCTATATCATCTGAATCATGATAAAATATTACATCAGATGATGAGGTGGCATTCACCCAACCTGTCAGAAGATGGAAAATTAAGTAAACACATCAATGAAAACCAATCTATTATAAAGTTAGAAAGTGATATCGAAACAATACTCACGCTGGCAAAGTAAGTTGGCTATGTCAGAATAGTGAGAAATCAAGCTAGAACTCCCCGTAGCTGGCTGGGAAGTAGTTTGGTTCATATCAGATAATGGATTCCTAGAGACAATCACCATCCCTTTTTCATGCACTTCATCACCACTATGCTGTATATCAGAATTGTGTAGAGTGTCTCTACGAGAATTCGATATTCCAGGCTTTGGTTCATGCATTTCAGGATCTTTTCTGTTGGCTCTATCAAGAAATTCACTTGCGTTAGACACATCACTATGTTCTCCAGGAGTAACAGGCCGCCAAACTTTCAAAGATCCAAGCTTATTTGTATTCTGCCATTGTATCATCTTCATTGTGTCATCGCCTCCTGGAATCAATAATGGATCATGAGAAACGTTTGCCTCATTGAGTGAGATTCGTCCAGATGCATCAGCAGGATTACCGATCATCATAAAAGCGCCTGAGATATTGCTAACTTCATTACTTGAGTTATCCATACAATCAACTTGTCCAGAATCCATTCTTGACAGATCATTCATCTTGGATTCCCCATCCAATTCAGCAGATAAAGGATCATTAGACCAAGTATTTTGAAAAGGAATCATTACAGATCCAATTACTAGAGCCCCATTTCCTTCTTCTCCAGTGTTAACTTTCAAGGAGCTGTACACAAGTTCATCTGAATTCTCTTGTTCTTCAACCCCTAGCCTTGCAGAAATACACCCATCGGAATTAGATGTGGACTCCAGAGAAATGGAAGAGTCCTGGCTTAACACTGCACTTTTCTCTGAATCCATGGTGCAAAGGTTACCGTTGATTCCTAGATGCTCTAAGTGCAAAGCCAAATCTGCCTCTGAAGATTCATTCAAGGACCCTCTTAACTCAGAACCTGAAGTCACATTGCTTTGAGCTGAACTTTGTGACACTTTTCTTGTCCATACAGCATGACCACTCCCTGACGTAGTCATAGACTTCTTCACGCCTGAGAATTGTTCGCGATAATGATTGTATCTAGGCGTAGTGTTTGAATTTGAAGCTTCATGGGAAGAATTGCCAAAGTGATTATACGCCTTCCTTAAAAGCTTTTGACCTCCATTTTGATGGTCTAAATACCTTTTCTCATTGCCATAAGCTTGTTTTAAATTATTTGGGTGAATGCCCTCAACTTTCCTATCCTTCCACACCCATCCACCTCCCTGCATACTTGTTTTCCTATTATCCGTTCGATGCTCATAAATGCCATTTTGGCTATCCAGTTCTGGCAATTCATTGGGATCAAAACGGTACATTCCATCTTCTCTGCGAGTATCTATAGAATTGTCAAAATTAACATCTTCAATAGTATGCTGTTCCTCTAATGACTCTATAAGGTTTGCATCGGTTCCAGAGGAGCTTGATGAAGGACTTGATTGTCTAGGACTCACAGAGGAAGCATCAAACTTCTCTTGTAAAGTTGATGAAGATTCTCCACCTTTTCTTTCCTTGTCTTTAGATTCCTTTTGCCTCATTTTCTTTTGTCGTTTCCTTTCCTGAAGCTTCTCTCTCCTGAGAAGAAGAAACAGAAAAATATATTAATATAATGAAACATAAACCGAACTTTTGTCACAAAAATAATTTCCAGGGTTTATGTAACATGCTTTTTCTGAGCAGCCTCTTCCTCTTCAACTAAAGCCTTTTGGCATCTTAAAGCCTCCACATCTTTATCATCTGTCCATGCTTTCACCTGTGAAGATGAACAAACATACGTTTAAAGACCATATATATCATGGCTTACAATCGATCACTTTTCCATGCTCGAAATCAATTAATAGCATAACTTTACGAACCAGCTTAAGTTCCACCAAAAATCCAAGAGATGCAACAAGATTTTTAGCCTCAAAGCCAACTTTTCCATGTTCGCTCTCAAAAACATGGCGTTGAATCGAGGAAGAAGTTACACCATAAAAGGTGTTCTTTTCACTGGCGTCATCAAGGATGGTGAATAATTCATCCGAGTTGAGAGGAAACCGCGAGGGCTTGCTCTGCACAATATCCTGCACAATAGAAAAAACGACTAAGAAATGTTTGTTTTTGTTGCACATTTTGACCTATTATGATTTTAAGCGATGTTAAGATATCTTTATTGATTTATTAATTTTCTGTTACATGCGTAGCGGTCCATTAATGTCTTACCAGAAGAGCTGTAGCAGTTCTGATGTAAGATTGAGGTAGCGATAGCAGTCCAGGTTTTTGTAGCTGAGTTGAAAGATTTTGGATTAATGATGTGGCTGAGAGATCCTGTGGAAAACAGAGCATGTTTTGTGAATCCAATTTTGGTTTGACGTACAAAAACTTGATTTGAAAGGGAACGGGGGATACCATGAGAGAAAGATTATCAGATGAGACTACTCCACGAGCCTTTTCTGCTGTAAGCTACAAAACTCCAATAAACAAGAGTCAGAAACAGCAAATTATACATAAATCACGAAGACTAACTATCACTCACCTTATCCCAATAATACGCAATTTCCTCTCTCTTTTTCTTTAGATCCTCCTGGGAAAATAAATAAATATAAACAAAAGTAAGACTTTCCATATTCAAAACATCATTCTCCTCACTCAACTTTATCGAAACACTCAAACCTTGTCTCCATTTAGAGGCTTTCGATGAGTTGCTCGCATATGCCTCCGTTGATTTAGTGGAGAACAAAACTCTTGCGAACATTTTTCACACTTGTGCATTGTCATTTTGTTCGACATTAGCGGCCACCCTGGAAGATCTGCAACTATACATTTTAAATTAACCTAAACAACAACACCAAATAGTGAAAAATACGACTAAAAACTGACACATACCCTTGGCTGCTTGGGCAATGGCAACCATGGCTTCTGGAAACTTCAATGAATGAAATTTCTCTCCAGAAACTTGAGGACCCCTTCCAAAGATGTTGTTCCCACCATTTATATTAGAGTGTAAAGAGTTCTTAATGATGGGGCTTTCACCTGCCTTATAATCATATTGAATAGGATCCTCTTGCCTCGCTCCTCTAACATCCAAACTTTGGTTCATGTTTTGCTGATCAATCGTATCCAGCCAATGAAACCGCTGAACAGGACTATTTTCAGCTTTGTTAAATGACAAGAAAGTATCGCTAACAAGAGTTTGTTTGATGAGATTATCCAAAGTTTCATGCTGCTCTTTTCCCTTCATCTCCACATTAGGAAATGCCTCAGAGAATTTTCCCACAGACTGTTTGCTAGTATCAAGCATTCTGTGAGAGTGGTGGCTTCAAATTCAATACCCTGAAAAATCACACAGCACCACCTTGTTTACATGATGGAAAAGATCTGGCATTAGCAACAGCTTCACTGCTCGTGAAATTACCAATTAGATCTTCAAACTCTGGATTCTTTCAAGTTCTATATAGTCAAGTAAAATATGAAGAGTCGCAATGCATTCACTAGAAAGCAATTAACAACTTGATACAACATTTTCCTTCAGAAAACACATCTTAGGGTCATGTAATATCTAGATGCATTGGAGTTCTGCATCAACTGAAATATGCGGGCTGACAGTGCATTGGAGTCCCACATTGTCAACCAAAATATTAGGACTCACACAGTGCATTGGCCATAAAAAGATTTATCAGTATACAATATTTCCATCAGAGAAACACCTTACTGCCAGGTACCCATGCATGCAGTCATAAGAAACTATGAGAAAATAGCCCAAATTTGCACGAGCCTAGAAGAGAGTGCATATATTTCTGTCAGATTTATATATTTTTTAATAAATGAGGGAACCTTTTACATCAATCACTGAGTTAGGCAAACTGTTAACATGACATAGGAATTATAAGACAATGGTTTCCATAGTTTCAGAATATAACTTGTTTGCAATGCATTGCAAATAAATGAATCTAACCAGCATTTAATAAATTGCTCCCTAAGGTTTCTTTTCATGCATGTAATCATAGGAATTATGAGAAAATAGCACAACAGCACGAGTCTAGAAGAAATTTTATATATTGCTGTCAGATCCATATGTTTAAGTAGCTGAGGACACTTTTTTTGCCGAATTCTGGGTCAGAAGAAACATTAAGACGATACAACAACAACAAAACCATAGTTTCATTGACAGTAGTTTTGCAATGCAACTTGTTTGAGCTACACTGTAGATAGTGCTTCTAAACACTCAAAACTGTAATCTTTGTGAAATTATCTTTCCTAGAAGCCAAAATTACTAATTCAGTGACTATTATTTTGCTATTCCAAAAGTGGTCAAGCATAGACAATTTCTTTCCATCTTCCACACTCTCTCTCTCTCTCTCATTCTGAGATTTCTCTCTTTCTCTCTGATATTTCTTTCTTTCTGTCTGATACCTTGGCCGGAAAGAATATCAGGTTTTCATTAATCAAGAGACAATGGTTTGAGATGCAATCTTTTATTCTTTCTTAAAGCCCAGTTTGATCACTTAAAAGATGTTAATGTATCTTCCTTTTTCTCTCTTGGATCATTAAATCATCCTCAAGATCACTAACCCAATCTCTCTATTATATCTTAGGCTTTTTATCCTTCAGCATCATATATATGACTTTCTCATTTACATATATGTTCTAGGTGATATTTTACTTTATCTGGAAGAACCATTATCTTCTTCATAACTTTCTCTTGATGTATAAGAGCTTGATAATCTTTATGGTTTTAAAATCTAACACTAATGTTGCATATGTAATGCAGGACTCCTATATTTCCTATAGAGTACAGACGTCAGAAATGGGCCGATTGTAACGCATTTGCAATGATTTCCCTAATGTTGCCAATGCATTGTCGATGCATTAAAGAAGCATGCCACCAGAAAGTTGTGCAGCACACTGGGTTCCATACCAGGTGACTTTGTGCTATTCTTGCTCTAACATGCTCTCCACTATTTTGGTGAATGGTGGTCAACGATTCCTTTTTTAATACCAATGATGAATGCTATTTTGCCTTTAATCTTTGAGGTGAGGTGACGCGTAGCACAACCCAAGGCTCAATTCTGGCGAACTTGAGCAAGATGAGTTTGCCCAGTAGTTTCACTCACAGTGGTAATATTCACCCAGATATCCAGCAGCCACCCTGACCATACTCTAAGATAGATCTCCTCCTCTACATCCTGGACATAGCAACATGATGCAAGTATGCATCGCCACATCTCTTATCTAAGCTTAAAAATCAGGTTATAATCGTGATTTTACATTTCATGATCCTCCTCTACATCCTGGACATAGCAACATGATGCAAGTATGCATAGCCACATCTCTTATCTAAGCTTAAAAATCAGGTTATAATCGTGATTTTACATTTCATGATCCTATCAAAATTGCACATATTGGTCTACGTTTAAAAATCATATCCATAAGCTTGATGCTTCATTTCTCCCTCAAAACCACATATTTTGTCTAATCTTAAAAATCACGTATATAACCTTGATTCTTCATATCATAGCTCTCTCAAAACTCACATAATTTTTCTAACTTCAAACCCATACGTAACGTTTTATTCTTCATTTCATTTGCTATTAAACCTCACATAAGTTTAAATATCCTGTAATAACCTTGATTCTTCTTCATTTCATAACCATCCAAACGGTAGGGTTGTAGCTATATATATGTGATGAAACACTAGTCTTAGCCTCCCATTGGTCAGAGAAAAAACAGGGAAAATGGCATCTTTAACTGGAAACAGGTAGCATAAGAAGCATTTTTGGTATAGATGGACATCCCCGATTCCATGCGTGATAGAGAGATGATAAATCATGAATAACACATCCGATCGAAGATCAGATTAAAAAGTCTAGACCTGAACGAAATGATCTAACCCCATAAAGACCAAAATGGCAGCGAAATGTCACAAAAATAAACAGAAGGGGTGAAAGACACGAAAAAAAAGCCCAAACCTGTGATTCGTTGAACAAGAGAATGGATTCCTTCTCTACGATCCTGCGATGGAGAAGACGACACCAGGGGCAGAAAGAAACAAAGGATGTGCCGAAAACTTAGATCGTTAGGGGAGAGATGATAGATCGCGAAGAAGAAAGAAGGAGAATATACTCCTAGAGAGAAGAGCTTCGATAAAACCCTAATCCCCTCTCAGAGCTTCAACCGCCATAGCTGTGGAACACAGACTTAGCAAAGGAGGGGGAGAGGGGGGGCAGAGATTTTCTGTTTTTTTTGTTTTTGTGAGTTTTTTTTCCCCTAATTTCTTTTTTTGAAAAGAAAAAGGAAGAAGAAGGAAGGGAAATATTTTGTGTTTGTTTGTCCTAGCTGTCATCGTCCATGTCAGGAGGCCCCAAACTGTTGGTATGTATAATGTATGTACATATGTATACGTATGTATGTATGTATGTATGTATGTGTACAACAAAACCATGGCATGTCTCGCAAAGTGGGGGATGGATATACACTCCTCGGACTCATTATCCGGTCCGGTTGGACTCTGCAGTTTCCCTACATGTGTCTGTCACATGTGTGTATCTCTGGCCCGGAAGAAGCCTGAGAGGGGTGTGTATGTGTAGGGAATGCCACCTCTCAACTCTTTCGCCTGCTAATGATCATCTTCCTTGTTCTTTGTTGCGTACCCTTAACGCACTTCTCCGGATAGGTCTGCTTCCCTTCCCCCTCTACATGTCAGTGTCGTGTATCTCCGAACTCGTGAGAATGAGCAATGATCATCATCTTCCTCGTTCTTCGCCATGTTACGTCTACACACTTTCGGATTGTGTCTGCTGTTTCCCCTACATATTGTTGACTCTTTCACTTGCCAATGGTCATCTTCCTTGTTTATCATCGTGTACCTTAACAAACTTCTAAATGTGCTTGTAGCTCTTCACCATGTACCTTAGCATGCTTCTCGTTCGAGCAATATGTCCATCATCGCATCCTACTAGTAATATTTTTCCTCTGTGTGTGTGTGTGTGTGTGTGTGTGTGTGTGTGTTTAGTTAGTGTCTAGACATATACCCTTGCTCCCTACTGCCCATATTGCTTGAATGTGAATTTTGCCATTGTAGTGTGTGTGTGTGTGTGTGTGTGTGTGTGTGTGATAGAGAGAGAGAGAGAGAGAGAGAGGAGGGCGATAGTTGTTTTGAGAATTGTACCTCGAAAAGCTATACTAAAGCTTGTATTTCACACAAATTTAATAGAGTGTTCTTAAACATAACACTTCACAACTGTTAGAATGTAATATAAACATATAACGTTCCTTTGCCCAAGAACAATATATATGTAACTTTTACGAGCTTGGATGGCATTGTTACTTGACAACTAGCAATGGGCACGGTTTCGGCTCGAACCGAACCGAACGATCAAGCCATGGGTTAACGGTTTTTTGGTTCAAAGATAAATAAACCGTTTGGTTTGGTTTCAAATATTATGATCCGGTTTGGTTTGGTTTTGAATTTCACGGTTTAGCAGTTTCGCGGTTTCTGCTTATGTTGTTTGGTTTAAAGGTTTAAAAGTTTTGAAGGTTTAAAGGTTTAAAGGTTTATAGGTTTATCGGTTTGATTTTGATTTTGATTTATGATAAACCGATTTGGTTTGGTTCTAAATTGTTCATAAACAGTTTGGTTTAAACGGTTCATCTCTAAACGGCTTCATAAAAAATTAAACAGTTTGGTTTGGTTTTTAATATAAATAAATGGTTTGGTTTGGTTTCAAGGCCAAGAAACCGAACCGAACCGCGCCCATTGCTATTGACAACGTTTGATATAGTTGGGAGGAGGTTGTTTCCAATGAAAACCAAAAAAGATTATCCCCATGAGAGGTTATCACAAGACCTTTGGAATGAGTTAATTTGTTAACCTTTGATCATGTGTCATGAAATTGAAACATGTTTTTTCGTCCCTACATAGCATATTTCATATATCTTTCTTTTTTGAGCTCTTAATTACCTTCAAGTATGTTTTTGTTCCTCAATCTTCATACATCTTATCTAGATTCGAATTATCATTTTAACAAAAAGTATAATCATTATACTTCAAGATTATTCTTATATCAATGATCATTGAAGTGTTGAAATATTTATTGTTCAACTGTGTCAAGCTGAGGGACAAATATATATCTTTTTTATGTCTATGGGAGATTGATTGTGGTTTGTGATGTCCTGAGTGATGATTTATGAGACTTCACTTCATCTCTCATATTTTCATGTCAAAAGGAGGGTATGTTAAGCGATGGATCATTAATCAAACTTCAAATATTGGGAACATGGTTTATGACTTTATGGTCGGATCATCGTCAGGGCCTAAGTAGAACTACCAAGCAACCAAATGGTTGTTTCCGCCAAAGGCTTCCATTAGTGACCAGGAACTATAAATATGTATAGTTGTGGTACAAGTTAATTACTATGTTAAAAGTGTTGATGGGATAGTTTGGTTGTAAATGAGGGGGTGGGGACTATGATCACTTTGGTGAGAAGGCCAAAGTGAGGTTTGTTGTTGGTCTTTGATGTACTTTGTTTGCTAACTAATGCCAAAAAAATTTAAAAATAATATTTAACTTGTTGACTATTAACCAAATGCAATGCATAATATTGTGTTACACTCATAATAATGGATGGTCCTAAGGTTATAAACTCACTAATTGTCACAAGAGTGGAAGATTGTAAGTTTATGTCTACATGTAGATTTCTGATAAGCGTATTATTGTAAACCCCAAGAGGTTACATATGTAATGGTCATAATGTTGTGTGTCATTTTGAACATTCAATCACGCGAGCACCTGGATGTGTGCCCTACCCTTTAGAATTGTAGCATTTCACACAATAAATTTTATTAAAGGCCACATATTCTAATATCTATTGTATCGTCTTCCATAAAAACCAAGTTGTGAGTGTGTATCGAGGTTGGGTGGCAATATCTTGATTATTTCAGCCCACATACAAAGGCAAACATTCTATGGTCTCATACTTTTTTAATAGCGATATGCTCTCCTTACCCTTCAATGTCTTATGTGATGAGTTCCATGAGCATGCTCACTTGCTCTCATTTTCTAGTTTCAAACTTTCAAAGGCTTTTTAGCACATGGGCTCTTGAGAACATGTGATCTTGCATTATATCTACTCAAACAAACAATGAACATGCACAATCACATGCAAACAAAACTACTACGAGGCATTGTCTCTTTACTGGGGTGATTGCCCTCATCGAGGCTTTTTTATTCATCTTAACCATCAAAAATTTGTTTCTTGGTCTTTATGTTTCGGGATCTTCCAAAATTCTTGGTCTCAAATGACACTTTACTATAACTCATCTCCTTGATTTTCTTTATTGTCGAATATAAGGATGATAAATTTCTTCACATATTCTCAATTATTATTATCCATTGGGGATGACAAATCGTGTTGATATTCTATGAGTTTCATTATTATCTAGCCTCACTCTTCATCTTGTTTTGATCTAGAATTGTTAATTATGAGATTTCTCACCCACGATCTTATTATTATTGAAATGTCTTGTTTTTATGCAATTTATCTCCAAGTAGATTCATGGTTTATGAACACTAAGTCTCCATTAGCCTAAGCATCTTGAATTTCTCAATTTGTATTTATTTAAGAAAGATACACCCTACTATATTACTTGAGAAATGTGCATATAGAAAATAGAAGGAGACATTTCATCTCATCTTGAATTTGTCAATTTAATCTTAGCTTGGGTCGCTCGATATTTCTTCCTCATGCTTGTATCTCTCTCAACCCAATACCTTTTGTGGTCATGTTGGAGTGAACAATGTAACTAACCCTCTCATGTGTAGTCTAAGATGGGTTTAATTTAATATAGTATACAAGTTTAATTCTAAATATTGGATGCCTAGCCAATTTTGTAAAAAATGAGATGCATAATAAAAATGAATCCAAAATCGAGAAATATAGTTGGCCAACATGCGAACATAAAAAGGAGAAAAAGGAAGAGGATACTGTCATAATAATAAAATGCCTTCAACATCATATGTTTGCTAATAAAGTAGCAAAGTGCTTGTAACTATGATTATCATTATAGCAAGAACCTCTTCAATATCCTTTGAGAAGTTTTATTTGTTTGTTCCAAGAGGACATGCAAATTAGTCTACAACAAATAGAAAGGTATTATGTAGTCTCACATGCAACAAGAAGAAAATAAGGGTAAAAACAAGGTCTAAAAGGCATTTGAACTTAAAGTTTCACAAAATTTGGCAAAAAATGAATACATGTTTAATACTATATAATCAAAAGCCGGGGATATGTTGCCTATGGATTTAAGCCTAGTAAGAAAACTTTCACATATTCCATTGAAGACGATATAGCCTAGGTTTGGCTAGTGGAGAAGCGGATAATGCCGTCAGAATACATGTTGTGTCCTTTCACATTCCATATGTTCTGAGGATGTTGACATGGTATTGATACCATTGATGCAAAAGACTACCTACAAGAAATAAAAATAACAAGAATGAAAAGCTAAAACATACGGCCTTATGTCCATTCTAGTATGAAGAAGGGTCAAAACATTGTAAATGATTATAATTGTCCTTTTTTGTGCTTGCTAAGGATCAAGCTCACCTCCTAGTTGTAATGTGTACTAACAACTTGGCTATTGTGTATTATTGCCACTTGGCAATAATATGTATCTATCACATAATAGGCTATGGTAACAATAAGACCACCCTCCTAAAGAATTAGAGAATCAAGGGTGTATACATAAAAATTAAATAAGATATATATGTTTGTTATATGTGTGTTAGAAAGAGATTGTTATATGGTTCACGAGAATCAATGGGAAAGGTATGAAATATACGATGGAACCACTAGGGCCGTAGACCATGGAAGATGGGATTTGACATGGTTGTCTTTAAGTGTTTAGGAGGCCCGAGCATGTAAATTGGCACACAAGCGTGCTCTAGCTAAAATCCCTTCTAGGTGCATGCACATGTACTTAGTGTCAAAACTAGGATTGTATGTATTTTCATAACATTATATATCCTTGTATGTAAATGAGCATGTGCAACTGTGCTTCGGGAAGATATACATATGAGTGTGTATACATGTGTTTGTGCATTTGTAATAAACTATCCATGTATCAATTAATGAGCGTGTCTTCATAATGTGTCTTTATGGGTGTTTTTATATTGAATCGTGGTATATGTGTGCACAAAATTGTATGTGTACATGAAGATGTAATGTGTGGTTGGTTGTGTGTGTAGATGATCATTTATATATATGTGTTTGGGATTTGTGATTATGTATGTATTTTTGCCAAGGTATCTTTGTGTATATGCATGTGAATGCAAAGGGTTTAGATGACTTGGCAGATTGCTAACATTTGTGTGCATATTAAAAACATAAGGTGTAAATGGAAAATGTATGTTTGTTTACGATAGGTTGAAGGGTAAAGTGGGAAAAGTAGTGTGAATAATAGGCTCAATGTGGATCCTAGCTTTGTGCAATAATGTCACCAATCTAGGTTAGGTAGTGCGGAGGTTTAGCATTGAGACATTCTCCTCTATAGCAATTGGTCATAGAGGAGTATTGATTGATTGATTTAGATTATGTGGATAGATGTTTCTTTTTATCATCCAAAGGAGATTGATTGCGATCTAAGGGATAGAGCCTACCCATTGGCAAAGATCAGACTTGCAAAATTTCCGTTTAACATCCACATGAAACCAATTGTGATTATGAGACAAGGCCGAGCGTGGTGAGGATTAAACTTGTATTCTCTCAAATTATGACTTTTGATGTTATGGTGTAAACCACAAAGCCAACATCAAGAGAGGAAATCACCATGGTCAAATATTGAAGCATATCGGTTAGAAAAATTATTTATGCCTACAAATGAGGCGCATTTAGTGATGATTGATGAGGGGTGTGTGTGTGTGTGTGTGTGTACATACCCACACGCATACATGCATACACCAAAAGGGGGAGGGGGCACGTATAATATGTCATAAGAGAAAGTGAAGGCAGGGAGGAAAATCATTGTGGTATCTTAGAAGGCAAAGGATGCATATGGAAAGAAGAAAGTTATACCATTCAAGTCTCTCCAAGACAACAAATAACAATGATAATGCATAAAGAAATTTCTTGGGCTAGTTAATCACATTTACTAGATACTAGACATATTTACATGCATCAGTCTACCCTCTAATTGTAAAGAACTTGTTTTGGATGAACTAGAGGAAGTCCACGATAATAGTCAACCAAGTTGGCAAGTGTAGTGGGTAGAATTGTATGATATATGTGGGAGTACTTAGAGGGTGGCCCCCCCATGGTTAGAGACGGGGTAGTGTGCATGGAGCAAAATTTCGGTGTTCGTGTTGAACCACTTTCGACTTTTGGTGCTTCATTCTGGTACTTGGCATACCACATATGTTCTTATGTTTTCTCGTTTGCATTTGTAGCCCTTTACAAAGAGTCCTTGTTACAAGGCAATGCATACACACAGATTTGGTTTGGGTGATTTTGGCTTGACAGGGATTTGCACTTGTTTTGAAAGAAAATTTTCTCATTGCATTTATGCCACCCTTAGGTAGATGTTAGTTTTTTTTTGCCACGTGGCTGAGGTTCCTTTCTCTAGTCCAACGGTGCCATTTTTGTTCACTCGTGCTTGATAAGAATCCTTTGGGGGACCACGCTTGGATCGTCAGATTCGTCACCATGTAATGGGATTGAAACTCGATAAACTAAGATTTATAGGCATGATTGGTGGAACCCACTTGCTAGGGGTTGTGATTTCTTTTTTGGGGTTGTTGAGGTAGGAATGTTGAAACCGAAAGTTGCAAGGCCGGGGCAGGGCCTAACTTCAGTGCATCTTCAGAATGAGGCAACTTTCTTGAGGCCGCAACCTACATGAAGAGTTCTATATTGAAACCACTAGAGGTTGTGAAGTACATTAGTTTTGCACTCGTAACAATAATACATTCATTCGTGTTGCACCGACCTTGTCCTGCATGCATTACCCAATCTTGAACATGTGTCTTGCTAATAAGGGTTTTAATATCCAATGAGAGTGATCCCCACACACTGGATGGTCGTGTCATCGAGGCTTGAAAGTTACATAAGGGTCAACAAATGAAGTCATAACCAATGTTTGTATGAAAGTGTTGTGACAATGGCTTTAGTACTAAATTAAGGCCATTGTATCTCTACCATAGATTTCATATGAGAGATAAGAGGTGTTGGTTATTTGCAGTGTTACATGTCATGATATTTATAGTATCATGGGTCACTGTCTAGGATGACTCTACCAACATGACCACATTGTGTGTTAATCACAATGAACCATCGCTAACATTAGCATCCACTTCATTACAAGTCATGGTTTACCTCAAAGGATGAGTAGTTGTGTGGCTCGAGCCCTATATTCTCGTCTCTATCAATCTTCCAATCATTATCTAGGTGGCATTGGAGTAAGCTATCCTCAAAATCTATGGTCATCAAATTGTCGTCCATGAGTTGGCTACCTTCATGTTCATGCACTTTTTTATTGTAAACTTGCATTAGGTAATGCTACTCTCCATTCTTATATAGAGGATGTTGTTCTTGAAGTCAATGGCAAGTCAATTTACGTGAAGGAAAGGTCATCGTAACATGCAATCATGGCCCACTAGGTTGGCCGATCTAGTAATGACAAATGTAAGATTCACCTTTGATTGAGGCATATTATTAGTACTAACCCACTTTTGCAAGTAGGTGTAGTTGATAATAGTCCCACTCATGTATCAAATATTGTTAGAGTGTTGACAACGTTTACCTTTACAAGGAGTGTGAAACTAACATCATTGGCATCAAAAGGTGTAGTAGTCCATGCATTTAGTCATTATGGTTTTTGACCTCTTTTGTTATTAACCGTTCGGTTGTAGCAAAGAGTGCGGGTGACTTTGTGATATGGTAGATAATGTAATAGGAAAAGAAGAGATTCTAAGCACAAAGGTGTGAGAGAGAGAGAGAGAGAGAGAGAGAGAGAGAGAGAGAGAGAGAGAGAGAGAGAGAGAGAGAGAGAGAGAGAAACTCAAAAATTTTCATTAAAATGAAAGGAAAGACCTTATGCAACAAACTAGTTTCGCTCGCTTAGAGCTCATCAGTGCAAAAGGTCATGTAAATAAAAAAGGTGGTTTATATAGGATGTTGAGAATGGGGAAGGGAGGAGAAAGAGGGAAAGTATAATCATAGTGAGTGGGGTGTAATAAGAGTGTAAATAGATAGAAGGCTGTAAGGATTTAAGGTGGAAGATCTTGATGATAGGGGGGGTGGTGGTAAAGGGGAAAATGAGTTGGTGATAGGAAGATTGATAGGGTGATAAGACAGATGAGTGAGTGGGAGTGGGATAGGGTGATAAGGGGAAATGAATGAGTGATAGGGTATGTAATTATAAGTAAGTAAACATAAGATGGTGAGAAGGGGAAAATAAAGGAAGGGAATAAGAAGGGAAAGAAAAAGGAAGTTAGTAAGAGTGGTGGAGAGAAGGTTTGAGGGAAAAGAGGGAAGAGAGAGAGAGAGAGAGAGAGAGAGAGAGAACTATGGATTTTAGTGAAATGTGTACAAAAAGGTAGTGAGAGGTATAGGGGAGGGGGAAGGGAGAAGGGAGAAAAAAGGGAGAGAGAGAGAGAGAGAGAGAAAAGAAATGAGTGAAGATATAAAATACATATGTAGTGATGTCGGAAAAATGTTCTAGGGCTTCATCTAGGTATGTTTTTTTATTGAGGACACAAACTCCGATGTTTTTGTCCGCTAGTAGGATGATTATTTGTTTGTTTTTTCTACGGCTGGTTAGTGCTATTTGGAGGTGTAGTGGTATTTTGGTATTAGGCTGTATATTATTATGGAGGTTTGTGGAGAGAGAGATATTGTGTTTATGGAGTATAGACTCTAATGGTGGATACTTAGTAGGAGGGTTCCAATTCGGGTTGGGTAGTTTGAAGGGATTAGAGGGGGGAGAGTTTAAGTCTTTAAAGAAATGTTTAAGTCTCAAGGATCTACTGAGGTTTTGGTATTCTTGAAGAATGGATTGGTTAGTAGGTGGGGGGCAGGGGGGTATAAACAGAAGTCCTAGGTTTAAAAGTTTGATTTCTAATTTACTAAGGGCGTAATTTGAAAGATTATGAATTTTGCTTTTTAAGACGGGAGTAAGTGGTGTATTTGATAATAGTCCCACTCATGTATCAAATATTGTTAGAGTGTTGACAATGTTTACCTTTACAAGGAATGTGAAACTAACATCATTGGCATCAAAAGGTGAGTAGTCCATGCATTTAGTCATTATGGTTTTTGACCTCATGATATGGTACATGTGACAGCAGAAAAGAGCCAACAAAGTCAAGTTTTATAATAGGTTGGGATTTTGGTCATTATCAAAAGGAAATGTAAAAAAGAAGAAGTCAACAACAATGGTAAGAGCTAATTTTAGAACAAAAGGGTGAAGTGTTCAATACTTGCTAAAGGCAATTGATGGTAAAAGAGGTGATCTATATTTTTTTTTCCAAAAACATCTACTTCCATTAGTTAAGAATGTACAAAGGAATCATTTACAACTCATATCTTACAAGACATCTTGCATGTCAAAGGAAAACAATGTGTAGATGAAACTGTTGAGAATCAACGCTCCGATTCGCTTTCACCACTCGGCCACAACCGAGAAATCACGAATCAATGCAGCAGAAAATAGGAAACACAGAGAAAGACACGATAACACAGGGATTGACGTGGAAAACCCTATACGGGAAAAACCACGGGAGTGCAAGACTCCAAACCAAAACTATGCACAGAGAAATATACAATGGCGAGCTGCAAGGCGACGACCTTGAGCTCGCTATCCTCGCCACAGGCGGCGGTATTACACAGAGGCGTCGACCTCTCCCTCTCTCACGCTCTATCTCTCACGGCTGCTCTCTCTTCACTCCTCTTGAGTGGAAAAACAGAAAAATGAGTAGCAACAACACAATTGTTTGCCCTAAGTCATATTTATACACATATGACTTTAGGGCTATTTACAACTATAGCCTCAAGGGCCCTTGGCGAACATATTCACAGATATGTCCCCGCATCCGGATCTCTCTCCGGGTACATTCGTCATCCGGCTCCGAAGCCGGGGTCTTCATCATCCGGTTCTGAAACCGCAACCGGGCTTGTCGTCATTCATCTCCGGACATCCGACCATCCCATCCGGAGGGACCGCAATCCCAACAAACTCCCCCTTCACTTCGGCATGGGATGTCTCTCCAATCCGATCCTCTTCCGGCATGCTTCCAGCTTGTCGGGTGTAAGTACCTTGGTCAGCATATCCGACCCGTTCTCGTCCGTGTGGATCTTCGTCAGCACGAACTCCTTGTCTTCTATCCTTTCCCGGATCCAGTGGTATCTACGCTGGATGTGCTTTGTCCGGGAGTGATAGGCCGCATTCTTCGCAAGGTGGATGGCACTCTGACTGTCGCAGTAGAGTCGGTACTCCTCCTGCTGGATACCGAGCTCTCTAATGAAGTCCTTCATCCATATTATTTCCTTGCCGGCTTCAACAGCCGCCATGTACTCCGCCTCCGTGGTTGACAACGCAACCGTCTTCTGCAGCCTCGACTGCCATGAAACAGCTCCCCCTGCATACGTCATCACATACCCTGATGTGGACCGGCTGGTATCTGCATCAGCCGACATATCCGAATCGGTGAAGCCGTCGAGTTCGGGCTTACCGGAGCCGAATCGGAGGCACACGTTTGCCGTGCCCTTCAGGTATCGGAGTATCCACTTGGCCGCGTTCCAATGCTCTTTGCCGGGATTGCTCATGTACCGGCTCACCACTCCGACTGCATATCCTATGTCCGGTCGGGTACACACCATTGCGTACATCAAGCTCCCGACGGCAGAGGCATATGGTACTTTCATCATGTCCTCCTTCTCAGCCTTTGTCTTGGGGCTTTGCTTGCTGGACAGCTTGCAGTTTGCCGGGAGTGTTGACCCGACCGGTCTTGCTTCCGACATGTTGAACCGGTGAAGCACCTTTGTCACGTACTTCTCCTGTGACAACCACAACTGCTTCTTCTTCCGGTCCCGGATGATGTGCATCCCTAGTATTTGCCTCGCCGGACCCAGGTCCTTCATTGAGAAGGTTCGGTGAAGAGCCTTCTTCAGCATCCGTATCTTGACCTGGTCTCGTCCGACGATCAACATGTCGTCCACGTACATGAGGAGTATTAGAAAGTCTCCTCCTTCGAACTTCTTCACAAACACGCAGTGATCGGACTGCGTTTTGTGGTACCCTTCGTCTGTCATGAAGGAGTCGAACTTCCGGTACCATTGCCGGGGAGCCTGCTTCAGACCGTAGAGGCTCTTCTTCAACCGGCATACCAGGTGCTCCTTCCCTTTCTTCTCGAATCTTTCCGGTTGCTACATGTAGATCTCTTCTTCGAGGTCACCGTGAAGGAATGTCGTCTTCACGTCCATCTGTTCTACCTCGAGGTCCATGCTTGCCGCTATGCTCAGCACCGTCCGGATGGAGGTCATCTTCACTACCGGGGCAAATATCTCGTCGAAGTCGACGCCCTTCTTCTGCTGAAACCCCTTCACCACGATCCTGGCTTTGTATCTCGGGGGGTTTCCGGCATCTCCCGGTTTCAGCTTGAACACCCACTTGTTACGGAGTGCCCGTTTTCCTTTCGGCAATTCCACAAGTTCATATGTGTGGTTCTCATGCAGGGAATCCATCTCCTCCTGCATAGCACTTAACCATCTGCGGCTATGGGTGTCATGCTTCGCTTCTTCAAAGCTCTCCGGCTCCCCCTCGTCGGTTAGCAGCACGTGCACTGGTTCCGGAAATCTCCGGGGAGCCCTTCTCTCTCTTAGAGGATATCTCCGTTCCGGAGCTTCGGTAACCGGTTCTTCCGATTCTTCTTCATCCGAATCCATTTCGGGATCGGGGCCGGTTCCGGTATCATTTTCATCTTCTTCGGCCGGTTCTATTTCTTCACCGTCTTCGGCCGGATCTTCGAGTGTTAACCGGTCCCTTGCCGGTCGGGACTGCTCCTCGTAGAGTTGATTCTCACCGGTCGACTTGGAGCTCTTCATCTTCTTCTCCGACTCCCAGTCGGCGAGTGTCTTGTCCTCCATGAAGATGATATCTCGACTCCTGAATATCTTCTTGTCGACCGGGTCCCATACTCGGTAGCCGAACTCGTCGTCGTCGTAACCGAGGAATATGCATGGCCGGGTCTTTGGATCTAGCTTTCCTCTCCGGTCCTTTGCCACATGCA
Organism: Azolla caroliniana; assembly: GCF_043228905.1. NCBI lineage: Eukaryota > Viridiplantae > Streptophyta > Polypodiopsida > Salviniales > Salviniaceae > Azolla > Azolla caroliniana. Next base: position 6,010,822 of record NW_028230440.1, on the reverse strand, counting down.
CGTATGCGAGACACCGAACACCTTCAGATGCCGATAGGATACTTCCCTACCGGTCCACACTCTCTGCGGCGTGTCTCCGTCCAAAGGTACTGAGGGTGATCTGTTTATCACGTATGTCGCCGTCGACATTGCCTCAGCCCAAAACCCCTTGGGTAATTTCGCATGCGCCAGCATACTCCGGACCCTCTCCATTATGGTCCGGTTCATCCTCTCGGCCAGCCCGTTCAGTTCCGGCGTCTTCGGCACAGTAAACTCGAGCCGGATTCCCTTCGAGCGACAGTACTCCGCGAACTGCCCCCGGTATTCCCCTCCGTTATCCGCTCGTATCGCTTTCAGCTTCTTGCCGGATTCCCTTTCCACTCTCGCGTGGAGTTCTTTGAAGACGGACAATACTTGGTCCTTTGTCTTCAACGATGCCGTCCACAGCTTTCGGCTGTGATCATCAATGAATGTTACGAAGTACTGGGCTCCGCCATGTGACTTCGTTTCTACCTGACACACATCGGTGTGCACCAACTCCAATGGTGCGCCACGTCTCGTCGGTGGCCTTGAGTGGAAGGAGGTTCGGTTTTGCTTACCGGCTAGGCAATCGGTGCACTTCTCCAGGTGCACACGCTTCACTGGAATAAGGTTGTCTTCTGCAAGCCTCTTCATCCCCTTTTCACTCATGTGGCACAGTCTCTTGTGCCACAGCTCACCGGCATTGTCGGCTGCCACGTTCAACTCTTCCGGACACAACCGGGCATTCATAAGGTACAGTGTGTTGACTTTCCGGGCCCGAGCCACTATCAGGCTCCCCTTGCTGAACTTCATTACGCCGTTCCGGATGCTACCTGTGTAGCCTTCATCGTCTAGCCTCCCGGCCGAAATCAGGTTCAATCGAACCTCCGGAACGTGTCGGACATCCTTCAGCAGCATTTTGCATCCGGTCGAGGTTGTCAACCACACGTCTCCTATGCCGGCAATCCGGCACGTACCTTCATTTCCCATCCGAACACAGCCATGCTCACCGACTGTGTAGGATGAGAAGTATCTTCTCTACGGGGTCAGGTGGAACGATGCTCCGGAATCGACCACCCAGGTCGTCTCATCGCCGGCAATGTTTAGTTCACCTTCTTCGGTGATGAGCATGATTTCTTCCTCACTTGCCGCGAGTGCCGTCGTTCCTTTCCGGTCCTGCCCTCGCCGATCCGGACCTCTCCGGCCCGTGGCTCCCCGGTATGCACCGTTTCTCTCCGGTGACTTCTTCGAATCGGTGTCGTCGGCTCCGTTGTCCTTTCGGTAATGCCGACAATTCTTCCGGAAGTGCCCCGGCTTCCCACAGTGGAAGCATGTGGGTCTTCCTCTTGACTGCGACCGGGTCCCCGACTTCTCCCGTCTTTGCGGACTCCGGTTCCATTGTCTTCCCCGTTCCGATTCGGTAAGCAGCGCCTTCGAGTCGGAGGCCGGTTCTTTATCTCTCCGACGCGCTTCTTCGTTCAAAATACTTGTCTTTACCGTTTGTAGGGACAAGTTATCTTCCGTGCAGGAGGTGCTGAGAGTCACCACCAAGTTCTCCCAGCTTTCCGGCAATGTACACATCAGAATGATGGCTTGCATTGCATCCTCCAGCGGGAACTTGATCGCCGCAAGCTGGTTCACGAATCCCATGAACGTGCTTACTTGTTCCACCATACTCTCGCCGTCCCGGTACTTGAGGTTCACTATCTTCCTCATCAGGGAGGTCCGGTTCAACGCATTCTTCCTCTCGTAGAGGCCCGACAGCTTCCGCCACATCTCATATGCATTGATGTCGTTCGCCACATGTTGTAGAACGCTCACGTCGACGTATTGCCGAATGGTTGCAACGGCTTTCCGGTTCAGAAGCCTCCATTCCGACTCAAGTACCCCCTTCGGTATTTCCGACCTGTCAATCGGTTCGTACAGGTCCCGAACAATCAGAAGATCCTCCATCTTGATCTTCCAGTCGGCGTAATTCTGCGCATTCAGCACCATCATCCCCGGCTGCCCGCTGCTGCCGCCTTCCATTTTCTGCACTGCCGTCGCTCTGATACCACTTTGTTGAGAATCAACGCTCCGATTCGCTTTCACCACTCGGCCACAACCGAGAAATCACGAATCAATGCAGCAGAAAATAGGAAACACAGAGAAAGACACGATAACACAGGGATTAACGTGGAAAACCCTATACGGGAAAAACCACGGGAGTGCAAGACTCCAAACCAAAACTATGCACAGAGAAATATACAATGGCGAGCTGCAAGGCGACGACCTTGAGCTCGCTATCCTCGCCACAGGCGGCGGTATTACACAGAGGCGTCGACCTCTCCCTCTCTCACGCTCTATCTCTCACGGCTGCTCTCTCTTCACTCCTCTTGAGTGGAAAAACAGAAAAATGAGTAGCAACAACACAACTGTTTGCCCTAAGTCATATTTATACACATATGACTTTAGGGCTATTTACAACTATAGCCTCAAGGGCCCTTGGCGAACATATTCACAGATATGTCCCCGCATCCGGATCTCTCTCTGGGTACATTCGTCATCCGGCTCCGAAGCCGGGGTCTTCATCATCCGGTTCCGAAACCGCAACCGGGCTTGTCGTCATTCATCTCCGGACATCCGACCATCCCATCCGGAGGGACCGCAATCCCAACAGAAACAACATAAAAAAACAACTCCAAAACACCACATCATTCTATGTGTATAGCATTACTCGAACACCTATTCTCCACGTGAGCCTCATACAAAACAGAATTCAGCATATATGTCCTCCATTCGCTCCTCATGGCAGCACCCATCTAGATGTTAGGAACACTTGGAGGGAACAGCCACCGCGGTGGTTGATAATTCCACTTCACTTTACCATCCATTATCTGCAGCATCGACGAACCGCTCCATTTCCGAAGGAATCGAGCTCTAGCTTTTTCACTTGCATCAGATGGCCCTTGAAGACTTTCAAACTCACCTCGCAACGTAGAAATAAGATTAAACCAGATCATCATTAAATTCTCAACCAGTGGGGTTCGTTTACCTGCGAGGGTCTCCTTGCACCGAGATACCCACACTTGCCAGACCGTAAGGCCGACCAGTAATACCCATATGTCCACGTAGCGTTCCTGTAAGAAGAATAAACCTCCTTGCATTGATGGTTGCACAGATCCTTGCTTTACCATTAAAGAAGGACTGTTTCCATCCCACCCTTGAAACCACGAGGCCGATTCAGTGGCCAGCCAAGTGATTGCTGCGCTCGATACATGAACCTCAACCCCAAAACGAGCCAAGATTCTTAAGCTCCTCAGCCAGATTTCTTGCGCTCGTGGGCAGCACCACAAACAATGAGCGATGTCCTCCAAGCTAGCACTACACGCCTTGCAACCACTCATGCTGCCTCTATTCCCAAGCCACTCTCCTGTTGGAACAACCCGATGGGTGATTAACCAGAAAAACACTTTGATCCGCTCGGGAAGGGATGAGTTCCATATCCTGCTCTTGGTTCTATCCACGAAGATTGAATCAATAGCTGCATGGGTCCACTTGTTGGCACATTTCTCACGATACGAACCTAACTTTCTCCCCAAGCGCGTCGAGTATTTGAAGAAACCTAGTGATTTAGCTTGTTCTCCCTTCCACCTATATTCAGCGGGATCCCATTCTACGCGCTCGAGAGGCTTGCCTTCAACCACGTACAAGATCCAATCCTCCTCGACCTCTTCGACTGGTGGATTCACCTTCCATTTCTTTCCGTGTCTTGCCACAATTCTAATAGGGTACCAGCCTGCACTTTCATCTAATAATCCCATCAGGACGGTCTTCCCACTCTTTCCTAGACCCCTGACATTGATAATATTTCTGGTACCATCACATTGTCCAGACCATTCACCCTCTTCCTCATTACCAATAGGAAGCGAGGAGACAGCTGTATTGACTACGTCAAGCATCTTTCTGCCATTTCTGACCTTTCCCATGTCTTCATATAATTGATCACGATTATTGCCGGACAACCGCAGCCAATCAGCCACCGAGTGTATCCCTAGACAATGCAATATAGCCCACGACATGCGCTTGCTTTGTCCAAGCATCATTCCTTCTGGCGATTGCACGGTCTCGTTCCACGATAGGGGTTGGCACATCCATTCAGCACTAGTACTTGGACGATTCCGACTTAGATGCCCACGAAGCATACTCCACGCCTGCATCACTGACATACAAGTATGATCAGCCAATCGGTTAGATTTCCTCAATTTTAAGTCCATGCAAAAAGGCCACGCTTTGTGTGACTTCCATTGCCCACCCAATCTTGGACTCCATAGAATGCTCCTATTATGTATCAATGTTTTCCATAACTCATCACCGGGTAGCAAGCTTCTTACCAATATATTACATAACAATGCCTGACTCTGCAATCCAGGGTCAACCAATCCTAAACCCCCCTTACTCTTGGGAAGAATCAATGTAGACCATGATACTTTGGCTGCCGCATTGTCTTTCCTCATCCCCGCCCAAAGAAATCCCCTAATACACGCTTTAACAGTACGAATAGCTTGCTTGTCAAACATCCACACTGAAACTGCATGCCATAATGTAGACAAAAGCACATGGTTAGCTACTATGATCCTGCCAGCCAATGATAAGTTCATCCCTGACCAGTTGCGAATTTTGTCACAGATTTTGCTTTGAATATGTTGCAATTGAATTCCCTTGTCGATATCTACCCCAATCCACGTTCCCAGATACCTAGTGGCTTCCCCATTTGCAATCCATTTGAATTCAGCATTTGGATTCCAAACAGGCTCGGGCTCCAAGCTGGTCCAAAAACCCTTGGACTTCTTCCAATTAATGGACGCTCCCAATGCCTTGCAAAAGAGCTCAATAGCACTCTGTGCCCTCTCAAGATTCGCTTCATTTCCTTGGAGGTATAACATCGTATCGTCCGCGAACTCCGAATCCAGCAGGGACTTCCTTGCATTAGGGATCGAAAGACCATGAAGATTTGCCCCTTGGCTATTAAAAAGGGCAGACATTGCTTCAGTAATAAAAAGGAAAAGAAAGGGGGCAAGAGGACAACCCTGCCTGATGGATCGAGTAAGAATGATTTGAGCTCCTTTCCTCCCTGCAATCAGCACCTTACTCGAGCCATTCCTATATAAGGCTTGGGCAGCACACCTCCATTCCAATGGTAGCTCAATGACCTTCATCACTTCTTCCAAGAAAGACCATTGCACTCGATCATAGGCTTTCTCGAAGTCGAGCATCAGACAGGCTAAGTTTTGATTGGTCACCTTCGCCGTTGCAACAGCCTCCCAAAACAAAATCACGTTGTCCATAATAGAACGATGCTCCATGAAACCAGTTTGATTGGATTGGATGATATCGCCTAGGAAGGGCTTGATTCTCTGCACTAATATGTTAGCAAAATTTTTATAAATTAGGTTTAAAATTGTAATCGGCCTCCATTGCTTAATCTCGTGCAGCGTAGTCTCCGATTTCGGAATCAAGTAGATCAAGCCTTCATTGAAGCTACTCGGCATCCGTCCCGTTCTCCACATCTCTTGCAGTCCAGCTTTCAAGCTTGGAAAAATTTGCTCCCAAAACTCCTTGAAGAAGGCTTTGGGAAGACTGTCAGCACCAGGACAAGCCATACTCTGTATCTTATCTAGCCCCGCTACAATCTCTTCCTCCTCTATGGCTTTTGACAACTGCGCTTTAGCTGCTTCTCCAATCCTGGTTTTCAAGCATGTAATTACACCATGCATCAGGTTACTCGGAGGGTCGTTTGTCAACGTAGGAGCTAAAAGGTCTCTGTAGTAATTAGTCGCCATTTGCAAGATTTCCTCTTGATCAAATGTCATTGAATCATCCTCCCGTTTGAGACTATGAATATGTGTTCCTCTCTGTTTCAGAGTCTTGGCAAGAAAAAATTCCCTGTTAACTTTATCTCCCTTGACAGCCCACCATGCTGCTGACTTTCTGAAGAGGAATTGCTCACGTTGCTGTCTAACCTCCTACAACAACCTAGTGGCCTCCTGCAGCCTGTCTTTCGCCCAAGCACAACATGGGTCCACTTGCGTGAGCTTTTGAGCTGAGATGACTGCCTTCCTTAGGCATTGCAGACGGTATTGACACCTTAACAGCTCCTCCCTAGCCACTTTCTGAAGAAACAAAGAAGAATTAATAATATTTTCCTCTAGTACCTGTATCGGGTCGTGGGCTGATGGGGATGCCGTCCAAATGGTATTCATTGCATCCTTAACCTTTTGGATACCGAAAATCTTCGGAGGAATCCTCACATTGCTCTCACTCTTCTTCTTATAAATAGGTTCAAGAGTCAAGGATACTGGAAGGTGATCCGAATAAGTAAAACCAGCAAGAATGGATGAGAAGCCACTCCATTCCTCTATCCCGGGGCTCACATAGATGCGGTCCAATCTAGAGTGACATCCTTCACTCTCCTTCTAGCCAAATCGTGAGAACCTTAAGGAATTCACCTCAACTGCCATAGTAGAATACCACGAGTCTCGGATTCCCAACATAGAAGTTAAGAAACCCCACGCTCTAAACTCCTCCCCATGTAGCAAGTTCGAATGAGCCCCAAGACAATCTTCCACTCTCTCTGTCATGTTAAAATCCCCTGCCACTATCCAATTGTCGACGGAGGGAATTTTGTTTGCCAACAGTCTCCAAAATGAGGTCCTCTCATTGCTAATGTTAGGTGCGTAGACATTCAGCACCCCAAATTTTACATTCCTCCATTCCAAGTAGCAAAACATAGCCCTACCTTCGATCAATATGCCATGATCCAAGATGATGATATCCGCTGATTTCCTCACCGAAATACACACTCCACCTCTCCTTTCTAACACGCCGTGAGCAGGAGCCCACCATGTGTACCAATGATGATAAAAAAATATGCAACATTAAACGTGAATATGTTCACATGCTTTTTATTGAAACCAAGCACCAATACAAGGATAAGAACAAGTGCATGTTCAAAAGGGAAGAGCATGCAGTGAATGGGTGAAAGGTGATATTACTATTTTTATATAACAAGAGATCTCCCAAATGATAGGTAATAGAGCTCATAGTCAAGTTCTCAAGTTTTGGGAATCAAGCCCTACTTTGCAACAAATGGGATCACGAAGGTGCGTGGGAGGCTTATGATAACGAAGACAATTTTGTTGTCGATCATTGGCTAGCCATGTTGAAACTCAACGATACCCCCCCAAATTTCATCTAATGCTAATATTTCCTCACTTCAATCTTGCACATTACAATATAAATGGGTTCAAATATATATTCTGAACCGAGTTCTCATGGTAAGAGTTATTATATTGTAAAATATCAAAAGTTCAAATATAGTAAAATTAGCATAGATTTGGATTTATTTTCATTGAAACTTATTATAATTACGAGATCTATGACCATCATAGAGATTCAATTATAATCGACCTCCCAACTTGAAATTACTTGTTTCGGGAAGAATTATAGACCATGTGCTTGATGGATTCAAAGTAAAGGACCAAATTTGGTACACTCACATATAGACACACATAAACTATCACATACACACATTGCACAACTACGATTATAATCATGCACACATGTCTACTCACATATTCGTATCCAAACACACCCACTCGCACATATATGATATAAACATAATCATATGCAAACACACTTATTTCTACCATTACATGCACATACACATGAGAATACATACACACAACCCCATTATATTATTTATGTCAATGTTTGTGTGAATGCGTGCACGCACACACGTACACACTTAAAAGAAAACACATATTGACTTCTCTCTCTCTCTCTCTCTCTCTCTCTCTCTCTCTCTCTCTCCATACATACATACATACATACATATATACATATATATATATATTGCACCAAGTATACATATTCGTTTTAGTCGGAGTTCTCTCTCTTTGCCAAAATAGTATGTTGAGGGGTTTGGACCACCATATACCCTATTGGTGGCCAATTGAGTGAAAGTGCTTTAAACACTCTCAAGCCACTAACTTCAATAACCCTAACCCGCAAACCCTCACTTGTATCTCATAGATGTGCTAAGTATCTCGCTGAAGAGCTAGTTAATACCTTAATAGGTACTAATGCTAGATACATGAGGTACTAAACACCAACAAAGAGATTAAACACTTAAATAATAAACATACATAATATGCACACAATATATAGAATAAAAAGGATTGATTGGTGTTTGGCTAAGTAGCGCTTAACACTAAGCACTCGACTTATACAAAATATGAGAGAGAGAGAGAGAGAGAGAGAGATCTTGCTTGGATTGAAAAAGGGGTTTAAGACTAAGAATTCAAGAAGAAGAAAACACACAAACGTGACAATTATAGCTCACCGACAAAAAGGTTGTCTCTTTTAACATTGGGGTGACCATTGACCATTAGGCCTAAAGCTCTAGAACCAACTTTGTTTTATCCTCATTTTCTCGATCCTACACTTAGTTTTTAGTACGAATGTTGATGTCAATGTCTTCATGGGTTGTGCTATATACAAGTACTTAACACAATATACACACAATTTTGTGCATAGATTCACACCTATAAGTGCATAACAAACTCATATTTATATTGAGATTCGTTCACACACTCATGGTCACATCAAACATAAACAAAATACATGCACACACATAAACTAAAGAGAAGGGATCTTCAAAAAGTACAAAAATATACCCCGACTTTCGTGGTCGGCTTGGTAGGTGTCTGCAACCTCTTCATTGAGTCGTCAAACCTCATAACAATCATACATTCATACTTGAAGGTTTGACATTAACTAGGGATTAGGAAGTTTTGTTGGGTGGGGTTATGCAATTTTGAATGGAACGATTCATTATTTAAATTTTCATATGTCATTGTATCACCTTCGTTGCACCTATTATAGAGGCCATTTGTTCAATGTATGCAATCTTGAATCGTGGCTTTTGCATATTGTTTTGGAGAGAATAGTTGGGTTATTCAATTACACCTCGCTCCTCATTTTGTGAAGCTAGTAAACTTCATCCAAAAGTGTACAAAATTAGGGTCCAACATTGTCTTTTGATGTGAGACCAAAATACCAATTTGGCTCATAGACGCGTGCGCTATGTTTGAACTTTGAACCTTTCAATGCGGTTGCAAGCATCAACCAACCTCGTAAATATAGGGTATGAACTTGCTTATATAGTTGTTACTGTCATTTAAATTAGTATTGGAGGGTGTGTCCTCCTTTTACTAATGTGAGCAACGTTTGTATAAACTAAATAACCATGTGAAAGGGGCCCATACTTTTGTAAAGGATTATAAAGGTCACTTCATAACCTTTTAGTTCTCCTTGAACTTTATCTCCCTTTAGATCTATGTTTTTTCAAAACAAAATATCCTTCCATTAGTTTTAAAAAAGGCATAAAAGCTACAACCTACAAAATAGATGGAAAGGAAGTGACTATCCTTCCCAAGCCTGTCTTGTGTAAGACAATGGCTACTACTAGCCATGGATCCTTCATTTAACTGAGATCCATCTCAAAATCTAATTTCATTTCAATATGTACTACCAAATCTCCCATGTTGCCACTTGCTTTCATACCAGAAAATGTCATCATATTAGGTAAGAGACCTTGCACAAGTATTTGAGGATAGAGTTGTGTAGCATACTCGTTCTTATTGTGCTTAGTTTAGCCCAATAACATGGAAGTCCATTGTACCACACCTCCAACCAACAATAATTCATCAAAAAGCTCCCGGGTTTCAATTATGCTAGAGGAGTCTCTCTCATACTCTAACAATATTAGGTGTTAAGTACTGAGAGCCAAACATTGATCTCTTTGTATTTGTTATGTAGTGTCTTAACTTACTAAGTGTGGTTTTGTTCTTGTTAGTGTATATATGGTATACATAACATTAAGGCTACATTTAGTTTCTTAGTTAGGAACAATAAACGAGCTAGGAGAATGAGAGTTCACTAAGTTTTGGTTTACAAGGTTTGTAGCTTGAGAATGCCCAATGAGCACTCTCTTCTTATTCACCATAAAGATTTTATGTGATAGTTTGGCCTCGACATATGATCTCGACCATTGAAATGAAGACGTACGCTCAATGGAAGTAACTTATGCCAACACACTGGTCAATTTATGGACCATGTAATGAATTTAAGTGGGCTAATAGTTGCACAAATTTCTTTGAATTAATGAGAGAATGCCTCGAGAGAGAAACAAGCATTGGGTCATTAGGTTGAGATAAAAAGTATTGTATTCACACCTACACATCTATCTTTGTGGTTGGCATGGTATTTGGTCAAGTTCGAGATAGAAATTTCAACTATCACATTCTCTAGTCATCAACTTAACCCAACCAAAACGAAACTACTCCACAAGAAAAAAGAAGCTTAGGCACAATTTTTAGACACTATATAACCACCATATCACTCCCTTTTTTATGTAGGTCACCAAATGTTGTTATATATGGTTTACCAAACTACCCCTATGTCCAAAAAATTACACTTTATAAAGTAATTATACACTCAAATCTACAAGCCCTATTTACCAAAGATGGAAGAAATGGACCTGAACTAGCCCTATTTACCAAAGATTTGAGTGTATAATTACTTTATAAAGTGTATTTTTTGGACATAAGGGTAGTTTGGTAAATTTGGAACTTCCAGGGGCATTCTGGTAATATAGACAAACTTCCAGGGGTATCCTTGTACTTTTCCCTTATATGTTTCTTATGTGGTAAATATATATTAATAAAGATAAACATGATTCTTAAATAATGTAGTGATTATATTTGTGTTTAATTTAAGTTAACAAATTAAGAAGGCTTTCAAGCTTCCACCGTGGCATGGAGTGGAGAAATAAGTAATTTTATGTCTTGATGTATGGTGTACATTGTAGTCTTTGCCATTGGGGAGTGACATCTACCAAAATTTCAATTAACCCATTGTGAGAAAGGTGACCCCTTGAGACTCGATAGTGATAATTGGAAAGTGTCCCTCGAAGGTATGAGTACTTGTGTTGGCCCCTTCAAGGAATCTCAATTCATTATCTCCAACCCAACTTGAGGTGATTGATGCATTTCGAAGACATTTACAAATACACAAACATTTTCATGAGTGTAAATGCGATAAACACCCATTAAAGGTTGATAAGAACCTCCTATAACAAGTCATAGCTTGCCAGGCATTCGAGAAATGGGGAATAGATTTCCTTTGACCAACCAACACAACATTTAATCAAAATCATGACATCATTACTACCGTGGAATATTGCACAAAGTGGGCTAAAGTCAAAGCTTGCTAAAAGAGTGATGCACAAGACAGTGAGACACAACCCAATTTTTGTGTGGAACATAATTGTGCACTTTGATTGTCCATTAGAGTTAGTACGCGATAAAGGATCATGTTTCCTAAATGCAATCACTTGCTTGTTCGAGAATGCTAACGCATCACACAAGTATATTGTATTAGCCTCAATGTAACGACGAAGCATAGTTTGATGCATGTGAGAATTTATATGGTCTCTTTGAAATTGATCATACCCTTTAATTCTCTTTATTTTAGGAAAATTGTAAAATGAAATCATGTTTTTCATTAGTACAAACAAAGTTACTTAAAAGTGACACGGATGAGCTATATACATATTCCAATCGAAATCTTTAAATTTCTAAGACACAAGTAAACTCGAGTTCACATTTAAAAGTGACACTTCATATTTTTGATCCATTGTTTCGATATTACTTTTAGACTATGCACTGAAAATGTTTTTCTCAATGACATTTAACCTTAATATTATGTACTCTTCATAGAACTCACTAAATTAGGTGACAGGAACCATAACACATTATACCCACAAAGATAGAGTAAGAATGGAGAAAGAATATTTGTTGATCATTAAATTTAGGATGGATCCAGATTATCACAAATTTGAATTCCATAACGCTCATAACCACTAACTTCATAATATTATTGCTATGAGAAGAGTAACTTAATCTCCCCATATATGTATTTCAATAAATATAGTTGCAAGTGCGTGTGGTTGAAGGTTAGCAAAAACATACCTAGTGCGTAGTTCCCCTCAAATTGTGGGAAGGCACAAAGGATTTGGGTATTCTACATAAAGAACCTTTAATATGATGTAGATGCAAAATCATGTGTTGTTTTGATCAAGTGCTTTGAAAATATGTTTTAGATAAGCTTTTAAGACACATTAAGCATATGTATATTCATGCAAGGACATTCTCATGATGGGGTCCTTATCTTACATGGAGCTTAACTGTATTTTCCTTATGTGCAACATCACTCAAGAGAGATGTGTATTTAGTTCCATTCAACTACCACAACAAGATGCATTAGAACTTGCCAACCCATTTGTTAACCATACATTTGAGTCATTAACGTGGTTACACACATATCCCTTAACCTTTCCCATGTCATGATATAATAGCTTTAGTCCATAAAACATTATCCACTTGAAATAAGATGTATGTTGGTGCAACGTGAGTTTTTTGGCGGGACTTGTTTGCTAGTGATATCTATTTGTATGTCGGTAAAGACAACAAATAGATCACATCCTCATGCTACAACCATAGCCCTAACCTTGATATGAATATGATGTTTCACTACTCAAATTATATGTGCACTTGTGATCACTATTACATATTGTATGTGCATATGCAATATACCTTGTAAAATGTGTAATCTTGACTTTTGGTGTTTGATATCTTGGTGAAGCTTCTTCACATCCACATAGCGGAATAATACTTGTTGTGCGTAGGGATCACATCATTCCTATAAATCTAAGCCCCAAACGTATTTTGCATGATACTAGTAAACATGCAGCAACCATGATAACGTAGCAAATGTGATGATCACATTTCTAGCCATAAACACTAGTTATATACTAGTTTCTCTTCTTTAGATGAAAGTTGTCATGGTGGAAGCATGCTAAAATGATGAGTTTAGAGCTGGATCATGTTACTTTTTTTTATGCATTTTATCCTTCATGCTCTCTGCACAATTGTAGAAATTGAGAAGAAACATGAAGGGGAGAGGTTTGAAGATTTTGTGATACAAACCACACAAAACATGATACCAACACTCTCCCTAACATTCCAAATTAGTCATCTTCACCATGGAGTAGCTTTCACACATGGGACCAACATATTGACCCGCCTAAGCTTTCATGCTCAAACAACCATAGTCATCACATTATTCCCCATCATTGAAATGTATGTTATGACGTATTTTTCTATTAGGGTATATTTTTGTTGACAATGGTGCAATAAATGGTTGTCTTTTAATGCCATGGAAGATGAATTATAATCTATAGGATGGGCATAAAGAGAGACCCCAATGTTCAATTGTCGCATCTAGTAAAAGTCAAGCCTTGAATACAAGGCCTATGATTAGTAGTTTAATAACTTATTGAAGTTCCTCAAAACATTCTCATTTTCACATCTCCTACCTCCAAACTCTCACTTTGTCCTAACACAAGTGGAAGTGGGATCATTACGAAGTGATGAAAGGTATAATGGTGCTAGCAATAGGTAGGATGAGCAAAGTAGGTGGTGTGAGTTTGTTTAGCAACAATGATAGTTTATATCCATTAGTCAATCATGGTACCAATTGTTGAAACTCATGGGATGCTCATCGGCATCTATGACAACGTCACCATCTCCATATATGCTTGACTCACATGCCAATCTCTAACGTAAAGCATTGGTTGCAGATGACATGTCAACCACATTGCATATCCTCATCGTGAGAATCTTGATCGAATCTACAACGTCTTAGTGCCATGTAACCCCATTTGTGAATTTCTTTCTCGTAATTTATCATTTCTCTTATAATTTGTGCTAAAATTTAGAGTCGTGGTACGTGGATACACCAATTGATCCCTCGTCTCGAGATTTTTTTGATTTGCCCTCAAAATTAGTGGTACATCATAAAGGAACTCAAAACATGTCATAAGCCCAACGAAACCGGTCACAATCACATACAAAAATGGTTCCAACTTCCATCCATGGATATGAATCGAAGATACATAATATAACTAAAAAAAACATAATATGACCATAGACACATAAGAATTTGAGAGCATAATACAACGTGTCACAATGTAGCAAATCATACTACAATATCACATGATGAATATGATGGTGGCCTAGCCACAATGCGAATTGTGTCAACAAATTCCTAGCTCATCGGTACAACAAAGGACTATAGGCAATTAAGTTAAAGACAAATGTTGATGTCCCAACCATCCCAACATATGAGAGGACAAAGATTTATCATATATGTACATACATAACACCATTGTTATTGTGAGTTTGCTAGGGTTAATACATTATTACTATTTATACTATTTATGAAGAAAGGCAGACAGAGAGAGAGAGAGACCTAACACCCTCAAACTAAGACTGATGGAAACAGGAGGCATTCACACAAAGAGTGGATCTTAAAACCGCAAGATTTCTTTACTTGGCGTCCTTTGCATTCCATTCCATCCAAATTATTCCATTATTCAATTCCATTCCATTCAGTACCATTCGATTCGATTCGATTCCATTCAGTACCATCTCATTCCATTCCATTCCATTCCATTCAGTATCATCCCATTCCATTCAATTCCATTCAATTCCATTCCTTCCTGGGACATGGATGCCCTTCATCCCTTCTCTCTTCAACAGATTCCTTCTTCTTCTTCTTCCTCCTCCTCCTCCTCTTCTGTCTCAGCAGCTTCCCCTTCACTCCATCCGAGCTCCGGGAAACGATTGAACAAGCTTCACTTTACATTCTCTCTGTTATCTTCTTCCATTTCTTGCTCTCGCCCTCGTTCTATTTCTTCTTCTTCTTCTTCTTGGAAGAAATCAGTTATACAGCGCAGTCCATCTGTACATGGATCATTCTTCTCTTCTTCTCCTGCCAAAGACGAGGAGGACGAGGAAGAAGAGGACCATAGTAGATCTATCAGAACTCTGTTGATCGACAATTATGACAGCTACACTTACAATCTCTATCAGATTCTTTCTGTCATTAATGGCGGTACGTTTCCATGTCTTATTAATGTTATGAATGATTTGTATGGATTGGTTTGGTGATGAGATCCAATAGATCAGTGCTTTTCTGATTTTCGCATTTTTGTTGGGAATCTTCTAATGACATCGATATATTATAGTTAAGAGAAGGGAATACAATAAGATAGAGCAGAAACACAGCCACCATTTATGCTTTTTTTAGCACAGCCGAAACCCATACGAAGAGCTTGCAAGGTATTCTCGACTATGATTTCTAGAAAACAGAGAAAATCAGTGACGATCCCTGCAGATTTCAGCACTTTAACTGTGACTCTCCCCGAGCTCTAAAACTGAAATTTGAGGTCTACATAAAACAAGAGTTTTGTTTGAATAAAATTGAGTCTTTCTCTACCTAGTATCTTTAATCCACCCAGTTATAACTTGTAAGTGACTTCATGTAGGGCTTAATCTATAGCCGCTTTATAAGGCACAACTTTAGATTGAATGTATACATTCACACATCAGAATACAATGCTGATCCCCAGGCATGCAGTCTAAAGACTTTTGGCCTTCAGCTGTTTCACATTGGCTGTCTTCTTGCCCGAATTCAAGGGTTATGGGAGCAATAAAAATAGGCATATTAAGTCACCTCATAAAAGAAGAGGAAAAATAATACTCCGGGTGGCAACTACCTCAACATTTTGGCTTTGGTACTCTTTACTAAGTTAAAATAGGAAGATTTGACCATTACTCTCTCTATAGACATGATATGAGTTATGTTTGGTTTTTTAACATTTTCTTCATTCCTGAGAATATATGCATGTAAATCCTGAGAATATATGCTAATAGTATTTCCTTTATTGCACCTCGTATGTAATTCTTTCAATTCATACCATTCTTTCTTTAAGTCACATCCTTTTTCTTGGACCAGCTTTATAAGCTTTGCATTTTATGAAAGTAGGTTTGGCTATAAGAGTATCTAATTCCTTGATCTAGAAAGAGTTAGAATGGTGCTTAAGTTGAGGATAAACTTACATTATTGAATAATCGACTAACTTATATAAACTTGATATTATTCTATCATTATATGATTATCCAAGTCTAACTGCATCAATTTTAGTTAGTTGCTCCCTAAAATATACTTTATTTGTTGTTTGTCTTGATATAATTCGTTTGGATGAATACAGTTCCACCCAAAGTGATAAAAAATGATGAAATGCCATGGGAAGATCTCCACAAACTGATCTATGACGAGGGGGCTTTTGATAATATCGTAATATCTCCAGGACCAGGATCACCAATGTGTGCCAAAGATATAGGTAAGTTCTCTTGATTACTAGTATGCTTGAGTTTCAAAGTCAGTGACGATGATGCATTTCCAATCACCATGTGTTTATGCAAGATCCTTGGTAGGTGTATGCTTGCAGGTTTTGCAAGAGTGTATAGATATTCCTGTTTTGGGAGTGTGCTTAGGACATCAGGTACTTGGCTGCAGTGCTTTTAACAACCCAGGAGAAGATTCTGTGCCTAATTTTCACTTCTTTGATGAACATGCAATTCTTGTGAACATATCATGGTTCAAATGATTAGCATTCATAACTAGTTGGATATGTTGAAAGCCCCTCAAGAACATTTATGCAGGCATTAGGATATGTCAATGGTGCAAAGGTTGTCCATTCACCTGAACCTATACATGGGCGACTTAGGTAAGCCAAATTCTGAAATCCATTAGTCTCAACAAACATGGAAATGGATATGGTATTTGTGAACTTCCTTTCGTAGCTTTATTTTGAACCTGAAACAAATGCATTGCTATGTTTAGTGAAGTTGATCATTTGGAGTGTCCACTTTTCAAAGGCATACCCTCAGGGAAAGGCTCTGGGTTTCAGGTGATTACAAATATTGTGAAGCTCTTATTTGAATATTCAGAAAGTTAACTTGTGATTTTATGATGCAGGTCGTTAGATATCATTCATTGATGCTAGATATAGATTCCCTTTCTCAAGATCTGATTCCAACAGCGTGGACCATTAATTCATGTAATGATATACTTTATCAAAGTTCATAAATGGTCACATTACACCACAAGTTGTTTTATTTTATGGAAAAACTCTGAAATGCCCCAGATTCTTTTTTTTTCTTTCTCCTCAATTCCGCTGATCAACCCGTGAAAGAGAAGAACTAGGTGAATTGACCATATAATTGGTCAAATAGCATACAAAATTGAGATAGAACATTTGAGGAAGTAATGGAAAACTCGGGTATTCTGAGTTTTTTCCTTTTTATTATTGTCAAAGATGGTTTTAAGTGATATTTTCTTGATATTCTACATATCCTCATGTAATGCATCGCCTACAGGTGGATCAAGTCAATCTAAACCAGATGCCAAAGTTATCATGGCAATTTCACACAGGAAAAGGCCTCATTATGGAGTTCAGGTATGGTGATTGTGCTCGATATAAATATGAAATTTCTGTCTTACTTTTATGTAAAGTTTTATGATGCCATCTATTTTATTTCAGTTCCATCCAGAGAGTGTTGCTACAAAGTTTGGGAGTCAGATTTTGGCAAATTTCTACAACATAACTGTGGAATTTCAGCGGACTAAAGATTTCCATAAGGACACTAAAGTATGATCCTTTATTAACTGCTCTGATTTTTCTTCACAATCATGATGTTGTTTGGTTAAGACCACTGGAATAATTTTGATATTCTTTTAAAGGATGCAGTATCTTCCAAACAACAGACATCAATGGTTGATATATCAAAAGCCTCAAAGTCTTCCAAGTCTTGCAGGTCAAATGAGTATCCTTTGAGAATATACTGGGAAAAAATGAATAGGATAGCAACTGAAGCAGGAGGATCTGAAGGTATCTTTTGTGGCCTATTTGGAGATGGAACAGCTCGAGATACTTTTTGGCTTGATAGCTCTTTGCACCATGTAAATATTTCTTACCCTCCTGAAAGCATTCCCAGTTTTTTATTCATGGATCGTTTGAAGTATGCATGCCACTGTATGAGGTACTTGAGGTCCACTTTGTTCTTTTATCTACCTACTCATTCATAATCATGGTCAGTGAGGACATCCATGTGGAAGCTGGAGTCTGGGATGCTGTAGATTGTTTTCTAGATTAGCACGACAGCTGATCATGCACTTTTAGATTGGGAATTTCCAGAGGTCAAATGCAGTTAGCCTTGATTTGTTTGCATGTTCTCGATTGTATTCTTTTATGATTTATTATTATTATTATTTTTTTGTGTTTTCATTTTTCTCTTTTTTCCTCCTTTGATTGGGTCTCCTTTTTTATGTAACCTACTGTGCAGGACGGAGCAAGATTCTCCTTCATGGGGGGAAGAGGTGGAAGGTTGTGGAAACGACTTACATATTCAATGTCTGACAAGTGAGTTATCTTGATAAACATTCATCCAAGGGAGTTAAGATAAAAGCATTTCAGGAATATTCTGATGCATGTATTTTAATGTTTCTAAGGCATGGATCTGGCAAAGGTACCTTGAAATGCGAAAATAGGGAAATGGTTGAGGAGTTTGAGCTACAAGAAGGATTCACGGAGTTTCTAAACCAGGTACATGGCAATCTTGTACTAAATTGCATAAAACTAAAAGAATTTCAAAGCATAAAAGAATGTGTGCAATGACTGTAGGAACTCCAGTGTTTGAGAACTTCAAAGCAAGATAGTGAAGGCTTACCATTTGATTTCTGGGGTGGCTTTGTTGGTTACCTGGGGTATGGAAAATGTACTTTGAATTAATCTAGTTTCAACGATGTATTTTTTGGTTATTTTTCTCTTTATTTATGGCAGGTATGAGCTGAAAGCAGAGTGCGGCGCTTTTTCCAATCAGCATAAGTCAGAACTTCCTGATTCATGCTTCTTCTTTGTCGATCAGTTTATTGCAGTTGATCATTTAAATGATGATGTATATATTGTTGCACTTTACAAAGAAGACATGGATGCCAACAATTCTGATAATAATGGCAGTTGGGCAAGTAATTCATATAATAGTATACCTTCTATTTGCAAAATGTTGTCAATGTCGGCAGATTCTATTATTCATGATGAAGCATATTCTTCACAGTTGTGGGTTAAGAATACAGTCCAAAAACTGCACGAACTAGTTGAACGTGGAATAGATTTGTCCATTGAAAGGAGATATTCGTCACAGTTAGCATCATCTTCACTAAATAGTATAAACGTAGGAAGCTCATTTGCTACCTCAAAATCTAAGCAGCAGTATATGAATGATGTGAAGACCTGTCTTGAGTATATCAAAGATGGAGAAAGCTATGAACTATGTTTAACCACGCAACTGAAAAAGAGAGTGAATTCTCTTGATGGATTGAGTTTATATTTGACCCTTCGCAAAATGAATCCTGCACCATATGCAGCTTGGCTTAATTTTGGAACTGAAGAAGTTTGTATTTGTTGCTCTTCACCTGAACGGTTTCTTAGGCTGGACCAAGAAGGCTACTTGGAGGCAAAACCCATTAAGGGAACTATACCACGAGGAAGATCTATGGCAGAGGATGAGGCCTTGAAACTTAAACTTCAAATGAGGTATTCTACTTGGTTTCAACACTTCATTTTATCATTCATACTGCCTTGCTCAGAGGCAGTCTTTTGTTTAAAGAAGGCTTAAGTTTGGAAAGTTTTTATGAAAGCTGAATTGAAAGTTTGGATAAACAGTTTTGTTTTCTTTACTTCTTTCTGAAACTTATTTTTCTCGAGGAAACTAGTAAAATGTCTTTATATATACATTTTCAAAGTACTAAAATAATCACTACATTCACGAACAAGAGGCAGTACATCACATAAGGATGTATGGTTTCATTTGTTGAGTGAACTATTTTAAGGCCAAGAAAGAAAGAGATTCCATGTCTCTAAAAGATCATAGTATTAAAGGAAATGATTCTGTTTGCATTGTGTAGTGAGAAAGATCAAGCGGAGAATTTGATGATAGTAGATCTTTTGCGTAATGATCTCGGCCGAGTATGCAAGCCAGGAAGTGTTCATGTACCAAGCTTGATGGCTGTGGAAACATATGCAACTGTTCACACAATGGTGAGCACAGTGAGAGGTGAGAAGAGACCTGATGTGACATGCATAGACTGTATTCGAGCTTCTTTTCCAGGTGGATCCATGACAGGTGCACCAAAGTTGAGATCCATGGAGATTTTAGATAGATTGGAATGTGGTCCAAGAGGTGTATATTCTGGAACAATAGGATTCTTTTCTGTTAACTCTTCGTTTGATCTTAACATTGTGATAAGGACCCTAGTTATCCACAAGGGGATCGCCTCTATAGGTGCTGGAGGGGCAGTAGTTTCATTATCCGATCCAAAGGATGAATATGAAGAAATGCTATTGAAAACAAAGGCTCCTATTAGGGCTGTCACACAACTAGAAGCTCTTCCAAAGATTCTAACACAGGAATATGAAAGTGAACCAGCATCACCAGCTCTTCTAGGGCTATACTGACCTCGTCATACTTGATAAATCCATCATCACAATCTACCACTTTGGGGTCACATTGACCCATTATCATGTAACGTTATTATAGTATTCATCAAATTGATTATTTGTATTCTTATAGAAATGACTAATGATTGATCATGGAGGAATGTTGTGAAAATTTGCTCCTCCGTAGAACCCTTAGCCTAGGGTTTATCCTTTACTAGAGTAAATAAATTGCTTCATGCATGGATGAGCACATTAATCATCATAGATATTAGTCTTTTATTTTTTCAATCATTTTAAAAGTATGGTGGTTCAGTGTAATAAGCAGTTGTGTCTAGCCATCCGTCCAATTTATAACTTAAATAACAGATATAGGAAATGCTGGCAGTAATTTCCTATCTCCACTAAGTTGTTTTGATGCCGATATTAAATCATACAATTACATATATGATTTTAACGAGTCATTGATATCTAATGGTGATAGTTATGATCTCTGGAGTATAAGCATGTCAATTGACATGTTGTTTGACATTCCACATGGTCAAATGATTCTGGAATAATTTGGATGTAAAAGATCTCCCAGTTAGTTTTTAAAGAATGACAACTTTATGTTGATCAAGTAGTAAATACAAATGTTGCCCTTTAAGAACCATATCTATGTGGTCTGTTTGTGTTGTTCAATGTCTCTATGATTGTTTTAGAGAGATTTTATTATTGTCTTTGGAGGCCAAATATGACCTGTGGGACCAAAGCATTTTCATATATTATGTGGAATTGAGTATCGACTCTTGATGTTCAAGGGTTTAAAATGAATGTTGCAGTAGAGGAGTGTATATAGGGAGTAGACCTGATTTGCAACGTGTAGAAAGTATACTTGAATGTGATTAGAGGTAGAGCATTGTATCAAAAGACTGAGCTAAATCATAAGGATGCAATGGTGTGGAAGGAGGAAAAGAATGGGCTCTAACATGTGTTGTATGAGTGTTTTTTCATTTGTTTGCAAAATATGATTTGGTAGTTTGGTGCAATGTACGTAGTATAACGCATCCAACATGACCATCCTACACTTTGATACACTGGAGTTACAAATAGCCTTATTTACAGAGGAATCTATTGATATATCATGAAACAAATGTAGTATCTTTTGACTTGTTTCCCTTGCAATTCTAGGAAGTTCATTTGACGTTTGTAACCTTAACATGTACTCAACAGCTCTTTCCTCAAGTTCATATGATTTGGTTTTACGAATTAGGAGCATGCATGATGTTTGTTGCTTGACTTGAGGAAACTCTATGAGTGCACAAGGTCAAAAAGCCTTCATAATAGTGAATAGGGCCAACAGAGCCTTCAAAACCATGGATAGAGGTTTGTCGTTGTGCATACATGATATGATGAATAGTTCATCATCACATGTATTGGTACTTCGAGCAAATAGGATGGACATGGAATGATCGAAACTTCTAAAATGTTGTGTCCCATTCACACGAGTAATTTAGTAAACCAACTAGTAATACGTTGATTTAGTGAATGATTAAGTTTGGTAATAAATATGTGTGCTATATGAATAATAATGAAATGTGTGGCCTTTTGGCGACCCATACATGAATGGCCAGAGTAAAGAAAGTGTCACGGACAGTTGAATGATTTTAATGAAATGATTAACTTGAATGATTTTATTGTTGCAATCGATCCGAATCCCCCTGCGGACCCTTTTTCAACTGGATGGTGATCTCTCTCAGCGATCCAAGCTTCCATGGCCGACCTCCGTCTGCTATTTCCTGTGTACCTATCATTTGGTATGGTTCATGCAAGGTTCGACAAGAAGAAGAGGAAGAAGAGGAAGAGGAAGAGGAAGAAGAAGACGAAGGAGAATATGATGATGATTGAATTTTGATTCAGAAGAGCAGCTGAAAGATGCTTCCTCAATCTTCCATCCACGTCCTCTTATTCATCTGCACCATTAAACAAAGCAGAAGAGAAAGCCATCCACTGTGTCTCTATGCCTACTTGAAGAGATTTGGTCTACAATCGCATGAATTACTTGGTAAACACCTTTTCCAATCTCCCAGTAACGTAGAAAACACACAAAAAACTCAGAAGCTATTTAACATGCTAGACCGTAATAACAATTTTTCTTTTGACTCCCTTATCCATGACTATGTCAAATTTAGAAATCCAAAGAAAGCCTTAGCTCTGTACAAAAGATTATATATTTGGGACAAAATGCAGAGTGATGTTTGTTATGTTCATCCGTCAGGTCGAACTATGGTTAGTTTGTTAAAAGCATGTGGAAAGCTGAATGACATTAAGTCTGCTTTCATTCTCCATCAGGATATTGTCAGAATGAAATATTTACGAGAAAATGTCTTTGTTGGCAGTGCAGTTATCGCTATGTATGCTAAATGTGGTATGCTTGAGATATGTGAAGAAGTTTTTGATTCGATGATGATGCTGAAACAAGATGTTGTTTCTTGGACCACCATGATTGATGCATATGTAGGAAATGGTATGCCCTTCAAATCGTTTGAATTGTTGCAGCAGATGAAGGTTGAAGGGGTTTTCCCTAATGAAGTCACTTTTGTATGTAATCTGAAAGCTTGTAGTATCGTGGGCAATGTAGAAAAAGGAAAATATTTCCATGTTGACATTGAAAGTAATGGGTTTATGTACACAAATCTAAATGTTGGTAATGCATTGGTAAATATGTATTGTGACTGTGGCATGCTTTCCATGGCGGAACAGGTGTTTGAAGTGCTTCCGGTGAGAGATGTCATATCTTGGACAACACTTATATCGGTATATTCTTCTAAAATGAGCAATGCAGAGAAAGCATTAAGATGTTTAGACCAGATGCAATTGGAGGGTATTAGTCCAGATGCTGTCACCATTGTTTTCGGTTTGAAAGCATGTGGAAACATTGGAGCTAGAGAAAAGGGCCAGAAAATTCATGCTGAAATTGAAAGGAAGAGTATATTGGAAAGAGATGTTCATGTTGGCACGGCCTTATTTGAGATGTATGTCAAATTTGGTTTGCTTACTAGAGCACAAGAAGTGTTTGATAAGCTTCATGTTCGAGATGTTGTTGCGTGGAACCATCTAATTGTAGGATATAATAATCATGGGCTTGATGAGGAAGCTCTCAACTGTTTTGAACAAATGCAAGTTGAGGGTGTGCCACCTGACTCTGTAAGTTATAACTTCAGCTTGAAAGCATGTGGAAACCTTGGAGACTTGGGAAGAGGAAGAGAAATACGTGTTGAAGTTGAACGGAAGGAACTTCTCACGAGAGATTGTGTTATCGGCACTGCCTTGGTGGAAATGTATGGCAAATGCGGTCAGTATATGGAATCAGAAGAATTGTTCAACCAACTTCAAGATCGCGATGTTGTGTCATGGAACTCATTAATCACAGTACATCTCAATTATGATTGTGGAGAGGATGCACTGGCTTATTTTGAAAGGATGGAACTTGATGGTGTATCGCCAAATGTAGTTACATTCCTTTGTGCCTTGAAAGCTTGTACAAACATTGGAGCTATAGATAAAGGCCAAAATCTACATGCTGAAATCGAAAGGCGTGGTTTATTAAGAATAGATATTGTGGGAAATGCCTTGCTGAACATGTATGCACAGTGTGCATCTTTTACAATAGCACATCAAATGTTTAGCAAGCTTCATGTCCGAGATGTGGTTTCATGGACAGCAATGATGACAGGATATGCTAAGCTAGGAGAAAGCAAAGAGGTATTTCACATATTCGATGAAATGCTTGGTCAAGGTATAAAGCCAAATATGATTACCTTCATTATTGTTCTCAATGCATGCAGTCGTAGAGGTCTATCTAGTGCAAGCCTGACATACTTTGAGGCTATGAGCAAACGTTATGGTATTATTCCGATAATTGAACACCATGGTTGCATGATTGATCTTCTTGGACGTTTGGGTGAATTAGAGAAATTAGCTGAAGCAATAGAAAGAATGCCCATTTCACCCAATCTTGTTTTGTGGCAAACACTACTAACTGCTTCTCAGAAATGGGGAAAGCTGAACTTTGGTGAGTGGGCATTTGAACATACGTTGTGCTTGGATGACAATTATTTTGATGCGTATGGTAAGTGTAAACCAACAAGAGTGCATTTAAGTCACAGAATGGGTGGGTTCTCGTAATCTTTCATCAACCTATTTGATCACATATATGAGGGGAAACATGCTGATGGAAATTGTTTTTCTCTGAATGAATAGTCCTAGCTGCCATTTGTATTGTATATTGAAAAATGCTAATTCTAGCTCGTGTGGAAGGCTATTTATGTATTAAATGCATTTTAGCATCCCTCATCTCTTGGACAAAAATAATAATTTGCAAAAGCTGTCATGCCATGTTAATTGACAATGTCAGTTTAGTTGCCATTTAAGCAATAATCATGTCAGGTAAGTATGTTTCTAACGATTAATATGTGCAAGAATTGTCATGCTACAGCTTTTTTTACTCTTTCTTGTGATTGACTTTTGCAATAGTGAAATTGTTATGCATTGCATTGACACATTTGTCCTAGAATTGTTATGCTACAACCTTCTTTACTCTTCTTGTCATCGATTTTTTGCATTAATGCAACTGTTATGCATTGCAGCAACTCCTCGCTTAATTCAAATGTATCGTCACAAATCCATCTAGGTGAGTTTTTTTGCCATAGAAATGTAGCCTTTGATTAATGGCCTCAACAATTGAAAATGATTAATACTCCCATAGAAACGTAGTCTTTGATTAATGGCCTCAACAATTGAAAATGATTAATGCTCCCATAGAAATGTAGTCTTTGATTAATGGCAGTTTTTTTTGCCATTGGATTTTGCCAAGATGACCCATTTCTAGCCTTAATCTAGATAATGTATGGGCATTGTTTGTTAAATATTTGAAGTCATATTATCCTCCATGTATATAGTGAAAGTGTTTGACATGTGCAAATTTCATTTCTTCATGCTAAAAGTATTTTCTCCATGTTCAAGCATTCATTGAGAAATCTGTCATATATCCAATCTGACACATACAAGAGACCTCATTTGCATGACCAATTGATGATGAATTTGTTCCTCCTCAATTAATTCCATTTTAGACAAGTAAAGCTTGGGAAATCTTGTGTTTTGCTTTACTTGCTTTCTATATTGCCGTTCATCTCATTAACATTATTGTATGTCATTAGGTATATAATAACTATCTAGGCTTTAAAATGTATATGAACTTCGTTTTAGTGAATCCCGGTTTCTATTCATTTGTATGTTGTTTTTTGGGAGTGGCAAGGTCATCATCCTTTTCTGCAATACAAGGGCTTGGGATAATAGAATTATGTGATTTTGTGATCATGTTCATGATGTTTTGGATTTGCATTGATACCTCCTTAGATCCAATTATGAAACTTGCTAAGTGATTTCCAATGATTATATTTTACTAATGGCACAAAACATGATTGTTATTTTGGTTGTGAAACTTTATCACGTGTAAATTCAATGACATAGACAGACTCATTTTTATTATAGCAAAAAATGAGAGTGACCTTTCATGATGCTCAAGGAAAAATAGGTTTTGAAATAGAGTCATGTGCGCGCATAAAAGTTATATGACAAAAAATGTTTCGAGAGGATGGAATTTACAGGGCTTATGTACTAATAAGTTATAACAATCAACAAACAAAAGCAATTGAAACAATATATTATTACCAAAAAACGATGAGATGGCATTATCAACTCGAATAATTTGTAATTATTTATTTTCTGTGAGACATTTCTCTTGCAACCCAAGGCTCAAGGATGACGATGACAATGGGTATTTTGATATATACTTCCACTACAAAGATTCTTTTGTTTATGTCTCCCCAAAAAGGAAAGGCTAATGGAATATTTTCCTTCACAATGAAAAAGGATTAAGATTATCTTGAGTGGTGCCTACTAAGGATAGGCTAATGGAATATTTTCCTACACAATGTAAAAGGATTAAGATTATCGTGAGTGGTGACTACTAAGGATTGGCTAATGGAATATTTTCCTACACAATGAAAACACATTAAGATTATCTTGAGTGATGCCTACTTTGTAATTGTTGTGATCCTATGTAGAACAATGTGGGGTTTGCTATTTCAACTTCCAAACCTTTTGGGAAAAAATAATTGGGAAGTTGAAATGTCAACAAAATACTCATCTTTATTTCTTTTTGCAAACAAAATAAGGCCACATATATGTGCTTGCAAGAACATACATCTAACCACGCACATGCAAACTCACTGTCACTTCTCTGTCTTTCTTATATTGTAATTTGCTTACGCTAACAGTACGTCGTTAGACTACTATCACTACGTCTTGGGTTTGAAACCCAAATTTCTCATGCAAAAACAAAGGTTTGAAACCAAATTAGACATTTGTTTTTGAAACCCAGTTTTCTCATGTCTACCATCTGAGAAAGGCACTATAGTTGCATTGTCTATAACCAACTTGATGAAATAAATTTTTGTTGAGAAATGCCCGATAGTTGCAATGTCTATAACTAACTTGGCAAAATAAATTTGGTTGATGTTCGTTGAAATTTTGATACACTAGATTATCATCCCTCTCCCCACTTGAGATGTTCACCCTTTTTCCCAACACCACCATTTAACGTGCTAGTAAATGGTGCTCAAGGAGCTTACCTACTTGATTGATGCCCACAAACAAAAACTTATGAGAACATTGGCCTATCCTCAAAACCTTTGTATCTCATAAGAAACAATTGCCATTTATATTCAAGGTTGTTCTTGAGGTCAAGGTCAATTTCCAAACCAAGACACGAAGATGTATATTCAAGATATTCAAACAATCCTGCACATGTGACAAATGTAAAAAATCAAGGTTCAATAAAAAGAAAAAGAATTTGACCCAATACATTTATAGAACCTACGTTTTTCGCCCAAGATTGTTAGAATATAATCAACATCACTAATTGCACCATCCGCAACAATATGTTATAGCCCAAGTTCCTTATCTCTATTCTTTTCCAAGCACTCCATTAACATGACTTTTGGCTGCACATTCCAGCCTTAATAATACCCACAATACTAAACAGTCCAAACTAAGAACGATTTGCCCAAGCCATGACAAATCTTTTTTCTTATGGTATAGTTGGGAAATTCACTGCCAAGTTGTCATTAATGTCAAGTATGCTGCATTGAGGTATACCATAAGAAAAAAGATTTGTGACGTTGCGATCGGTCACACTTCTCTTTCAGGAGCCAACCCTCGGACAAAATAAACCATAAGATAGGTGACATTATATACAAATCATAAACATGCCAAGAATAACTCATTTTCTCAAGCATGCAATTTAAGCGCTACAAAAACTAGACAAAAATGATACTTAGCTGATCTTTGCCTTAACAAGCTTCACATTTGCCTTGCATTTAGATTTCACCATGGAGATAAAATAGAATAACCAAAACGCCAAATATAACTCCAACAGTAGCACCCAGAGAAATTTGTCTCTAAAGAAAACATGCTGGAGTTTCAACCATGCATCATTTATACTACAACAAATGTTCACATGGTCATAGCCCCAAAAAAATGCTGGGAAAGAAGAAAGAAAAGAACCCATTATGTACATTTGTGAAGGTATGTATAGCTATTTAAACGATACTAGACGTGAGAGAGAACGTTGCAAGAATGACGAAGATCGCGGAGACGTAAGGGCAGGCCCGGTAAAATCCAAAGTCTCGTCTAATGCTTCTCGCCAAAACTTTAGAATGTGTAAGCTCTCTTCCTCAGTATACCTTTGGACTACAATTCTAGAAGCAAATCCTTTCTTTCTCATGATCTGGCAAATCTCTCCTGGATTGTTAGCTGTGACTGTCACAAGATAAAACACACCTTTACTAGAGAGGAGCGAATCTACAATAGCGAGCATCCGATCGATCACCACACGGCCTTTATAACCTCCTGCCCAAGAGGATGCAATACCATCTACTCCCACCTCATCCTCGGGAGTAGGCACATAAGGGGGATTGAACACAAGCACATCGACACTACCGTTCAATTGTCTCTTCTGGAAACCCGAAACAAGGTCTCCTACCACCACATCTGCATCGACCTTATGGGCTTGTAGGGTAGCTCGAGTAGTGTTCACCGCCACTTCATTTATATCAGTGGCTAGGTAGTGAACTTTAGTGTCACAATTGCTAGCAAGTATGAGGGCGAGGGATGTGATCACGTATCCGCTCCCGCATCCAACCTCCAAGCACAAGCTCGGACGAAGAGATGCAAGGTATTGTCGGTCTGCGAGAAGGGCGTCCACTAGGGCAAATGAATCATCACACGGCTCATAAACTTCAGGATGCCGGCTTACCAGACGAATGTCTGCAATCCTGGTGCGAGGCGTTGCCACCTGCAATCCATGATACATGCATACACACACACACACACACATGTGGTTATAAAAAACACCTAACAAATATACATACTTGGGAAAAACATGAAATGATGGTGGGATGGCCCTATTTTAACTTTTAACAGTATCAATTTAACCTTATCACATGAAACCTTATCAATCTAATATGATGGTAGGATAGCCTTATCACATGAAGCCTTATCAAATTTATATAATGGTAGGATAGCCTTATCACATGAAATCTCTTCATGAAATGATGGTAGGATAGCCCTATTTAATTTTTAATAGTATCAATTTAGCCTTATCACATGAAACCTCTTCATGAAATGATGGTAGGATAGTCCTATTTATTTTTTAACAGTATCAATTTACTCTTATCACATGAAACCTTATCAATTTAATATGATGGTTGGATGGCCTTATCACATGAAACCGGCAGATGAGCTCTTTCCAACAATGGAATTTCAATTATAAATTGACTACTACCAGACAAAACTAGGCTTGGTAAAAAAGACTTGGATCATCTTTGCATGTTTGCACAATATATGCATATATGAAATTGATACAATATAAGACTTATCAATCTCTCAATCGAAAAGATAGTACACATATGAACTGTTGAGAATTTTTTTACCGCACTGTTGTTAGACTTCTCCCAAACTACTGGGTGAGAAATTGAAGTTTCCGATGTCAACGGTTTTTCCACATCTAGAGATATGTCCATGCCAAATTTAAGCTCTGCTACATCACGTGCAAAATTAATGTTACTCTCATAATAATAAAAAATCACTGTTTCTTACATCAAGACCAAACTCTGTTTTATCAACATTGAAAAGTACAATATGTATAAAAATGGTCACAAATTCAAACAATATATTGAGAAAATCCCATTCCAAACACCTAAGTTTCACTACTCGGATCTTACATCATCAAAATTTCATACAATCTACAAAGGCAAACAAATGAAACCTGTCATAATAGAGACTGACTTCTGTTCAGATCTTGCACAAACATACCATGTATATAGTGAATTGTGGCTACTAAATGCATAGTAAAGTCATGCTCAGAAGGTCTGATTGATAGTGAAGAAATGCGAGCCATGAATAAACGGAGCAACAACAAAAAAAAAACCCCACTTTGAAAGAGAAAAAATAAATAAATCTCACAGATCTCAAGCAGAGACAGAGATAGAGGGAGGGGGAGAAGAGAGGAAAGAAGATGATTGGCTAAGAACTGCTAAGAAGCCATAGAAAAAAACCCGTAGGAAAGAGGGGAAAAAATGGAAACAAAGCAGAAACAGAGGAATAGGGGAGAGGGTACCTCCGAAGCTCGATCCGGGAGAAGAAAGAAGAAGAAAGAAGAAAGAAGAAGAAGAAGAAGAAGAAGAAGAAGAAGAAGAAATGAAGGAGAAAATGAAGGGGGTGGGGGATTATATTATGTAAATTTTATCCATCTCCACAAAAACTGAAAAAAAAAGAGGAGAAGAAAAAGGTGAGACACAGTAAATCAGTAAATATAGATTAGATGTATGTATGTACACTGCATTGCCCAACACACACACACACACACACACACTGTTCCTCTGTTTTCCTCTGTTTTTCCTTTTTCCTGTTTTGGGTGGGGAATCCATCCTTACAAATTACAATCACCACCATCACAGAAAGTTAACCCCATCTACCCATCCACCCATCCATCTACCCATCCATCCATCATTCATCATCATCCACCATTCATCATCATTCATCATCATCATCATCATCATCATCATCATCATCATCATCTTCTTCTTCTTTCTTTTTGGTCATGCCTCTCACCCTCCCTCCCATCCCTCCTTTGATTTGCTTGGGTCGGGCTCCGACCTCCGCTTTCCTGGAACCAACCATGGTCCACGACACATGCTTGTAACTCTCATCGGCCCAAAGGTTTCATCTTCATTTACTCGTATTCATCGCGTTTAAACTAGGGTTTTTTTTTTTTTGGTTTTGTTTTTTTGGGGGGGGCGGGGAGGGAGGATTGTTGTCATGCTTTTGAGTGTCCAATCCCAATCCCATACCCAAATGTTTGCAAGCTAGCACCCGCACACACACGTTTCCAATTGTTCCAAGAGAGATTTGAACTCTCGCCCCCAGCCAATAATTACATGTTAAGGTTGTTTAGAATCTTTGCTAGTTTGGGTTATTTTTTTTCTAGTAAGAATTGTACACTTTATCGATAAAGTGTCCATCTCCAAACATCGTAACAAACCCATATTATTCCAATTCTCCTTGATGTCCTCTCTTTCTTGCATCACCCACTAACCATTTACCGTCTATCATCCTTTTTTTTTTACCATTGTTGTTGATTCACTTATCACGTGTCACATCATCAATTTATCACTTTTTTATTTCTCCTCTTGCAATCAATCATATAATAGATACTATTCTACAATCACAACTCAAAAAGTGGTATCAAGATGCCCCACTCATAAAATGTATAGTGAATGTATAGAAATATAGAAGCTTGAAAGAGCTCTAATATTATGAGGGGACAAAAAAAATCCATTAGAATATGGAAGGTGTTAACAATTACGAGTATATTCATGTTTGCCTAATGAAAACAATTGAAAGAAGCAAGTTTCTTGATTAAAGATAAAACACTACTTTAAATGGGTAACTATAGAAGCCTAGTTTCCATTGTGCCATACTAAATAGTGTGCCTTCAAACTTTCTAAGTATTAATATCATCCCTAATAATTATGTCATCCATACTCTCACCCCAACACATAATTATGTTCAACGAAATGTTTGTGTTAGGGTCAACCTTATGAAGTAAAGTTTGTTCAAAAATGTCTCTTCTACAATAGATATCATATGCCAAGCAAGGTTCTTGTTAGAAATTATTTTATACATTCCAAAGATACATAAATCGCTAATAAAATTATAATTTGAGTAATATGTTAATGCATTTGGTGTGACAACTTCGATGACTCTACAACTCAATCACTACATCATGACGACAATTAGCCACCCCGCCCCCACCCCCAATCCCAAAGCCCTAGATTTATTCTCAAGTTTCATACATGGTGCTATCTATACATGAAGCCCTAAGCCCTAGTACATCATCCCAATTTGTTGGGATTACCATTGTTCTTACATTATTCCCCTCTCTCATCACTGAAAAATAGATCAGTAAAACCTTTGATAAAGTATAGTTGAGACTTTCTACAAACCATCATATTCCTTATAATTCCGCCACTTTATCGAGGATTTACCAACATACCCTATGATGGGTGTATTTTTCATATGAATCTAAATCAAGTGATCTTGGAAAACATTATCCAATGTCAAGACTATGTGGCTAACGAAATCTTGGGATAAAGCCACATATCCCTCAAAATACTCTTCTTAGGATGAGCAACATGAAAAACAAGATGAAGGCAAATCGACCTTATATGTCGCCTCCCCAATCGTTTTGTTGGCACCTTCAGTAAATCCAACTTACAAGATGAATCCGGGTTATATACAAAAGGTCAATCCAACATATATGCCACATCCATAATAACTTGAGACATGGAAAATGGGCTTAATACAAGTCAAGACTTTGTGCCTATCAATACCACAAAATGAATTTGTTAAAATTTTGAGAAACATGATGCGTTCACATTCCTCAAAGGTAGCATTCAAACATTTATCATTGACATAATTTTTGTAATGGTGGTGAGCTTGTTTGATACTATGTATGCAATATCTAACATGCATTCATTACCTAAAAACGATTCTCTAACATTATGAGCACATCAAGATGTTTAGCGACATTTTGAAGCATTAAGAGAATATATTATCTTTAAGTCAATACTAATATGTCAAAACCAAGGTTTG
Organism: Azolla caroliniana; assembly: GCF_043228905.1. NCBI lineage: Eukaryota > Viridiplantae > Streptophyta > Polypodiopsida > Salviniales > Salviniaceae > Azolla > Azolla caroliniana. The sequence continues at coordinate 5,978,058 of NW_028230440.1, read as the reverse complement.
GTTTACGATATCTTCTTTAGTAATTTGGGTATTGTGGAAGGCAATATGTAAATGTGTAATTCAAAAAGTCAAACAAAATGTGGTTGAGTTTGTCAAGGAGATATGGTCGATGCATACTCTAACTGGTGAGCTTGATGTTGTGTTTCATAAGCAACAACATTGTAGAGAGAGAATAAAGTGGAGATATGCTCCACCAAGGTAGCTTTTTTTGGTCCCCATTATGGAAAGATCGCGATTTTAGATGTGTAAATACAATTGGATTTTGCTATCAACATTTTGGTTGATGTGGGTATGGTGGTGGTGTTTTCATGTGTCCAAGAGGTTCCTTCTTGTTTTACTTAGAATTATGATTCTTAGTTAATTACGTTGGCACATTAGATGAATTACTCATGTATTACCATCTCTTGTACAACTTGTGGAGACTTGTCTAATAAAAAAGTTGATACCACAACAATTCCATAAGTGGAATGTAGCAGTGCACAATGCATATTGGTGCTTTTTTTGCATGAATCTACATGTATCTTTTGTGTATATCTCTTTCACAAACAGTGAAAATTGTGTGTAAGATTCATTCAACATACTTCTCGTTCAATGTTTTTCCTCTCACACCGAGATCATCACTTGGGGAGTTTAGGTCAAGGTCTACCATATTGTTGGCAATGTGGGAAGGGATGAGTGTCAATTGTTCCTTAGCCACTAGTTGTTAATTACCATTGATGAACTCTCAATTAATCAAAGTCTAGACATATCATAAAGAACACAACTACCATGTTTGGTTGGAAGCGTATCAATAAGACAAGTAATTAAAAAATATGATTTGTATTTATTCTTTGTACATGGTTTTTATCCCTCATTGCAATCGTGTTTTCATAAACTTAGCATCCATATAGAGTGGTTGGGGTAACCCACAATGCATGGGACTCTAGTAGATGACATATGACATGCATCGTTTTCTTAAAGAATAAGTATGTCAACTTCTAGGATTACCTCATGTTTGCATCACCTTTCTTCCATGGAAAACTCTACAATTCCAAGTAATAAGCTCTAGGTGAACAACAAATTATCCGCCATCACGTTCTCTCTTAGTCAAGTGGAGAAGCATAGTCCTAGGGGCCATGCAAAAGCAATGAAGTTAATACTAATATGTTGGGCAAAAATCCTTGGTAAATGATTCTAATATTTTGAGCAAGGAATTAAGTTACTACATAAACACATGTATGTGCAAGAAATTTCATCATTCTCATCGTTATTAAGATATTATATCATTGTAAGGTTCATTTGATTTTGGTTAACATGGGCTTTAATTCTTAGGATATGGAAAGTTAAATTATAAACTCTTTTTAGGAGAGACATTTTATTTACCATTCTTTTACAAAAAGTGTAGCAATCTTCTAGGTGGACGATTGTTGCTCTTCAAAAGTTGCAAGACAAGAACCCATGGGTTATGTGGGTTGGAGCTGAATTGCATCAAACACGTGATGAGATGCAACAATTCAAGGATGTTGTAGCCCAACACAAATTTCATGCATCCTGAGCAAAATGGGCACCCTTGCATATAAGGTTAATGTTGATTTTTTTAGTATAAATTAGATTGGCCGCACTAAGAATGTGATGAGGCAATTACAAAGAGAGGATGGATCATTAACATCGAATGATGCGGAGATGAGGAGAATTGCCTCGGACTTTTAAAAATCTTTGCTAACTAGGCAATAATTTACACATGAGCAATTAGCCTTAAGGTCTACATTATGGTGTGTTATGAAAACGAAAGTTAACCTATATATGGCTAAAGAATTAGTTAAACCTTTTAATGTTCATGAAGTGTATGCAACAATTGAGGCCTTAAGGTAAGAATGTATGTTCTGGCATGGATGGTTTCCCTCCTAAATTTTTTCTTTGCTATTGGGATCACACTGGAATCAATGTAACAGAAGCGTTACAATCTGAGGTGTTTACTTTGGGTGACATGCCTTATCAATGGAATTCAAGAAGGTTGTTTTTTTTCTTAAATTAGAGGGAGTGGTAGTTGACATTAAGAAGTGGTGCCCGATTACTATCCTGAATACTATCTATAAAAAAGATTTATGCTAAAGTTCTTTCCTTACGTATGCAACCCTTATTGAGGGATACTATTCATAAATCGTAAACGGGTTTTATGCGAAAGCGTTCTATTTTTTATAACATTTTCATGTTCTAAGAACTTATAGTTTTGGCAAAAGAGAAGGATGTTGATCTAATGGTGCTACTATTGGCCTTCGAAAAGGCCTACGATAGAGTTAATTGATCTTTTCTCAAGGAAGTTATATTACGACTAGTATTTCCAATGTCTTGGGTAGTGGCAGTAAGAGCCTTGTATAAGTATGTGTCTAGCTCCGTATATGTGGTAGGAGAAGTTGGTACTCCCTTCTCTATTTCAAGATTGGTTAGGCAAGGGTGCCCCTTGGCCCCTTTCCTATACTTATTAATAGTTGAGGCTTTTCATGTGTATTTTAATAATCATGATTTAAGAATTAAAGGTTTGCAATGGGAATTACATAATAAGCAAGTGCTTGATAATGAATTTGTTGATGACACAACATTATATGTGGATGGGGAAGAACAGAATTTGCATAAGGTTCAATGTGTGGTGCAAGAATTTTGTGAGTTATCAAGTGCTATTATCAATTGCAATAACTCCATTGGAATAAGAATAAAGAATAATGGGGTTTCGTATTGGTTGCCCCATCCAGATTTTCAATGGCTTCAACATGGGAGGTCAATACGATAGCTGTTAGGTTTAGGACCATAAGGCGAATAGAGAAAATAGAATGAAAACACAATACAGAAACTTAAAGCCCACAAGATTTACGTGGAAAACCATGGGGTAACAAAAGTTTCACCTATGATTCAAGAGTACAAAAAAACAAGTTACAAAGCTCTCAAGCTTTCTACATACAAAAATCATATCTCAGAGAATCCCTTCTTAGGGTTTTTGCAAGTTCCACAAAACTGTGCCGTCACTCGCTCACAGTCACTCACCTTTTCTTCTACCTTCTGTATCACTTAATACCACTGTTGCAACAACATAATAATCTTGCCCTAGCTCCATATATATATGTATAATGTGTGTGTGTGTGTGTGTGAATAAGATATTTATACAATATAATAATAATAAGTAATTGATCGACTGGTTGACTTGATTGTCCAACCCACAAGTCAACAATTTAGTTGATCCGATTAGCCGACTCCTATTGTCGACTATTCGGGCGATCCGACTAGTCGACTCTATCTTCGACCTCTTCCCAAGTCGGCTAACTAGTTGGTCCAACTCTTCGATCCCAAGGATCTTCACTATGGTTGACCCTCAATTCAGTCGACCCCCAAGTCGACTCGCTAGTTGATCCAACTGACCAAATAGAATTCGGTTGCTGACTTCTCCCATTAGGAGGAACAAAATCCTAACAAACTCCATCTTCACTCTTGTAGGGAAAGTCGGCCAAACTTGTCCTCCGTCGACAAACATTAAGTTTTTCCATAGATAGGATCTTAGTGAGCATATCTGATCCATTTTCGTCAGTATGGATCTTCACAAGGGAAAACTCATTCTCATCAACTTTCTCTCGCATGTGCTTGGTACGAGAGTGGTAAGCGGCGTTCTTGGCTAGATGTATGGCACTCTAGTTATCACAGTGGAGTAGGAATCTTTCTTGCTTAATTCCTAGTTCTCTAAAAACATTCGTCATCCAAATCAGTTCCTTCCTCACCTCTGTCGCAGCCTCTGTGATCAATGGGGCCACAATCTTTTGCAATCTTGATTACCATGATACAGCTCCTGTTGCATAGGTCATTACATATCCTGATGTGCTTTGACTGGAATCTACATCCCCCAACATGTCGGAATCTGCAAAACCTCGAGCATAGGTTTCCTAGAGCCATACCTAAGGCATACACTTGAGGTGCCTTTAAAATATCTGAGTATCCACGTTATAGCTGCCCAATGTTCTCTTCCTGGACTACTCATGTATCGACTTACTGTTCCGACCACAAATGCAATGTCCGGCCTTGTATAGACCATAACATACATTAGACTACCGACGGCGAGACATATGACACCCTTCTCATCTCAGCCTTATCCTCCTTGTTTCTCGAGCATTGTCTAGCATTTAGGTTGCAATTTGTCGTCAATGTAGACCCTATTGCTTTTGCCTCAAACATATTAAATCTTTCCAAAACTTTTGTCATCCTTCATGGCAAACGATTTACTTAAAGCTTTCTTTAAGCTCACAATCCTTTTGATATCTTGTCTGACTACTAACATGTCATCCACATAGAGTAAGAGAATCAAGAATTCACATTCACTATACCGTTTGACAAAAACACAGTGATCAACTTGTGTTTTATGGAATCCATGTTCCAACATGAAGGACTCAAACTTCTTATACCATTGACGTGGAGCTTGTTTTAGACCATACAAGTTCTTCCTTAGTCGACATATGAAATTCTCTTTTCCTTTCATCATGCAAGAATGTCGTTTTTACATTCAACTGTTCTATTTCCATATTCATATTGGCAGCAATACTTAATACAATCCGGATGGATGCCATCTTTACAACTGGTGCAAATATTGCATCAAAGTTGACCCCCTTATTTTGTTGAAATCCCTTTACTACAATTTGAGCCTTGGGTGCGCAACCATCTTCCCCATTTTTCAGCTTGAACACCCATTTGTTTCTAAGGGCTCTCCTACCTTTCGGTAGCTCTACCAGGTCGTAAGTGGAATTTTCATGCAAGGAGTCCATTTCATCTTGCCTTGCACTCTACCACTTCTCCTTGTGTTCATCTGCCATGGCTTCTTTGTAGCATTCCGGTTCATCCTCATCAGTCAATAGGATATATTGGCTAGAGTATTAGGAGGGTGCTTTCCTTTGTCTAACTGGATATCTTCTACCGACCATGGTCGGCTCAGGTTTGGATGTGTTTGCTGACTCTACCAGGTCGTAAGTGGAATTTTCATGCAAGGAGTCCATTTCATCTTGCCTTGCACTATGCCACTTCTCCTTGTGTTCATCTGCCATGGCTTCTTTGTAGCATTCTGGTTCATCCTCATCAGTCAATAGGATATATTGGCTAGAGTATTAGGAGGGTGCTTTCCTTTGTATGACTAGATATCTTCTACCGACCATGGTCGACTCAGGTTTGGATGTGTTTGCCGACTCTTCGTTCAGCTCGGGTTCATACATGTCAATCGGTTGCTAAAGGTCGATCAACTTTGATTCATATACTTTAGTCGATTTCAACATGGGAGGTCAATATGATATCTATTAGGTTTAGGATTGTAAAGTGAACGGAGAAACTAGATTGAAAACACAATACAAAAACTTAAAGTACACAAGATTTACGTGGAAACCCTTAAACGGGAAAAACCACGGGGCAACAAAAGTTTCACTATGATTCAAGGTACAAAAAAACAAGTTACAAAACTCTCAAGCTTTCCACATACAAAACTCGAATCTCAGAGAATCCCTTCATAGGGTTTTGGCGAGCTCCACAAAATTGTGCCGTCACTTGCTCACACTCACTCACTTTTTCTTCTACCTTCTATATCACTTAATACCACTGCTACAGCAACATAATAATCTTGCCCTAGCTCCATATATATATGTGTATGCATGCAACATAGAATGTAATGAACGTGTTCGTGCAAGTATACAAATGTTTGGAACCAAACACGTTTGAAAAGGGAAAAATGTGTATTCCTTTTTTTTTATTCTTTTTCTAGACTTTTTATTGTAAGAAATTAGATTACCCTAGTGGTAAGTTGTCTTGGGTTTGATTGTGGGTTTTCTTCATGTTCTCAAATATACATTTTATGAGTTTTTGAACGTTTGATTATAATTTATAATGGCATATTTTGATTCAATCTCTATAGTTCATACTCATTTTTTGTAAAGTTCTAAAGTGAAGAAATTGATGCCTTCACTAGTTGCGAGATAAGAACATTGATAATTGCAAGATGAGCTCATCATCAATACAATTATGTCTTTGAAAATTTTAATTTTTATGTTCATGCTTTCTAATGTTTAGTAGTTAAGTCATTCCTAAGTTTTGAACTTTCAATTGTATCAATATATAATATAGATCATAGTCCTTTTTTAAAATTCCAATCTTTTATTTTTTTCTAACTTTGCGATGATTTACCATACATGTTTGATTGAATCATTCTCAAATGTGAATGCACATATGGTTCATTCTATGTGTGTGTGTGTGAATAAGATATTATTATAATATAATAATAATTAATCGACCGATTGGTCGAACCGACCTTCCAACCCACAAGTCGACAATTTAGTCGATCCGACTAACCAACTCATATTGTCGACTATTTGGTGGATCCGACTAGTCGGCCTTGTCTTCGACCACCCGATCGGTTCGACTAGTCGACTCTATCTTCGACCTCTTCTCAAGCCGGCTAACTGGTCAGTCCGAATCTTCGATCCCAAGGATCTTCACTACAATCAACTCTCAATTCAATTGACTCGCTGGTCAATCCGACCGACCCGAATTCAGTTGCCGACTTCTCCCATTAGGAGGGACAAAATCCTAACAATATCTTGGTTGTCAAGTCGGTGTTGATATTTCACACGATCAACTTATTGCCCCTTTGTTGATGTCATTGAAAAAGAAATAGTTGACTCGACTGTCCAACCCACAAGTCAACAATTTAGTCAATCCGACTAGTCGACTCCTATTGTTGACTATTCAATCGATCCAACTAGTCGGCCTTGTCTTCGACCACCCCATCGGTCCGACTAGTTGACTCTATCTTCAACCTCTTCTCGAGTCGATTAACTAGTCCGTCCAACTCTTCAATCCCAGGGATCTTCACTACTGTCAACTCTCAATTCAGTCAACTCGTTGGTCGATCTGACCGACCCGAATTCGGTTGTCGACTTCTCCCATTCGGAGGAACAAAATCCTAACAATATCTTGGTTGTCAAGTCAGTGTTGATATTTCACACGATCAACTTATTGCCCCTTTGTTGACGTCATTGAAAAAGAAATTGTTGTTTTGGTTTTCTAGGCATTTATCATTTGTTAGAAGAATCGTAATTGCTAATCAAGTGCTTTTGTCTTCGATGTGGTATATCCTTTCATCTTGGTTGTTTTCGAGATTTGTTCTCTCTCAGGTACAGAGGCTTGTTCACAAATTCTTATGGGGTGCATCTACTGTAAATGCAAGATCTAAGGTTGTGTGGAAAGTGATAATATCTCCTCGTCATGACGGCGGATTAGGGTTGATAGACCCAATGTTTCAATGTAAAGCATTACTTGGGAAATTTATTGTAAGAAGTATGTTTCCAAGGGAATGAGCCATGGAAATTGCTACTTCATGAACATATAAAGGAATTGGTTCCTTCTATAGGTGGCCATTGGAAGCCAAATGTGAGGTGGTGGTGTGTGCATGAGGATATGCGTTGGACTTCTATTTTCACTTCATATAATTTTTTTAACTCTTTGTTAAGATCTTGAAAATGTTTGCTTCCTAATTTTGTGCATAAACATTCTATATGGGAGGACAAGTGGAAAAGGCAACCAATTTGCTGGAACCCCTTGATTCACGATGATTATGGTAATATGTCGGGAAGAATTACAATATTAAATTGGGCGGCGATAGATGATGCATTTGTAGCTAATGTTGGTACATGGTTGAACTGTAATCAATTTTCTAGGGATGTTAAGGAACAAGCTTTGAATTCAATAAGATGCAGTAAGTTAATGTTCCAAGAAATAAGTAATGCTTCTAAAAGAGTTTTGCCTTCTTCTTTTAATTCAAACCATGTATGGTACAAGACATTCTCTTCTTTAATGTCTTGATTGGAGCAAGAAATTATACATCTAATGTTTCCTTCTTGGCGTATAAAATGGCTTCCAAGGGAAAATTACAATGGGTCCCTGTGGAGAATGACCTTCACAATTTAGTGTAGTGGAAGCCTATTAGGGTGGTTGCAAAAATAGGAAAGATATGTATTATTGATCCCCATCCATTGGAGTTAGCGTGGGATCCATCATAATGGTGGTGGAGAGATGCTAATGGTAAGATGGTATCTTTCTTTGATTACTCTGTAAAATTAGGTATGGAATTCCAACGAAGGAGGAATTCAATTATGCCGGTTGCACTGAAGGTATGGTCAAGTAATAGTATTCCTATGCATGCAGTATTGGCGTTTTGGAAACGGTTGTGGGCTTTGCATGTGTCGCAAAATCATTACATTTAGATGGTTATGTGTCAATTATGCACTTCTAGTCTTGGAACAGATGCATATGGATTAGGGAAGCAAAAGTTGCTCTTTTTGTGGATTTCATCTGGAATCAATGCAACATGCATTATGGAATTGTATGGTTGCATGTTCTGTTTGGAAATGTATGTTGTGCCTCATTGATGTTGCATATGGACCTAAAATGATTACGGGAAATGTCATTTGGATGGATGTAAGGGTAGATAAGCCTAATTATGCAAGGGAAAAAATATCCTTCAAACTAGGGGACCGCAAGTTAAGGGCGTACCATATTCAAGCTCAAATAGGCTGAATGTAGATGCCATAGTCTGGTCTACGATATCATTGATGATTTTGTGGAATATATGGATAGGTAGATGCAAAAATGTGTTTCAGCAAATAAAGCAAAATCCTATTCATTGTATGAAGGAAACTTGGTTGATGCTTATTTCAATTTTAAAAGGTCAATATGTTAAACAATGGTCCTTTGAAGGCAAGTGGAAGAATTTGTTCGTCTTTGTGGAAAGAAATGACAAAATGGTTTGCCAATATCTACCCCCTTGATGGTTGTTTCCTCCATAGGTGCAGTTTGTTTTACCTCATGACATAGTGGGGGATAAAACCTTTTTCCTATGCCATCATAAACTCGTCTAGATTGTATGCTTTGTATATGCTTATTGGATTGGTAATGGAAACTAAGGTGTAGTTTTGAAAACAAAAAATAAATAAAAGTAGCAATAAATGCAATTGTGCTTTTAAACACTAACATAAATGGAGTGGATTCTTTGGCATACTATGAATGTATATCCTCCCAAAACCTTTGATGTGCCATAAATATTTGGGAATTCATTTCAAATTGATCACTATACTCGTCATTTGTCTAGAAATGAGGAATGATATTTCTCATTATTAGTGTGGCAAGTGTTATATCCTGTTGCTTCTAAGTAGTCTTAATCTTTGGGTAACATAGAAGTTATTTTATCTTTGTTGTAGTTCAAACTTGCAATTCATTAAAATATCATATGATAGGAAAACAAGATGGATCTTAAAGCATTGTGTGGGTATAATTTCCATTAAAGCTATGAACTTCATGATATATAAGGGTATATGTTATCATGGCACATATAGACAAATGTCTATGTTACCTTTGCCTTTTTAATTATTACTCAATTATATTGGTATCACGATACAACTAGTTGGAAAGTGTTGCTTGATTGATTGTCAAAAGGAATATTGTCCATGGATGCCATATTGATTCCTTATATCAGCAACTATGTGAATTAATGGCAATTTGGATATTTGTATTGTCCATGAGAGACCACAAACATAACCTATCAGATCCAAAATAGAGGTAGCCACATGTGTCAAATGTTTAGGTAGAGAACATATGTATTTATCTAAAAGTCAAGAGGGTTGGAGGGGGTCTTGTGACTCATTCTTCACATCTGAATAGGAAAACATATTAACAAATATTCTCAAGGAGATTTGTGTTCATTATTTCCTAAGGTAACATCTCATACAAGTATTTTTCTCAAAGATAATGCATAAGAAGCTCATCCTTTACTGTTTGCATCACTTTGTAGTTTCTCAACTAGTTGCCTTTGGTGATGGCAATAAAAATGTTGGAAGATTTCTAAAGGCATATGTTTTTCCTACACAATTCTTGAGGAAGTTGGCATGTACAAACTCCATAAATGATCAATTACTAAAGCAATATGGGTAGTTATGTTGCAAATTTGCACTTTATTAACTAAGATTTTTAAACCTTAAAAATTTTACCTAGCATAATAACCCTCATGGTTATAAACTTATATTAGGTTAACGGTTTTTTGTACAATCATATGTATTTATTTGAATATAAATGCTAATTTTATGGAGACAGAGAGGGAGAGAACTTTTTGGATAGCAAAAAGCTAATATTCTAAGTGCACATAAATCGACGTCAAAGGTTATTTGAGGGTCTCCCTAGAGAGCGGGAGCAGCAAAGTGACGCGCCAACCCTCAACGGAGGTCTACGGTGTGGGCGTCTCACCAGGAGACCCGCCCGGCATAGCAGAGCAGCGGCACAGGAGGGTTGAATCGCACCGGTAGACAGCAGAACTGGAATTGGAGCTAGAGCTGGAGCCGGAGCGCCTCTCCTCCCCGCCGCTGCTGCATCACCCTCCTCAGTTTCGTGAGGAGGCCATCATTTAGGGTTTCCTCTCACACCTCCCCCATTGTTCGAGGAGGAGCAGGTTTTGAGGACTGAACCCCCCCCCCCCAAAAGAAGGAGAAGAGAGAAAGAGACGCAATCCAATTTTATCACTAATGGCACCTTCAAACATCGCCACTGTCGAACACATTGCACCAACAGGCCCCTTGATCGATAACGGAAAAAACATCTCTGATAGCGGGGGTCCTGTTGAGATTATTTTCAACAACGAAGAGATGCTTCTACTTGAGAAAGAGATAGAGCGCCTTGAGCGAATAGCGGTCATATGCCGAGTGATGGGATCACGACCAAACAGAGGGTTGTTGCGAGATATGTTGCAAGCTCAATTTCATTCACAACTCCGTGGTATAAAAGAAGTCCAACCGCTTGGTAAAGACTTCTATCAAATCATACTAGAAGACAAGGAGTCTGCAACGAACCTCATCGCACTTTCCCCCTGCCAGGTCCGTAATACATGGTTGTTCATGCGTAAATGGACACATGGTTTTAACCCAGAGAAAGCCGCACAATAGGATGACTCCATGAAAAAGGTAACAATGTTGTTTCCTGGACTATCCTTAGAATACAACATGCTACTTCCTACTATTGGCAACTCCTTTGGGATGATGTTGGATGAGGAATTAACGCTACCAAACAGACTAAAGAAGCACCTAGGCCCTCCCTCTATCCGCCTCTTGGTGCAGGACATCAATAAACTTCCCTCCAAGATCCTCATTCCCGGGAAAAACGGAATGCGAATTGAACAACGCATAGAAGTGATTGGCGCACCGGGGCAATGTTTTGCATGCAAAAAACTTGGTCATTTAAAAAAGAATTGCCCCACAAGACGTATTAAAGATCCTACAAAGGAGACCTTGGAAGGTCAGGATACCATAAGACATCAAAAGCCTCCCCCACCACGACCCGACAAGGCTGTGATGGAATGGCGAGTGGTGGAAAAAACCCATGTCCTTCGGAAAACATCACCGGCACAAAATCCTCCATCGCCTATGAGCCCCAATCGCTTTGATCTACTACAAGAGCTCCCCCCCACAGATGAGCATTCCCCTAGTTCTTTCGTAAGCCCAAAGGAACGACCTAAGGTGACACCAAGCACCCAAGAGAAAGTTCTCGTTAAAGCTTACAAAACAGGGAAACGCAGACGAATAAGTCATGTAAAGACCCTAATAAGGAGCTTGAGTGGAACGACACCCAATGCAGAAGAAGCAACCCAAGGCAGAAGTGTGAATGTCACGCCTCAAATCATAGTCGTCCCGGACACAAATGAGTGTGCGTCCTCTAGCCAAGACCTTGAACCACACCCACAAAACGCCTTGAAATGGTTAGGTATAGGGCCCAAGGCAGTGGAAAAAATAAGGGTACATGTATCAACGGTGCACAATAACGGAGTTCCGACGACCTCAATCTCCTTTCCACTCTTGCTTTCGACTCAGGAAGATTGATCGAAATCCAAGATTAAAGATATGTTATGTAACCAAGCAGCGTGCTTTGTAGCACAAATAAGAGATGAAGAGCTCATGAATGAACTAAAGCAACATTGGCATAACACTGAATTCTGGTGCACCATGGATGAAGAGGACCCCCATCTTTGCCACATCCACCTGTGGACTATCATAAACACCCAACTAACTCCAAGCTTTGTCTATTTCTATGAGAAGCATGAAGGGGCGATTGAAGCCCACAAGATAGCCCACAAACTCCACTCATGGATGTGGACGACTATTCCATCCCTGGAAATGTCTGGATGTCTAAATGGTGAGTGCCCCCCACTCATGACCTGTTGTACAAAGCACTAGGCACAACTGGCAACCTCCCACCCCATTCCATGAGTATGAAGATTATAACATGGAACGTGCAAGGACTCAGAAGTAGACTAGACCAACAAAATAGATGGAAACTGAGAAGGGATCTTGAAGAACATTTACTAGGGAGTGGTGCTGACATCATCATGTTGCAGGAACACCACCTCGATAGCACACAGTTAAAGGAAGTCAGAGACCTTCTACCAGGATCATGGTGAACGATTTGGGAGCCAGCAATTGGGGAGGATGGAAATCATGGTGGTATTTGCACTTTGATTCGGGAACATCTAGCCCAGGGATTAATACACCAAGAATCACTTATACCTGGTAGGGCACATTTTTGCACGCTGACCATCCAAGGGCAACGATGGAACTTCATGAATGTTTATGCTCCAAACAACAGAACAGAAAGAGCAACATTCTGGGACCGCATCCGCCTACAAGTAGTGGGTGCGGAAGAGTGGTGCATTGGAGGGGATTTTAATATGATCGAATCCATTCATGATAGTTCCAACAACCACCCCATAGTCCTACAAGGAAGGGAACGCAAACAATGGGAGAAGCTATGTGTCCACCTTAACCTGCGAGACATCTGGCATTCTGCCAACTTCCAACGAAAAAGGGACTCTCTCCTATTCTCCCGATCAGACGGGCGGAATAGTGGACCCACCCTATCTCGCATTGACCGCATTTATGTGGGGGAGGCTTTAGAAGCGAAGGGAGGGTGGTGTCGCATAACTCCAGGGACGACTTTCTCTGACCATTACCTGGTAGCTGGTCATTTTCAATTGCACCGAAAATGGGGCCCATTCCAGACTCGCATCCCACACACTATTTACACACTTATAGACGTGAAGGACCAACTATCCAACCAATGGTCATTACCCGTCAATGGCTCATCAGCATCAGACAAACTTTTAGCTAAATTTACAAGAGCCTCTACTCTCCTACATGAGATTGTCAAGACTAGACGCAAGGATGCTCAGGAGAAGCGACAGAGGACAAAACGGGGACTAATAGCCTTACAACGCCTCCAACAGAGATACCCATCCTGTAGTTGGATCGCAGGACAAGTCGCCACGGCCAAACAGGAACTTAGCATGGCAGAAAAGGCAATATATGACATGGAGTTTCATGGCAGCATGGCGCGATGGATTCGAGTAGGGGACAAAACCACAAAGGAATTCTTCCACTCCAAAGGCCCGAGACACGCTAGAACTGTGATGCGCAGCCTCAACCGGGAGGATGGAACAACCACTGAGGATGGTGACGAAATGAGGAATATTGCCACAAGGTATTATAGCCGCCTACTTACCCGAGAAAGTCATACCAGAAATGAATACCTGGCTTGTGCGTCCTCTATCAATCATTGAGATATGGGAGGCCCTCACTGATTTAGATGTTGAGAGCTTCCCTGGAATTGACGGTCTCACCCCGCATTTTTTCACATGCCTTTAGGGCACTATTAAAGAAGACCTCCTCCATGCATATGAGGAGATCATCACCTCTGGAAGCATGCCGGAGGACTTTGGACAGGGGATGATACATCTCATTCCTAAAAGTGGTGGGAATGCCAACGACATTCACAAATGGTGGCCCATTACTCTTCTCAATACTGTCTATAAGTTGCTCGCAAAAATCGTGGCATGCCGTTTAACTCCACTTCTTCCTGAACTCATTCATCCGTCACAGACAGGTTTCGTTAGAAATCGGAGCATCCTAGACAACCTCTTCTCATTTTGGGAAGCAGTAGCCCTTCCCAAGCAGACCAACAAGAAGGTATCAGTGGTGCTACTAGATTTTGAGAAAGCCTATGATAGGGTATGCTGGAACTTTCTAGAAAGTGTGATGAGGAAACTCGGCTTTCAAGAGACATGGATCAAAGGCATTGCAGGATTTTATAGGAATGGCAGCAGTTGTGTTTCGCTGGCAGGTGAAAGGGGCCCCTTTTTCCGAATATCCCGTCCCTTTCTTCCAATTCACAACTAGATTGGGTCGCCACATTCTAGCTGCTCAAGCCGCCCGAGAACCAGCTGTTGCAAAGATCTGGCGCACATTTCAAGTTCCCTCCGCAATAATCACCAAGTTTTGGCAGAAAATCTAGAAGCAACAAGACGCGAGGTGAATTACCACTTTCCAATGGTTGTTAATACATAAGTCCCTACCGGTGGGAGCATGGCAATGTGGGAACCTTAGCTCTCCTAATTGTGTAGAGTGCCCACATGCAGTAGAATCCATACGACACGCTCTGTGGGACTGCCCAACGTCCCATAGAATATGGTGGGGGGTTGGCCGCTTGTTGCAATTATGCCAGGTGCAAGGTTCAATCAAGTGGGGAAATATATGTTGGCTATCACGGCAAGCTGCAATTGGCCGATACGAGCATCAGGAGGAGGGGATGACTTTGGTGATGAAAGCACAAGAGGTTCTTTTCTCCTCCAGCGGCAATGTCCACTATTTTCCTGTTAATGACAAATCTCAAGAGGTGTTGGAATTGGTCAGCCCAATAACCCTTTGGATTCTATGGAAACAACGATGTAGGCGAGTCTTCTCCAACCAAACCACCCATCCAATAAGGTTACTGCAAGAGATATGGAGTGAAATTGTAGCCACTCTGAAGAGCCAATATGATGGCCTTAAAGGTGGCTCCGAGGGAGTTGAAAGACAACGCATAGCCTTCATCCAATAATGGTCGTCCTCTCCCTTTCTTGAGTCAGTGGGCTTCCACATTAGATGGAACTATCGCGTCCCTTTAGGGATTTGTACATAATCGTCTCATTTGTAAAATTTTATAACTAATGGAAGGGGAGTTTTTTTTGGGAAAAAAAAAAAAAGTGCACATAAATCATGTTTGTCATATATTGATCGAAAATCGTTAAGGAGTTTTGTATCGGCATGTTTTTTTAATTTACTCTAATGTTATATGGAGAGAGGGAGAGAGAGGTGTTCTTGGAGGAGCTAGCCTTTAATGTTATCCAAGACATGAGGGTTTGCTTAGTCATCTATATCCAAAGTTTTTGCTTGTCATGTTAGAGAGAGAGAGAGAGAGCACGTGAGTTGCATGCCCATAGTATTATAGCAATATTTAACTTCAACCAAAGAACTAAGTTTTCAAGAAGTTAAGTGTACGAAACAAACTGTTGAACTTGTCACTATGTAGTGCACTTTCTAAAGTTTCCAATGTTCAAACTATAATCGGAAAACTGTGGATTTCGGAAAGGTATTGTTTCTCATATTATTCAACAATGTAAAATACTATAAATATATTCACCTATCCATAAAGAAAACAAGAAATGGACGAATGCATATGACGTATTTTATCCATAATTTAGTTCATCGTACACATGCATCACAATAATGTAGTGGATTTTGTCGTATGTCATTGTGGTTTTTTGTCGTTCTAGAATTAGAAAAATAAGAGCTTTGTAAATAAATGTTGCTTGTTCAACTAGATATGTTTTTTGTTTTCTTTTGGATCATTCTAAATTTCGAAGTCCAACTCCAAACCATATCCATTAGATAATATCATGCCTTATTTAGTCTAAATTAGAGTTTGTCTATTTGATTCTCTTCACTTAAAAATAGTATATGTATATATCTCAATCGTTTCGGTTTATTTTTAAACGTATCCTTGCCATCCTAGATCTCTAGCGAGAGCTCAACCCTATACTTCAATAATATTAATATTGCTTCCTTTATACTTGCATCTCTCTCTTTGAGTGACATCAGTCCAATTATCGTGTCACATCACACGATTGCATCAAGAAGGAGATGCATTGCACCGGATAAAAGTAGGAGTGGTATAAAAAAGGAAAAAGTACCAAGCTACCCCTGGAAGTTCGTCTATTTACCAGAATGCCCCTGGAAGTTCCAAATTTACCAAACTACCCCTATGTCCAAAAAATTACACTTTATAAAGTAATTATACACTCATAACATGATTAGATTATGTTGCTTCATTATAGGGAGACCTTGATCCAAATTTCATACCATTGATTCATTATAGGGACTCTAAAGCCTGAATGTGATACATAAAATATAAAGGAGATATTATTAGGTCTACTTTTTGGATGAAATGTAGTTACTATCGAGTTTAGAATATATTGATGGCATGGGATAGTCAACACCTATAGTGGGTATTTGTATATTACCCCATGTAAATATAATAAATTAGTCCCAACTGCAAATGTTGTTTGGAGACGAAATGGACTTTCTCCACAACATCTCAAACAATTTGGGAAATGGCTATGGGGTATAAAGATGAGTAGGAAAATTGTTTGTTTTTTATGGTTGTTGGTTCATAATGCTATACCAGTTAATTGGTGACGAAAAGGAAATGTAGACAAGATGTGCCCTTTCTATACAGATGTAATAGAGATTGCCAAACATTGTTTGTGGAGTTGTGGTTTTGCTCTAGACATATGGAAACAAATCATAAATTTATTAACTCCAGTATATCCTAGACCAATGTATACATGGGGTGCAATATTATGGGTGGTGGTACATGATAAACGTATGGTATATGAATAGGAAGAGTTTGCAGATGCTATTGTGATGAGACATGGTTTGGCAGGAAAATTTTGGATCCCCTTGAATCCACAAATACAAACTAATAAACCTCAAATATGGCAATTGGTAAGTAGTATTACAATTTGGTATATTTGGAAGGCTCGATGTTTGAAGGCATTTCAAAATGTGACTAAAAGACGTGACCAAATAATTTTAGGAATTTGGATAGAGATTGTGCATAGTCTCAAAGGGTTGTTGGATAGTATAAAAGGTAATACACATCAAGCGGAGCTTAAGTGTTTGGAGTTTCATGCATAGTTCTAGCCATACGTCCCATTCGTCTCATACTCAAACGCCAATATTCGTATCATACTCATACGTGAAAAGGCTCCAAGTATGATTGAAATCCATATGTGGTACATAGATATATACATATGGTGTATATGGTGTACATTGTGTGTGTGTGTGTGTGTGTGTGTGTGTGTGTGTGTGGTCTAGAGAGAGAAGCCCTGTTTTGCATGTGTGAGGAGACAGTGGTTGAGTGTATATCTAGACTCTAGAGAGAGAGAGAGAGTGTGTGTGTGTGTGTCAAACGCCACTTCTATTCACAAAGAATTATGAATATCAAAAATTTTAAAAACCCAAAAAAAGTCAAGAAAAAAAAACGAATATCGCGTACATTTGCAAACGTTCGCGTATGTCCAGTAAATTGGACGTACGCGAATATTAGGAACTATGGTTTCATGTCATTTGGACATAGGTATATTTTATAGACAGCTTTTTGATAAGGTGGAATGGTTTTACTCAACACCAAAGTATTTATTTAAGCCGATGGTTAGAATTTAGAAAAACATAGGGGATCGGTGGTATATCTTGTATGTTTAGCCTTATGGGGTTTTCTAATACTAATGTAGTATCTTTTTGGAATATATATATATATATATATATATATAGTCAAGTTCTTTTTATTTGCCGAAAGGGAGGTTGTAGTGATAATGACATGAGAATTACGTATATGAGGGCTTACATTCAATATATATAATATAACCACCAAAACATAACCATAATATTGAAACTATTGTGTGATTATTTGGTCAAGTCATAATTTTGGTACGTTGAATGGGGTCAGGTCACAACTTATGAAATTGATAGGATCACATTTCTTATTTCGTTACAAGAATTTTCCTAGTTACAAATATGGATAATGGAATTATTTGAAGGCAGCAGATCCCCACTCCCTCGGGATTTCGTGATTTGTCCTACATCATCGGCATCTCCAGATCATGACTAGTCAAAAAGGTAGTGGGATAATGGAGTGTGTCATGACTCTAACTCTCAAGAAATCAACTTCATATTATCTCTCTCATGGTAAACATGCTTTTCTTCATTTATAAACTTGTAAGCCCAAAAAGAAATTGATATTTCTAGTACCTCTTATCATTGATATTTTAAAAACTAGTAAGGATATGTTTACGAGCATGAAATTTGACAAGTATATCTATGTAAACTTGCATTGAAATTTGTTAATGGGTTAGGGTGAGCATATTTGACTATTATGATTTCCTCTTGGCCATCAATTTGATTGATTGAGAGATGATCAACTGCCAACTTTTTGTAGGCAGAATAGCCATTGAAGAGGAAGAAGTGAAAATTTTATACTTTTATTACTTGAATATATCAATTTATGCCACTTAAACTATAGCATATAAATCGTCTCGAGAATGTAAGATGATTTAACTTACACCTTTCATATGTGTATGTATAAAGGGGGGTATTTCACACTCTCAATTGGTGCATGATGGGCAAAAGCTCTTATGATAAACTATTCCCTTTTCTCTTACTAGTGTCACCAAAATGTCTTCTTAAGAACTCAATATTTGATTTCATCTCATCTAGTGCATATGTTCTGAGGTGTATAGTAAATTCTCTCTCCTACTTTGAAGTGGTGAGTTGCATGTTCATTCCATAAAATATGATTGAAGGAAAGTCAAACCCATGGTATTTGAAGCTTTGTACTATTTGTCATGGCTCATTATTGTACATAGTACATGATTTATCTTTATTTTGAGTCTTCATAAGCACGACCTTTGTTTTAGGGTTATTGAACCTCCAATTGTTACTCATGTAAGAGTTTTCCAAGACATATTTGTTATTTGTAAACTTTCGTGAAGCTTCTACAATATATGTTAAAAACAATACATCATATTTGTATAGCAAAGTCATAATAACATAAAATTTCAACCTCTTCAATGCCTTCTTCTTTGAGTTTGTCAACCATTTGCCCCAATTCATCAATGCATAAATCAAAGGGTGTTATGGGGAGTTGGTATGCTTGATTAACACCAATAAAGGTGATGAAAAAAATTGAAACTACAACCCCCATACATACACAAAATATCACCTTCTAATAGATTGAGAGAAATACCAAATATATATTTACCTGGTGATTCAAGTTATTCTCCGTGTCGAATGCCGCCCAAATGTAAGTAGACGTCTGGTGGTGAGCTTTTCTACCATCAACACAAGGTATATAGTAGTTGAGGATGATAGGATAATTTAGGCAAGGACCGCCCGATAAGGGGACTAAAGTTGTGTACATAGGAACGTTGTCGTGAAGAATGTGCTTCACGATATAAAAATGAACTTAAGTATTGTATTTAGTAGTATTTGAGACACTTGAACCCACAACCTTATAAACCAAGCTCAATGTATATACCACTAGGGTAGGCTATTTGTTTTTACAAATGTTATCAAGAATGTACTTTGCTATATAAGAATAAACTTAAATATTGTATTAAGTACAATTGAGGGACTTGAACCCTCAACCTTGTATATCAAGCATAAAGCATACACCACTAAGCTAGGTTATTTGTTTTAGGGTTACATCCATCATTATACTTATCCCATATATATTTTCATACATGGGAGCTCAAATGAGCATGATGGCTATCATGCATCAGATGCAATACATGTGCGCCAAATGGCGATCATGCATCACTTGTAACTCGTGAATTACATGCATGCCATTACCATATGCATGGAAATACTTATAAAAAGAGGGGAAAGGGAAAACACGGTAATCAATCAATCAAGGGAAATTTAGAGAATAATAATCCTTAATTACTTTCAACTTTTATTCCTATTATCCTTAATCTTTGTGGTAAAATTTTATCTTCTTAATATAAATCATGTTAATATCATATACTATTACTTCTTAAGCCATACATTATCTTTGTCTCTAATCTACCCTCGTCTCTTTGTCACACAATACTTTTAACTCTTATTCTTCTTATCCTTAATCTTCCTAACATCAATGCACAAAGCCTTATAAAATATATAGTTGACTCCCTTTAACCTTAGTCCCTGCGACTTCGCCGCACGAACCACAACTACTCCGACACATTTGGTGAACCCGACGTGAAGCTGCCAAAATTAATAGCTTTAGTTGAGTCACTACGATTGGGCTACAACAAAGGATCCAAGAGCTACATATGGAGCATCAAACATGAGCAACTTTCGAAAGAGCATTGTTGAATTAATACAACCTCAACAATATGTCAAGGATGACAAGGCGAACTTTCATGGATTGGGTAGAGTCTAATAAGCATTTAAGTATTTTGGAAGTGTTAAAAGAGTTTTCAGAAAGATTTGAGCAATTAAATATTAGGGATAGAAATACAATAATGCCAGATAAAGTAATATTGTTTCTACAAGCTACTAATATTAAAGACATGAAGGATTTGGGAATGCTTCTAGAAGATCATAATAGTCCGAATGGACTTACCGAAGATTGGGAGGAGGTGAAAAGGGCGTGTGCCCATTTCTGCAAAAGAAAGTTATGGTTTATGGAATTGCCCAACAAAAATGATGAAGAAACGGGGAATGAGTCGGGAGAAAAGAAAGTGGAAGAGTCACTCTTGCACAAATTGGTGAAAGGCATGAAAGACTTGTCGATCAAAGTGACGAAGTTGGAATCGAGACAAAGCTCAACTTCGTCAAGGCAAGGAGGTGGATTGGTTCGAAGGTGTATGTGGTGTGACAACATCGACCACCAAAAGAAAGATTGTCAAGAACATAGGGATGCTCTTAATCATAATAAAATCTACTATCAAGATGGCAAAATTCACTCGACAGAGACTCGACAACCACTTCAACTCAACTTCGGGCGAGGTGGAATGAAAAAGCTAATGGAAGACGTCGAGAGAGAAACGACTCAAGCGATACAATCAGTGGCAACCTTAGGGTTGCGCGTAGAAGACTCATATGGTGGATCTGGCTTTTGGTAAGATGTGATGGATTATGCAAGAAAAGGGAAGGTTTGAATGGATGAATTAAAAAGAGCGGGAGATGAAATACAAAACTTCACTGGATGGAATGATCCAGTAGACGCGTTATCAGCATTCGCCCAAGTGAATGCACAATATGTGCTAGTGGAGGAGAAGCGGAAGAGAGCTGAGGAAGCTGATCCGACAAAGAGATATGAATGCACAATATGTGCTACTGAGCCAAAGGAAGCTGATAAAGTAAAAGGAAAGACAGGCCCATCTTTCAAGCTTGCCTCAAACATAGAAACAACGACGGATATAAAAAAGGTACTAGAAACAAGAATATTAAATAGTAAGGTAGAATTTACTTTAAGAGAAGTGTTGGGTATAGCAAAGAAAGAATTTCATGAAGTTATCATAGATATTATTAGAAGGAAGAGACATGTGACAGAGGAAATTACAAGAGGGTGTGCAGCAACACTCCAAGATTTGTATGGTGGCACCATCAATGTTGCAAGTGTAAAAAACCAAAATGATGTTGGCGTCCATGAAAGGGATAGGAGTCACTATACAAGGGACCATTGGGCTCGAGTAACAACGGAGGCACCTGCAAAAATTGGGGAGCAGCAAATTCCATGTATTGCTTTGATCGATCATGGATCCGAGATTAACATGATGTCATCGGAATTTTACGCTCGAGGATGGTGACCGATCGACAAGAATCATGGGTGGAAAATAAGAGCTGCCACAGAGACTACGGAGGATCTATTCGGAGCATGTCCTAGTGTGAAGGTAACAATTGGTGATGTGTCAGTGAATCAAAATTTCTTTGTGCAGGATCGATCAACCTACCCCGTCATCCTTGGTCAGCCCTACATCACCGTAGTGAGGATGGAAACAAAGGTTATTGATGATGGTTCGGCTTTCGCGAGAATCAAGAGTCAAGATGGAAGAAAGACTGTCCAATTCGTAACCGTGAGGCCCAACCATGAAAGAAACAAAGAATGCTTGAGGGAACATCCAATTCAAGAGATGGATGAAGAGTTTTCCCAGGATTTTTAGATAGGGCTTTTACATGTAGGGGCTGTGATAGCCCGAACATAAAAGAAAACCCCATGAATAATAATGTAAATAAAGATATTCCTTGTACAATCTCATCTAATGGTGCTACTTTTATACTAAAAGTAAATAATAATAAAATACAAAATGCTTTTGAGTACTTTAAGTGTTCTGGATTAATAGATGATTATGAAGAAATTCAGGATATGTTTGAAGAATTAAGTTTTGAAGATACAATAACTCATTTGGAAGCAATGGAAGAAGACAACGAAATCCAAGTTCCTGTCCATTCAATCAAGATGTACGGGGTCATTGAAGAAGTTGCTCGAAAGGATCATGAAGCACATGTACTAACAAAGTACAAGACAGTGGAGAAGAAGGTTCGTCCTATTGCTGCTCCACTTCTAGGGGATAGTGAAAAAGCAATCAAAGAAGCAGCCACAGAGCCAATGATCAGAGACCCACGAAAGGTGGGACATGTGTTTACTCCGGAAACAATACAAGGGATGAAAATAGGAGGGGGTGACTTCCTATTACCTTCTAAAGAAAAGCAATTCAAGGAGATGTTAAAAAGGCATGGAAAGGCGTTCGCATTCCAACCTGAGGAAATAGGGTGTGTGGATCCAGAAATTGTAGAGCCCATGGTTATATTCACTATTCCTCATATTCCATGGAACTTTAAGCCAATACCCATGCCTAGGGCTAGAATCCCTCAACTATTAGAACTTCTGAAAGAAAAGATATAAGGATGGCTATCTTGGAACCATCGAACACTCCTTACTTGAGTCGATGGTTCATTGTGTTAAAGAAAGATATGCAACCCGTGAATAAGGTAACAATCCGAAACTTGGGAGTAGGTCCAATTGTGGATGAGTTTGCTGAGATGTTTGCAGGAAGAGCTATATATTCAATGGGAGACCTTTATTCCGGGTATGATCAATTTCAACTTGCTATCAAAAGTCGAGATATAACTTCTATCAAGACACCTATAGGGTTAGTACGGATGTGTACCTTGCCGCAAGGAGCGACCAACTCAGTGGCACATATGATGAATGGAATGAACAAGGTACTTTGTGATTTTATTCCTCATATTACAATGCATTTTTTAGATGATGTTCCGATTAAGGGAGGTAAGGAGGAAGAGAAGAATGAGGAATTGGACGAAAGTGGTTGTCATCAATTCGTCGCTAACCATATCAAGGATTGTGAGAAGGTACTATCAAGGATGGAAGAAGTGCATTTGACCTTATTAGGGGAGAAGTCAATATTTGGGGCAAAAGAGATATTAATAGTTGCTCATATGTGTGGCCCGTACGGGAGAAAGCCATCCCCAGCCAAGGTCAATGCAATTCAAAATATGCAAGAGGAATGTACATCCGTCTCAGAAGTACGAAGGTTTCTGGGGGTATGTGTTTTTTACTGTAAATGGATTCCACATTATGCCCATTTATCTGAACCTTTATCTAGACTCCTAAGAAAAGGAGAGGCATTCGAATGGAATGAAGAGCATTCAGAGGCAATGAAGAAATTGAAGTACTACTTAGCACAAGCTCCACCATTAAAGCAACCTGACTACACCCGACCCATATATCTCATAGTAGACTCTAGTCCCATTGGAATTGGATGGGTGATAAGCCAACAAGATGGGGAAGAAAGGTATCCAGTCCGATTCGGAGCAAAGGTTCTTAGTGGTCGACAAAGAAAATATGTACAGGTGAAAAGAGAGCTATGGAGGATAGTAACAGCAGTAAAGACAAACAAATATTACTTAATTGGTGTTGAAG
This sequence comes from Azolla caroliniana, assembly GCF_043228905.1. Lineage (NCBI taxonomy): Eukaryota > Viridiplantae > Streptophyta > Polypodiopsida > Salviniales > Salviniaceae > Azolla > Azolla caroliniana. The sequence continues at coordinate 5,954,172 of NW_028230440.1, read as the reverse complement.
TAATAATGGAAACAGATTGTTTGCCTATTCTTGGTATCATAGCTAATCGTGATATTCCAAATCAAGCCATGTTAAGATGGTGTATCTATATTAGATCAGTCAACCCTGAAGTTCGACATATCTCTGGGAATAGAAATGCAATAGCAGATATGTTATCAAGAGCAAGGTAAGAGGAAGGGGGAGAAAAGAATCTAAACAAGTATTGAAGATATCTTATTCGGTGAAGAGCCTCGCATTTCAAAATGGAAGTCGTGGGTTCAAATCAAGGGTCGGTATTGAAAAGATTCATCTTGCGATCAAGGATTGTAAAGTTGGTAAAATATTATATATTTAATATACATCTTGTTTATATCATATACTCTTGTTCCTTGAATCATACTTTGTCTCAATCTTCTTTCTTGAATCATACATTGTCTCTATCTTTTATCTATGCTCGTCTCTCTCTCTCTCTCACACACACACACGCACATTACTCGTAACTCTTCTTCTTACTATGCTTAACCATTCTATCATCACCATACAAGCCTTATTAAAAGTTAAGTTTCTTCAACTCCCCTTAACCTTAGTCCCCGCGACTTCGCCGCATGAACCACAACTACCCTGACAACGTATTTAACTAATGGAGCATATTCTTTTTTGGAAAAAAGAAACATGTTCGGAAGGCACCATATCAAAAGCTTTATGGAAATCTATGAAGCAACAATGAATCATCAAACTTTCAAATGCACTTACATTTGCTTCCATCAAACTTTGCCATATTTAGAGAACTAACCATAAATGTTTGAGGTGAGTGGAGAAAGAGCAAATTGAACGTAGTATTTGGGATCATGGGGAGTAGTGGTGGGCCTCCACTCTGCAATAAAATTGTAAATACTTATTCAAATATTGTGTGGATAAGGGACACATGGCTTCATCTCAATATTAATATAATGAGTTTGAATATGTTTGTATGCTTAATTTTATCATATAATAGTTTAGCAATGGTCTACATTAAATGGGAGATTATACACGTACAACTACATGTGGGGACTTTGGGCGGTTGAAGTTGAGCATGATCTACATGTACATTGTCTATTTCTATATTTGTGTTCTCATAATTTATAGTGTTTAATGTCCAATGCGTTTGTTGCGTTCACTCTAGGGCTACGAATGTAGGGAGCAATGTTGTGATAAAGGCTTACAATCGATTTACATGTAAATACAAAGGCAGTTCTCGCATCTTGTATTTATGCTCACATATATAGGGTATTATTGAGATATTGTGGTGATTTTTACACTTAGAAAGGTTGAGGTCATCATTGAGATGTTTCCTACAATCTCAAGTATTGCATTATGGAATATTTGGAAGGATTGATGCTCCCAAATATTTGGTTGCAAGACATCATTTACACGAGAGACCTCAATCATCATACCGACTAAGTTGAACCACACACTCAAAAGTTAGTGGTATGACTCCACATGTTGTTCAAGGGTTACCGAGACAGAGAGGCATTCCTTATATTAGGGTCATTTTCATTGTTGATGACCGTGTATGGAAACACAAACTCCCTCATTGGATTCTTCTACATAAATTTTCATAAAGTTCAACACCCTCATTCATATAGAATGTTTGTAAATGTCGTAACTCTCTTTGGCATTGTTCAATTCTTTGAGTTCGACCGCATTGGGAATTGTGAATGTTCTTTTTTCTTAGAATGCGAGACTCTTCTTGAAAAGAAGAAGAAGGTGAGATATCTCATTATCATCTTTGGTGGCCAAATACGGCCTGTAGGACCAAAGAAATCAAAACATGTAAAGGTAATGTAAGAAGGTTTCAAAGTCAAAGGGTAAAACTTGGTCTTTGAAGGGTCATTTGTGGAGGACCTGGGAGAGGAGGGGGTATAACGAATAACAACGGGGCACTCAGGTTCTTCCGGGGTCGGGGACTTCTTGAAAGGACGAACGAAAGCGAAGGATTGATACTATAACACTCTAACTGATGACTTTTTTTTGTTGGTCTTTTCATCTTGTGGTTCCTTAAAGTGTATGGGATCTCAATGAACATCTCAAGATCATCTACTGTATCAGTAGTTGTTGATGGTTTTTTTTTCTCTTCATAGCCTATAGGTAGGTATACGACACGAGGAACCAAAAAGAAGAAGAAGAAGCAAGGGGGCATTTGTGGAAATACTGGAAATCACAGGGGCATCCGACAAATAAAGAAAAACAGCGGGACGGATATTCTTCTACAGAGATCTTCCCCCAGGAAAGAAGAATGCAAGCCAGAAACAGGGCTTTAATCGAAACAACAAAATTATGAAAGAAGCAGGATCAGCGATTGAAGCATCTCCTCCTCCTCCTCAGTCCGAACCCTCTGTTATCTGTGTGGTGACAGGGCTTCGTGATGGATTTATAGGAGGCGCCATGGGCTCCGTCTTTGGTTTGGGTAAAAGAACTCTCTCCTCCTCCTGCATTCCTGTCTCCATCTAATACCAAAGAAAATAAGATAGCATATTAGAAGATGTTCCTGCTGCATACTGCTATATAACATCAATGTGCATTTGCGTGTGTGCGTGCATGTGTGAGAGACAGCGACATGAGAGATTTCTCATGATCAGGTGTCATATACATGGACCCTACATAATATGACGAACTGCTGTTTAGAGCGTATGTGGTAATCTTATCTCTAACTATGCTCAAGAAGTTTAGTGATTATTGTCAAAACATACATACATACATACATACATACATACATATATATATACACACACACTCAAATATACGTCTGCACTTACATGCTTCCTTGCACACACACATACACACAATATATATATATATATATGAGAGAGAGATAATATTTTATTATTCACTTCAGAGTCACATATTACCTATGTGACCAAAAATATTAATATTTTTCACATATTACATGTGAAAGTGAGTAATGACTCTCTATTGTCAAGAATTTTACTAATGAATGTTGCAATTGAGAGTTCACATTGTGACCGTGAGAGAAGTTTGTACAAGGATTGGGTTTAGTTGAAGATGTGTGGAAACCATGGTTGAATGTGATCAAAGGTAGAGCATTGTATCAAATTGTGATACGTAGACTCTTGAACTTGTTTAGGGCAAAGTGTGCTGTGAGAGAGAGAAAAGGGTCTCTAAAAGACTTAATGTCGTGTGAGACAAGGCAAATATTATAATGGTTTATGTTAACTCGTCAATGCAGGTAACAAAAGAAAAATGCATTCTTTGATAGCTTCATAAAGTAAATGTCATGGAATGTAAACATGAATCATGGATAATTAAAGAGCAGTATTGGTGCCTAGTCTTTGGAACTTTAATTGCTTCCCTCTCAAACTTCGAATCATGGGGTTATCCAATATCAAAAGGTCAACAGAACGAGGAAGATGTCCCAAATGCGGTATGATGATGGATTTGAGTATTTGTATCCCTTTTAGAATCGATGCCAAAGAAATCTGTCAGAGTTCTCTGCCTAGGTGGACCAGTGAGTGTTGCATTTTCATGAAGAGATGCTCTCTATGTCCACTTCGTCTGGGAGTTTTGCTACACCATCAGGAGTATGGATACTAGAATTCATGCAGAAGAAATCTGTCAAAGTTTTTGGCCTAGGTGGATCAGTTAGTGTCAACCTCTTAATCAAGATGCTCTCTATGTCCACATTGCCTGGTATATTTGCTTGTAAAACATCATCAGGAATGTCCCTACTAGAATCTGTGCAGAAGAGATCTGTCACAGTTCGCTGCCTAGGTGAATCAGTGATTGTCGAACTCACCATCGAGAAACACTCTCTATGTCAGCTTACCTCTTGAAGGAAGATGGCTGAGCATCAGTGATCACTGTTCTCCAGAGGAGTAGTGAATGTCGGCATCTCCATACTACTATAATCATTCTCAGTGAGGAAAAAGTAAGACAATTGGCTTTCATTGTCATTTTTCTGCAGAGATTGGCATGGACCAACTCTAGAGGAGAGTTTTTGGGAAAGACTTCCCATGTTCTTTCTCAACGTGCAAGCACCATTCTTCCAAGGCACTTCAGCCAATCTGGGCGTTCATGTATCTGCCATCAGCCATCTACTTGCACCTTCCAGAATATCAAGAAACTCTGCTGCCCAAAGTGTTGATGCCATACCTGCACATTTGCTACTGTCTTGTGCTTTTCCTTGATAATGCAGTTAGCTCAAACAAATTTCCTCTGTGCTCCTTGGACCCAACTGCTTGCGCGGTGTTTAAGCAGATTTTCTCACCTGACTTGGAAAAGATCTCATTGCCAATCTCGACACTGATACTGGATTTTGACAGATTTTGAATATCAGAACAATATCTTCCAAGCACTTCGTTTCACCCCTTTCAGTTCTCACATGACATGATATATTGATCTACTTCCATCTGCTGGACATTTCTGCTTGTTCTGCATTATGACGAACAATCGTTGACATTCCTCAAGTTCCGAAACTAGTTCCCTCGACTCAACATGTGCTGACTTCGGTATCAAGGACCAAATGTCCTGATGCATCTGCTCTTGACCATGCTTTAGTGAGTTCAGGGAACCTGATTCTATCTGCTTCCTCCATTAACCACAACTCCAGTTTCATCTTCAGCCAAATACCATGAGTGTCAGGTCCTTTGGGCCTATAGTCCCATCAGCTTGGCATCTAGTCTAAGTACAGTGTGCAGGAGCTTGTACAAATGGTGGAAACTTTCCAACTTCCGCAGATTGTAGTTTTTCCCGCTTTCCCTCCAACACTATTGGCAACAACCATGGCTTTATGTGACCAGGAGTCCCACTTCCAATACCATTTGTTGATATCATCTGCACTATTGACAGAATGATCACAAACCTTCAACTTATGTTGAATCAACCTTGACATTAAATCAGCTGTCTCCATGACCATTGTATACAGAGTGTTTGCATCATATCAAATCACCTTCAATGTGTGTTGAGTCAAAATCAACACTGAATCAGTTGTCCCATTATGATTTCATACCATGCATCTGCATTATGCCTGTTACATGCTTGCAATTCTGCAACGGTTGGAGCAATCATGACCATCAGGTTCTATGGATCCATTGCTCTCACCAGTTTGACATCAAGTCTGAGGCTGGTGTGCAAGAGCTCATTCAAATCCAAGATTGTACATTTTGAGCATGTCACATTGAGCTTCCCCTCTGACATTACTGGTGACTGGCCACACCCTGCTAGGAATTCCACATTTAACACCACTTTCTGGCGTCATCTGCGGTGCTTACCTATCAATCATAAATCTTGTTCAATCATCTCTGCCTCTTCATGTTTGCCTTCCTCACTATTTTCAAGTAAAAAGTGCAGAACCTCTATATAGCTTTGGTTCCATGTATGTTTTCACGGGAACAAGATGCACAAACAGATACTCAACAGAGTACACAATGGAGAGAACGGAAATTAATGTATTATTAGCAGAGTGTTGAAGCATGATTTTCACCGAGGGTTTTTATGCACCACAGCTCTAGCTCATGTGCGCCAAAGCTCACAAATACTGAAACAATTCAGTTGATGAAGTGAGATCCAACCCCAGAATTCACTTTAAGATTTGTTTATATATAGTGGATTGTTAGGCCCATTGTCGAACGCAACCATCGACTGAATTCAATGCACCCACCCTTTTTCGTTGACCACATATGTGAGCATAGCTGGTGTTTTTTCACACCCAACATCATTTATCTGCTAGAAAATGTTGTTTTCATATCCTAACATAATATTGACCAAATTAAAGCTGCAGGTCATATTTTCTTCTAGCCATGAAGTAGTGGTCTATTATTTTTTCAATATGGTCTCGTTCAAATAATGTAATATCAAGAAGTTGAAATTTAGTCACATTTACACATTGGGGGAAAGAGATGGAATGATTTGGTCTTACGAATGATCTATTGAGTATGCCATCCTAAAGGCTAAAGCATTGACTCATCATGTACTCACATTAAATGAGGAATATTCCCTTTATGTTACTTTTGCACATTAAGGCTCCTGGAGGATGTCATTATTACATCATCACCAGTATGACTATCTTTTTCTATGAAGTTAAAGTGAACAATATTATGCTTAGTTTTTTGCTGATTGAGTTTCTGAATGCTCATATAGGCCAAGGATTGTGGAAGAGACAAGGTTTCAAGGGATCCCTAAAAGAGGCTGGCTCATCTGCAAAGGTTATAAATCATCAAGACTGTGCTTAAGAAATAGATATAGAAATGTTTTTGGGCTCATGTGATACAATTTTTATTTTAGACATTCGCATTGCTTTCTGGAGTGCATACGTTTGTCTCATGTTTTCTGAGGAAAATTCGAGGGAAGCAAGATGGTAAGTCTGTACAGCCTATGCATCATGTAGCTTTCATAGCTAAAATAAAGAGCCTCATACTTAAAAAGATTATAGTTTCTATAGAGGTAAGGTGAATGATGAATTACCTGTCAAAGTCTTATGCATATTATTCTGTCTCTATTCACCTAAATTGTGCAAGTTAAATTAATAAAGATATATAGGATTGTATATCAACATTAGATATGGTGTAGAATGAAATTTGTGAGGCTTTCATCTAGCAACTTACCTTATAGAGCGTTGATTTCTGTGAGTGCTTTGTTATTTTCACTTTCTTATCCATCTAAATGGCTGGTGAAATTTTTGAATATCAAAGGAGATTTTTGTGTGTCGGTGCTCAATACACTTTTCAAAAAGGCTGTGGAGAAGTAATGAAGGGCTAATCTGTGGTTCTTTATTGCTTGCAGCTATTAATGCAGGTATTGCTGGATGTGCCACTGGTCTTGCTTTGAGCACCCCAGGTGAATGACAACGAATTCTGGATGTGCCATTATATACAGTGACTGAATGTTGCACAAAACAGCTAATTATCTACCTTTCTTATAACTTCTTTGCTGCTTCTTTTAATGTTTGGAACTTTCTTGCACTTCAGGAAATCCAGAAGCACTTCTGAGGAGTTGTATAACATTTGGTGCCTTCTCGTATATAATGGAGAGGTTTGGCAGGCCTCAGCCTGCTATAGCAGCAGGAATGAACAATGTCTTGGGCAGTTATGAAAGAGAACTGCCATTATTAGGAGATAAGTTCTCATTTCCTGTTCTCCCTCCTTTTGTTATGGCACCTTGTTATTTGGATGGTCTTCGGATTGATCCTAGTAGATGGAAAGTAGGTGCATATGCTAGTCGCTGATCTTCACAGGACAACTCTTAAGATTTTCAATGCAAAAGTTTTTTGCTTCAAAATTTTGTTCTGTTCTTTTGAAAGCCATAATAACCTTGTAACAAAGCAAAGCAAATCTCTATTGTGTTCTATTTTTCTTATTCTTGTTTATGCTTTCCCAGAATCCATACTCAAGATCTGCATATCCTGACTGTATGTATTGATCACGTTTGACTTTCCATATGATCCAGGATAATGTAAGTTAATTATCTATGGTGAGACACATGCGAAATCATTATGCGAAGCTATGGAATAGGGGAACATTTGATGTACTTTTAGGGTGTCATTGTTCTCTTGACTCTGTCCAGTTTATGGTCAAATATCCATACATTGGGTTAAAATATACCCAAGTTGTTATTGATAGGTTATTCGCCCTGTGGAACTCAACAATGGCGTGGACATAAGTTCTCAATCATATATGCATACATTGGGTTAAAACATAACCAAGTTGTTATTGATAGATTATTCACCCTATGGGGAACAGTATGAAGTGCCACACAATGATATATATGGGTTGGATTATGAATGTTTTAACTACGTCAGTCATTTCTCAATCATAATCTAAGAATGACATGTGTGGAATTGAATTGTACTTCACATTATAAGATGTACTAATCAATAAACATCAATTATTATTGCTTGAAATTGGCAACCGTATGATTAGGAAAACGACAAGCACATTTAGGAAAATATAAAATTATCCCTCATAGATGTCACTATATGGCCTAGGTAAAAAGATGGTACATTTTTGCAATATATTTTATGATTAAAATAGTAAATGTGCTTATATTATCCACTTTATATTAAGAGTGATAATGGTTCTATCCTCGATATTTTCAAAATTATCACTTTGTAACCTTTCTCAAGAATAGTATATGCTCTTAAAATGACCCCTCCATTAAATCATTAGGAAGGGGTGCATCAATCACAAATTGATTTATTCTTCCATTATGTGGAAATAAGTTAATAATTCTCAGTAAGTTAATAATTGATTTCCACGTTAGAAATTTGAAGGATTGGTGCTTAAATGTATGTAACTGACTAAGGTAGGTTAATTTTAAGACCTAATCCACATAATAAAAGTAAACTGAAAATACCCAGAGTAGTTTTGGACACTCCTCATGAGGATGCAAATATTTATTCAATGGCTTTCAAGCTAAACTCAATGGCAGAAATAAATTGACTGGCAATTTAAAAGTTTCTGATATTTGACGATCTAATCGTTTGATTAGAGCCACACTCACTGTAACACCTTGTGATGCAAATCATGCTTCAATTTAGCCATTCATATTGACAACAGATAGTTTGGTTTATTGTATTCATGCAAATATTGGATCAATAGAATACTTTTCTGTTTATTTAAAACCTTTGATGATTCCAAAAATGCCACAATACGTTCAAACCAAGCACTTCGTGAAAAGAAAGTTCAAGATATGCACTACCAAGATCATGTTCTACATGAGCACAGTGCATGTACTTATTAGCATAAACTTGTAGCTGTAACAGTTTCCATTCTCTTAGTCCTTATTCGTGCTCCATGCTTCACCTTCATTTTCAGGCTCTCTTCTTTAAATGTGGACTAAGAATAGAATCAAAAAATCAGAAAGAAATATAAACCATATGGGTTTAAGTTAAACCATTTGGTGTGCCTGTCTGAATTACATTAAGAATTTTAAGGACTAGTGCATATCATTTGACCAACCTTAGTGAGGAATATTTCAGCCAGTAAAGACAAGTGCAAAATGAATTCTCATTGTTTGGCATATATATCCTAGATTCTGATCAGATCCAATCTTTTTCCTGAAGCTTCATTGGCAGGTAAACTTCTGAAAGATACTGAAATCCAAAGGAACTCAAAGCTTGGATTTCAGCCTTTTCCTTCGTCTTAACCATTAACTCGAGCTCAGCATACCAATTCGGGTCTTTCTTTATAAAATCTTCTTCAAGCAAGTCCTTACCGGTCTTTATATCCTGATCTGTCATTGGCAATCTGCATTGCTCAGGAATTTTGTACTTGTTCAGATCAGAAGGACGAACACCGAGCCATTTGATATCAGGAGTTGTGAGGTTGCAGCTATCATAAGACATATTCTTTGATCCACTCATATAAACTGAAAGGATCTTCAATCCATATGGATCACTATCGACAAGACCTAAAACAGGCAATTTCAAGTCTCGTTTCATCTTCTTAAGAAACAACCTAGTGGCAACATCAGGTTGCCCTTTTGCAGTAACAATGACGCAAGGGAATCGGTTATAGAACCTATCTTCTGCAAGTCTCATGAACGCTGCATCTTTCTCAACAAGAAGAATGAAGAGAGCATCGCTTTCCATATCTCCAACCTTATCTATGTTAGGAGGTATGGCTTTACCTCCTACCCCCATCTTTGTACAATCGATCCTATCTCCATCCTCTGTGAAGATAAGACGTCCCACCACAACTCCTTTCTCAGAAGCTACAACGTTTAAGCTCGATCTAGTACATCCAAGCATACACGAAACGTCATCAAGAACAGTATCAGACTGGACTTGATCTTGGAAAAGTTTCACGTCTGTGTAGAAAAGGTCACGTTTTGTGACATGGATCTGCTTGATACAGAGTTGATGAATAAGCTGAAGGATACGTGTGGTTATGGCAGTTTTTCTGACACTAGAACTGTTAGAAAACTCGCGAAAGGAAGATTTATCTTTCAAAACGATGCGATCGATCTCAGGAACATATATCTGGTTAGCTCCGCCACGAGAAGGGACGTTATATCCAAAGCCATTGCCAGAGAGGATGGATTTGGCAACTGAAAGAATGCATTTCTCGATTTCAGAAACAACAGAGTCAGGAGACAATTCAGATACCTCTTTAAAAGCGTGCGGGAGTTGCAGGTCAGAAAGGGAGAGGCTATTGATCTCTGCTTCTTGCTCCGCTTTCGCGAGGGCTGTGACAGTGGCCAAGATGGTGCTGTCTGGCTTGAGTTTCTTCTTGAAGGAGAGAGCTGCGCTTGTTTGTTGCTTAGAAGAATCTGCGGACTCCTCGCCACGCTTCTTCTTGCTCTTGCTCTTGCTCTTGCTCGTGTTCTTCTGTTCTCGTTCTTCTTCGCCGTCGTCTGTGTCGTCGTCTGTGTCGTCTCCTTCTTCATCTTCATCGTAATCGACGACTGCTGTTGCTCGTTTCCTTCTGTCTGCCATGGGAGGCGATGGCGGCAGCGATGGACCCTCAGACGTTTCCCGCCCAAAAGTGTACAAAGTAGTATAGGATTTACAGTTATGTTGAAGTGAAGAGAAGAGATACATGCGTATGTATGTAAATTTGTAATAATGTATGTATATGTATGTATGTATGTATACATACATACATGTACATGTACATGTACATATTATGTATGGTGCAAATCAACACGAGCATGTATGTATGTATGCATGTATGTGGCTTGGTGAGGAAATCGCGGTCACAGACCGTGCAGGGCACGTTTCGAATGGCGCGTGCGATCTACATCGTCCGATCATTATCCACAAAAAAATACATGCGCCCGAAAACCAAGCCGGCTCTTATGAGCCTCTCTCGCATCTAACTCGGCCCCGCCCACTGGCTCTGTTACATCTTGACCCAGACGCAAGCTCTAACCCATACGCTTTTTCTCTGGCCTGGGACCGAATTTACAACCCGATTACGCACACCTAATCCGGGTTACCTACATGATTTAAATGAAGATTCAAATTTTAGCCACCATAAAAATTTCAGCCACTAGTTTTTTCAACGTGATTATAAACTTCAAAGATCACGTGTTGGAGTCGACATGTCATATATGTTCACGAAATCAAAATCTTAGAGTTGTACACATACAAACTCTACACACTACAAACCTAAATAATCAACATGTCCATAGTTAAATAGTCTACCAAACTTGGGCCATAGATTCCTCCAAACACAACTTTGTCCACAACATCTAGCTTCTATATATTGGCAAACTTTGAGTTTGTACAAGTATTCTTACCTTACCTCCTCACACATAGCATTGAAGGCATATTATGTAATGCAATGCATAAGTTTCTTTGGTAGAGGTGGTTTCTTTTAGCAACGCTTACGCTGGGCAACAAGTTGTCAACCCATGTTTTTTTAGCGTGGAACTGACACAATTAAAAGATGACAACATGTTTGTGAACGTTCCCCATTCGCAACAATCAAAGATTCACAGTCTTGAACAATAACACTAGATACAACATTATATGGTGTCCGATCTTTATCAATGACTATCACATTTGGCTTTAACTTGGACACCTTTGCAAATATAACTTCCAAGCAAGTTTCTATTGCCACTTCCTATCGTCATTGGCCCCATGGGCCATGGTTGAACTTTGGACAATCTAGTTCTCTCCCTCAATGGTGGCACATATAAATGCTTTATCCTTTTAGCCCACAAAATGCTAGAATAAGCATGGTGGTTTCCACTACTAAAATATTATTCGCCGCTTTGAATAAACAAAGAGGAAAAATAACCATATCCCCATTATGTTGAATTCCCTCCGTTAGGTTTTTGGAAATTTCCAAAATGAATACCCATCTCCTCTATGCAGCAATAGAGAGGGATATTCTAAAAACCTTTTGAGAAACATATGTATATCCCGTAAATACCCAATGTACAAGGAATTGTAGAAATAGCTTGTTACATTCTCTTACATATCTTTGAATCCCTTTCAATATTTTTGAATTCTCAATTTATTCTTTATATTGTTCTTTTCTTTAGTTATACTGGGCTCATGAGCAAATTTTTTAGCATTGTGTTAATTTTTTTAAGTTCTATAAAAAGGTTTTATGTACTAATGTTATCATATTAACTTCACATTGACAACATTCAACTTATTACTTGTATATGAACTGAAACAAAAGAATTTGAATTCCCAATTTAATCTTTATATTGTTCTTTTCTTTAGCTATACTCGGCTCATGAGCAAATTTTTTAGCATTGTGTTAATTTTTTTAAGCTCCATAAAAAAGTTTTGTGTACTAACATTACTAGATTAACTTCACGTTGACAACATTCAACTTATTACTTGGCATTTGGCACCCGGTCTCAATGGCGGTGCAGGTTGGTAACAACTAGAAGACGGATCTTGATGTTATTAAGGTGGAACCCTGCTAGAAATTGTGGGTCTACGACAATTGTCGCTCCCTCCCTCACGGAACTAGAATGGAACCCAAGGGATTTCAGGTGGAATCACGGCAACAGACTACGCTGCTTCATCGATTGCAACACTAAATTAGGTCAAGCTATACAACAACAGTTGAATGGTTCCTTACGCAATGGTTGGCAGACATTGGGAATCCCCGACGAAGTGCTCAATACCTTTTGGAAGGGTCTCTGGCATCTCCACGTGCCTGAGAAGTTCAAGCTATTTTGGTGGTAGATCGGCCATAACGTGGTCCCTGTTGGCGAATGACTGGGTAAACGTGGTGGCCCGATACCTTGCCCACTCTGTTCTTCACCTATTGAGACTCTGAGACATTGTTTGTGGGATTGACCTCAAGCCTAGAGGATATGGGACAAAGTGACTCGTCTCCTAGTTGCATGTGAAGTGGAAGGAACAACATCGTGTAGCATAGCGGCTTGGATCGATCTCTCGGTTGATAGTTGGACAAACACCTTCAATGCAACCAATTGATACTATGATTGCACAAGAGGTGAACTCGTCAAGAACTTATTTGAGATAGGCTTGAAGACTGCATCCCCTCGGTTCTGGGAGATTTGGATGTTGACCGTAGGCTTCACCCTGTGGTATGTATGGAAAGCATGTTGCCTGTCTTGACTAATGGGAAAGTAGCTTCTTTTTGGAAAAAGAAGAAGAAGCAAAGATATATTTTGACTTTGATATAATGTATCTACTTTCTCTATTGTTTTCATGACATTCACACTAAAATGCTACATGAAATTACATTTCTTTCACCTTCGTTGCGATATGGTGAGAAAGCTTTCAAGAAACCATGAATTGGGGAAGCATTATAAAACAAATTGATGTAGGGAGGAGACAAAATTTATGAGCAAGTTTTTATTGCTAAGTTGTTTTTTCAACATAAAAACAATGGCATAGATATGTTTATAAGTACTTGGATGATATTCAAGTTAACGCAACTATTGGTTAAGCTAGAGAAGGAAATGACTCAACAACTTTTTATTGTTAAGTTCATTTTTTAACATAAAAACAGTGATGTAGATACACACACACACACGCACGCACGCACGCACACACATATTTCCCAAAAAAGATATGTCTATATTTGATTGCTAGTCATCTACGAATAAGTCGGGGTACCATATCACAAGCACGATTGTTTTTGTCTGTAGACAACAATTGATCCATGCAAAAAACTTTTCTTTCAAGTATAAGAAGTAGATTGTATATTAGCAATGTTTTGAACTAGAATGTGGGAACGAAACTTCATAGGGTCTTTTTCGTGCCGTTAATCTCGCTTCTTATATTGTATCGAACATGTGTGGACGTTAATGTGAAAATCGTTTAATTGCATTATTAGTTAATTTTATGTCGAGGTTTCATGCTACATTGAAAGAAAAAGAGTAAAAAGGAGACGTTAATGGATAAAACGATAAAACAAACACATATATGAAGGGTAGTTATAGAAAGGTATAAAAGTATATAAAGCGATAAAAAACAAATCATATTTATATTCATAAGATTTTTGGGCAATAATTTAGGCGCAATCTGGGAAACAATAAATTATTAATATGTGTATGTGTATATTTATATATTTGTATGGAGACAAGAGCTCCAAGCTCAGTTAGAATAAGAGCATTATATCTAAAAAATATCACAAGAAGTCACATGGTGTAGGACAAATGAATCTATACAGTCCAACACCAAGGGTCTCAGAAAAGGAACCGCAAACCATATATCGGCCTTTCCCTATGAAACAAACCTTAAATATGGAGGGAGACAAGAGCTTCAATGGACACACAAAGGGATCATGAGAAGTTCGGGAAGTCTCAAAACAAAATGAGTGAGTGCAAGGTTGTAGGGCTGACTGGTGATGGCCCACACCATCCACACCAAATGCTCCACACTCCACTCGTTAGTTATTATGTCTAAAAGATAGAGCTCTCGCGCTCATCATCGGAGCTTAACCTAACCGGCATCAACAAAAGGAATAAAGAGTGAAACAAGCAAGAAATCTATGTATATATCTATGTGTATATGTATATGTATATGTGTATACATATCTATCTATAACCTATCTATATATATAAATAATAATATTATATATGCATATGTATAATATGTTATGTATATGTATATTTTGTGGGTATTTTCTAAATGAAATGAAATTATATGAAAAGCTTTTAGGAAGAAAGCGCGCTAGCTTTTCAAAAACAACAGGAAAAGGATCTTGACCGTGGAATCATTGACCCACCCTGATCTGGGCCGTCCAAAGCCTCGGGCTACTTATGGAAATTAGGGTTTCCTCGGGTTTAAACCCTAAATTAGCTCTTGCGTCTCTGCTTCTCTCTCTCTCTCTCTAAAGCTCTATTCAGCAGTAGGGTTAGGGTTTCGTCTATGCGTTGAAATCTCTCCTGTGTACAGGGTATTGCTCTAGAGTATTGCACAGGGAGCTACAACAATATTTGCGCTCTCTGATCAGCGGTATAAGGGAAGGCTGTCTCTTTCTCTCTTTCCCTGTACGTATTCAGGTTTCATGAATCCTCTGTCCCTAAAAAAATGTTTTTTCCGGTGTTTCTTTGTTTTATTATGTCTCATTATTTTGCTTGCTTATGAATCGAATCTGATCTGTTTCTATCTCACCTTTGTTCTAAAAAGTCTTTTTTCCCCTTCTTGCTATCCAATGATCGGATAGTTTATCTGTACATTTTATGAATTAAGTTTTTTCATATTGTAACGATCGAATCAGATTATTCTGCTTAAGTCTGTCTGATTGTATGTATACAAACAGATAGATTCGAATCAGAATCAGAAACAAAATTCGAGATGTTGAATGTTTTTAATCTAAATCTCCTTTAGCAAAATATAATTGGATTGACGTTAGTTTTCTTCATTTTTTTAGAGAAATTTGGATCTAATCCTCAATAATGACACGATACTATACTATTGCAAGGGAATTTGGATGCAAGTCTCTATAATAATATTCTCTTATAGATCGTTCATGATGCAATTGGATGAGATGAGATCTGCATTAGGAGCAAGTTAAAAAGCTGACCATTGAATTAGAGTTAGTTAGTTTAGTAAATCCTACATGAAAGTGATTGTCATGTTGATCTAGCAGTTTGATTGAAATCTTTTACATTTGATTGTTTAGAATGGTTTTTAGTACGATAAACCTAAAGTAGTCAACATGTAATGCAAAGAATTATAAGCCGAAGTAAGTTTGGTTTAATGTCCACTTTAACTCCTAGAGTTGTAAGGTATCTTAAAACAACCTGGCTAGCCCTGAAATCCAAACTTATTTTATCCTAATGTCTTGAGCTATTATTTCAGCAACTATTGTCCATCTTCTTGATTGTGTGTGTATATTTGCTGCTTTGTACACTGAACAGATCAATGTATGTGATTGTCAGAGTATAGAGATTTCCTATAATTCCTAAAATTCCCTAACTATTGATGCGGACATAACTTTTGTCACACATACATATAAATATATGTACTAATTTCAATCCATGTGATTGGACTGAGAACACAGCAAGCATTCAATTTTATAACCGTGATGCTATGGTGTAAACCACTGATTTGATTGAGAGGATGGGAGAGAGAGAGAGGTTTTAGAAATGAAATTGTTTTTAATATATATAAATTAAATGTTCATGATGTATATTCAGCATGGCAATGGAGGTCACACAAATCCTTCTCAATGCACAATCGCCCGATGGCACAGTGAGAAAGCTTGCAGAAGATAATCTCAAACAATTCCAAGAACAAAACTTACCATCGTTTCTTTTGTCGCTAGCACATGAGCTAGCAAACAATGAAAAACCACCTGAGAGTCGCAAGCTTGCAGGTCTCATATTGAAAAACTCTCTTGATGCTAAAGATGCAATAAGAAAAGCTGAATTAATGCAAGCTTGGGTTTCTCTTAATAGTGCATTAAAAGTTCAGATCAAGACTTCTCTTTTAAATACATTATCTTCTACAGTTATAGAGGCTAGGCATACATCTTCACAAGTTATTGCTAAAGTGGCTGCCATAGAGATTCCCCAAGGTCAATGGCCAGAGCTAATAGGAATACTGCTAGCAAATATGGGAGCTCCCCAAGGGGAACAATCGGCATTGCTTAGACAATCTACTTTAGAGACTCTAGGGTATGTCTGTGAGGAAGTATCTGCGAATGTGCTAGCTCAAGAACAGGTTAATTCAATCCTTACTGCTGTTGTTCAAGGAATGAATGTTACTGAAACCAATAATGATATCAGATTGGCAGCCACTCAGGCTCTTTATAATGCACTTGATTTTGCTCATAGTAACTTTGAGAATGCAATGGAACGAGATTACATCATGAGAGTGGTCTGTGAAGCCACCCTCTCTCCAGATAAAAGGGTTCGATTGGCAGCTTTTGAGTGTCTTGTGTCTATTTCCTCTACTTATTATGATAAACTAGCTCCATATATGCAAGACTTGTTCTCTATTACTTCCAAGGCTGTGCGCGAGGATGAAGAACCTATTGCATTGCAAGCTATAGAATTTTGGAGCTCTATCTGTGATGAAGAGATTGAAATCCAAGAAGAGTATGGAGCCGAATTTTCAGGAGAATCAGAGGTGCCATACTTCAAATTCGTGAAGCAAGCGCTTCCTGCCCTTGTACCAATGCTGTTAGAAACACTAACAAAGCAAGAAGAAATATCAGATCAAGAAGAAGAGGCTTGGAGCTTAGCGATGGCTGGTGGAACTTGTTTAGGTCTTGTGGCAAGAGCAGTTGGTGATGATATCGTTCCTCTTGTTATGCCATATGTCCAAGAAAACATTTCAAAGCCTGATTGGCGATGCCGGGAGGCAGCCACTTATGCATTCGGATCCATTCTTGAAGGTCCTTCCCTAGAACAGTTAACTCCTCTTGTTAATCATGCCCTTTCCTTTATGTTGAATGCGATGAAGGATGAGAAGAATCAGGTGAAAGATACTACAGCATGGACTTTAGGTAGGATTTTTGAGTTTCTTCATGGCCCTAATATTGAAGCTCCAGTCATAACTCCAGTTAATCTTCCTCAGATTCTTGGAGTCCTGCTAGAGAAAATCTCAGATCTTCCGAATGTGGCTGAAAAAGTGTGTGGTGCTATTTATCTTCTTGCTCAAGGGTATGAGGAATCTGACCACACCACTTCTCCATTGTCACCTTTCTTTCAAAGTATCATTCAAGCTCTCTTGGTCACAACAGATAGAGAAGATGCAGGTGATTCTCGATTAAGAGCATCAGCATACGAAACACTGAATGAGATCGTTCGATGTTCAACTGAGGATACTGCGCCTATAGTTGTTCAGCTAGTACCTGTTGTAATGCAAAAGCTGAGCAATACCTTTGACATGCAAGTAGTTTCATCTGATGACAGGGAGAAACAAACCGAGGTGCAAGCCTTGTTGTGTGGTGTATTGCAAGTGATTGTTCAGAAACTCGGTGCTTCTGAATCAACTAAGTTCGGTATTTTGCAATATGCTGATCAGATGATGTCTCTCTTCCTTAGAGTGTTCGCATGTCGGAGTGCAACTGTTCATGAAGAAGCGATGCTTGCGATTGGTGCTTTGGCTTATGTTACTGGGCCAGAATTTGCAAAGTATATGCCTGAGTTTTATAAGTATCTAGAGATGGGTCTTCAGAACTTTGAGGAATATCAAGTGTGTGCAATCACTGTTGGTGTTGTTGGAGATATTTGTCGAGCTTTAGATGAGAAGGTTCTACCTTTTTGTGATGGTATAATGACCCATTTGCTGAAGAATTTATCTAGTAGTCAGCTTCATCGCTCTGTGAAGCCACCTATCTTTTCATGCTTTGGTGATATTGCACTTGCCATTGGAGAGAATTTTGAGAAGTATTTGATGTATGCTATGCCTATGCTTCAAGGAGCTGCTGAGCTTTCTGCACAGGCAACGAATCAAGACGACGAAGTGATTGAATACTACAATCAACTTCGTATTGGTATCTTAGAAGCATATTCTGGGATTTTCCAAGGTTTTAAGAACAAGAAATCCGATCTCATGGTTCCCTATGCTGGTCATATACTACGGTTCCTTGAGAGTATTTGTGCCGACATGTATAGGTAGACACCTCTGATCTTTGCTTTAAACAATGTATTACTAAATCTGATTTCCACCTACTCTTTTTTATTAACAGCATGTCTTTTGTTCATGTTTAGAAAATCCTAATCAACTTTTACTTTTTGCTATCTACCAGACTGCCCCCAAGTACTCTAAAATTACCAGAATATGTATTACTATGTTGTAACAAATTCTGTACAAATAGGGGTCTTCTGGTAATTTGAAGAAACTGAGTGGGTATTCTGGTGGTTTACCTAATTAGAAGATAGGGGTATTTTGGTAGATGCCTTTAAAAAAAATTTATTTCATTTTATTTTATATTTTTGGAGCATGGCATTAGAAACACATTATTTGATATTTCATGATTTTTATTCAATGTTTTGGACAGGGATGAAACTGTGACAAAAGCAGCAGTTGGAGTGCTTGGTGATTTAGCAGATACACTGGGTCCAAATGTTTCCTCACTTTTCCAGAGTTCAACATTTTATAAGAACTTCTTAGAAGAATGCCGGACCTCCGATGATCGTTCACTCAAAGAAACAGCAGATTGGGCTTTAGCAACTATCAGCCGCATCATCTCTGGATGACGCTAGTTATAACCCAAAAAATATTCTCTAAAGCTTCTTTGTATTACAAATGGATTGCATTATATACATGGACACATGGGTTTTGTAGGGTGCATCGCCAATTTCAATAGGTAGTTTGATGTAAAAGGAAATTCCATTAAATGTGTTAAAAACACATGGCTTTCCATCAAGTGTCCCATGTATAGGGACACATCGATGTTTTTTAGTCCTAGGAGCATTGCTATTTTTGAATAGCTAAGCTTGTGAGAGTGAATTCCTTTCTGGGGGTTCGCTGTTTCTACGAAACACTATTGTGTTTTAATCAGTAGTGTTTCATCAACATATGTGACATATGTTGTCTTTTTTATTTTATTTATGAAAGATTCTTTGTTCCTTATGAGTGTTTACTGTGTTGCTAATGCCCTATACAATCTTCTGGCTACTTGTAAACATTTAAATAAAAAAGTTGTATCCCATTTCATGAGTGGTAAATAATTTTTTGTTTTAAACATTAGATTTAAGTAAATGCTTGTTTGATGTTTACTCTCGTGTACAGATTGGTATGGCTTTAGAAACCTTTTATTCTTTGTATCAGCTGAGTTGTTTTACTAAAGTAGAGAGTCATCAACTGAAAATATGAAAAGGTAGAACTAGAAAATATCTTAGTATGAGTGTTCTGATTATGTTAGGCATGCCTCAAACATAATGTGTACTGTAAAAGAGACCATGCAATACTTGCTAGGGAGCCATTATCAATATCTGGGACCATAGAACGTAATATTCGTGTTCGTGCAAGCATTCAAATGTTTGGAAACGAATACGTTTGAAATGGCGTGCTCCTTTTTTTCATTTGTTGTCATTACAATTCAGCTCACCCTAGTGGTAAGGAGTCATGCTATTGCTGTCTATGTCTTGGCTTCGATTGCCAAATTTCTCAATCTTTCTCTCTCTCTCTCATTAGTATCATTTTTATAGCAAAATTTTATGTTGATATTATAATACATTCTTTCTTTTGTTTTATTATTATTAGAACTAAGCACAACCTAGTGGTAAGTTGCTATGCTACTATTACTTGTGTCTTGGGTTCAATTCCCAACTTTATCCTCTTTTTAGTGTCATGGCATAAAATCTCTTGTTAGTGGCATGTTCCTTCTTCTTTTTCTTTCTTTCTTTGTTATTAGAAATTAGGTCACCCTAGTGGTAAGTTGTTATGCTACTACGGCCTATGTCATGTTTTCTTCATATTCTCAAATATACGTTTTATGAGTTTTTGATCGTTTCTTTTTTCTTTTCTTTGTTATTAGAAATTAGCTCACCCTGGTGGTAAGTTGTTATGCTACTACTGCCTATGTCATGTTTTCGTCATATTCTCGAATATACGTTTTATGAGTTTTTGAACGTTTGATTATAATTTATAACGACATATTTTGATTCAATCTCTATAGTTCATACTCATTTTTTGGTAAAGTTCTAAAGTGAGGATGATAGAGATATCTTGATTCTTAAGAAGCATCCCAAAAGTATGCATGTGATACAATTCAAATATTGTAACCATACTTATGTTGGTGGTTCACAATGGATTAGAGTCCACTTATTGGGATTGAAGGTGAATCAATATATAATATAGACCATAGTCAATCCAATCCAAATTTGAGATGATTTACCATACACGTTTGATTGAATCATTCTCGAATGCGAATGCACGTATGTTACATATGGTTCATTCTATGTCTGGGACATAGTATGAACCGAATGTTTAAATCATTTGAGAATGGTAAACATTGTCGAAGTATGTAAAATACCATACTTTTGTATTCTTTATTTATTATAAGGTAAATTTTTTAAAGGTAAGAAAGTTAAGGTAAAAGCGTTAAAAAAACATAAGAATGTTTTGATAACATACGCATTCGTATGAAAAAGAATGTTTGTCAATGCATTCGAGTATATTATGTACTATGATATGGGATTTGTTAAGCTTTAAAGCTACAATATTGAGCCATTGATAACATACAACACATTGAATCACTGAGGTCATGCTTCAAATTTTGTCGCCAAAGAGGCTCAAAGGAAGTTCCTCTTTGGCAACAACAATGGTGATGCTTATGTAGCTAGCAATCAACTTCAATCCAAGAAAGTCCCATTATTGGGGCAAATCGGGTAGTGAACCAAACTTGAAGAAATTGATCAAATTACATTTGAGTTTCTATTCTCAAGCATCATGACAATGCCTATAGACAAGGTTGGATATTAGATTTGAGTGCATCTTTTCATAAAACCTCATAGAAGGAGTAGTTTTTTTTTTCAAAACAAAATATACTTCCATTAGTTTAAAAAAAAACATATCAAAGACAACATATAAAATAATTCCAAACAAACATGTTTTCATATGGCATCCTCTCAGCCTCAACAACAAGCGTATTTCTTTGTAAGCTTTGCATAATTAGGTATGTGCAGCTATACCAATAATCATATGTATGTGAATCATCACCACTACTCCCAATGTGTAAAGAATAATTAGAATCCAGCTCCCAAAGTGAGGGTTTCCCTTGCATACCTCTCAAGAAAAACAATATTATGAGCATCAGATCCACCATATTGTAATGCTAATGCATCTCTACATATCCATCAGAGCATCTACTATACTGATATGTGGATCAACCTTGGGAATATCTGATAGGCCCAAGGAGAATAACTGATGACCGAAGGCAACCAAGCCATAAGCATATTGAGCAACATTTTTCCGATCGAAGTTGTCAATATAGTTTTTTCTCAAAACTCCACTGTGATATCTTGGTTCCTTTCTATCAGTACCATCATTTTGACCCTACTTTTGTACAAAATTCAATCTGTTTAGTGCTCTTTGGTTCAATCTCTATTAACCTTGGCAATTCACTAAAGTCTGTCAAAGATTCTCTCAAATCTTTTGTGGGCATCCAAACATCTCTATCTGTAAGAATATTTGAGTTTAAATGCACACTAGAATGATGAGTGGTAGTCTTCACAACTGAAGGTCTGCCGGTATACTAATACCCAGTTAGATCTAGTGCTTGACTAACAACTCTTCCAAGCATTGCTAAAACTTTGTGACTTTCTTTTTGCAAACTTTTAGCAGTCCCATGAATGAAATGCAATCTCTCTCCTTCTGCAAAAATACGATTTAGATAACCAACTACAGTTGCAAATTCATGGTTACCATCAAGTTCCATCATCTCAAAACTTTTCGAAGGAGCAATTTTTGACATATGATGCCTTGATAATGGGACAACTGTTGTGCTAAAAGAGCCTTTGTGGGTTGTATACTTGGAAGCTCCTAAGAAGGTGAATATCATCCACGAGATGGAGGTATATGAAAGCTAGAAGAATATTTGGAAGTGACATGATCCTTCGGAGCCTCATGTTCATTTTATCACATCCCCACAATATGCCCTCGTTGTCGAGTTCCTATATGGATTATTGAAGG
The DNA here is from genome assembly GCF_043228905.1 of Azolla caroliniana. Classification (NCBI taxonomy): domain Eukaryota; kingdom Viridiplantae; phylum Streptophyta; class Polypodiopsida; order Salviniales; family Salviniaceae; genus Azolla; species Azolla caroliniana. Next base: position 5,931,662 of record NW_028230440.1, on the reverse strand, counting down.
CATATATGGAATATATGCAAAGATTAAAGGAGCTTTCCCTTGAGGAACCAACACTACAAAAAGCTTTATATGGATAGAGCTCCAATCTAATTTGTGACACTAGACACTGGTTCAATTGGAATAAGTGAGGTCATTAATCAAGAGAGTGGAGATGAGAGTTACTATGCAATTTGATTTGGGGCAAAGTAATTTGTGAAAGCCAACAAAATTACGCCTAGGTGAAAAGAGAGTTGTGGGGAATTTGTGTTGGTGGTCAAAGCAAGCTTATCTATACAAATAGAGGTAATCATTTGAGATGTATTATCTTGGTATTCTTGAAATGATATAAGAATCTTCAAAGTCAAATAACATGGAGGTCTCACATATGGTTGGAACATGCGTCATAGCAGCAAACATGCTCTTGGCAATTGGATACCAAGAGGTATATGAAGAAGTTGATCTCAAGTTTTTGAAGTTGCCTCACATAGTTGTTGTTGAAGGAAATTTGGTGCAAACATAGGCCATATAACACAAACACTTGAAAGCGCGCGCGCACACACACACACACACACACTTGCGCAAGACACTTTCATGACACGACCTATACACATTTACAAAAACATACAAATAACCAAACTTCAAAAGGAGACAACGTCAAACCCCCACTTCCTTCATTCAAGACCCTTGTGTTCGTGCTTAAGGTTTCACACAAAACCGCATACTTAATGTGACAACATACAAATTATGTAGTTCCACCACAACAACAATGATTGAACACATCAACACACATGAGGCTATTCTACATTAATGATGGCCTCACGGAGCAACAAAACACAAAACAGAGGATAACCAATATGGATGATTAACCCTTAGGCTTTAATATCACGTGAAGCTTTAGAGATCTAGATTGGTAGTTTTGATCACAGATTGGAAATAGATAGATGTGTGTGTGAGTGTTATGTATCTAAGAAAGGGAAATAAAAATGTACTGAATACATGAAATTGTATTAACAACAAATAAATGGAAGATTACAATGATAAGAACCATCCTAATGAAATACTAATTGACAAATTTATACAAGAAGAGGGTAAGTGGGATTGGTTTACATAGACTTATATGCGAGAATACAGAGTCTGATATGATTAATTTAGTAATTTTGGGTTTGTGAGTAGGGTATCTAAAGTATCCACTCAATTACATGCAAAGGCAGTAAAAGGGATTGTATATTCGGAATCTATTATAATTAAGTAGTTTATGAGACGTGAATGGACGGACCGGTTCCGAACAGGTGCCGGTTGGCACCGTTTTGTACTCAGCACCGGTGACCTATATAAAGGCCCGGTTACAATGTAAAACTTTGACGGATAATTAATACAACTTCTTGTTTTATCTTTAAGTGTTGATTACCGTTCTGTGCTAATTGTTCTATCATACGTGTGTATCAAGTCTAATGCCATATTGCTAAGTAACCAATTAAAGTCTGATTAATCGTTGAGTATTAAGTTATCTTGCCGTAGCGCCCCTTTGGTGAAGTGTCTTTCGTAGACACCCTGTGTTAGGCCATTGTCCGGCCCTAAGGAATAACACAGTTTTTGGCGACCACGATTCCTGCACAATCGCAACGAACAACGACGGGAATGGATGACTAGACCAATGAACGACCCGGTTACGGAGCGAGCAAGGAGACTTGTTGAACGACTGAGGAAGCGAGAGGCTTTCCAGCAAGCGGTAGATGAAATTAGAGCGGATCGCTCATTTTCCAAGGTGATCCGGAGAGTGGCCAAGGAATCACTTCGTTTACAACAAAACGACTACCTGGACGAAGGAAGCCTAAGCAGCCTCCGGGAAGCGGAATCCCTTCTCCAGGCATTGGCAGCGGGCGAAGGCGAATCCGAAGCATTTTCGGCTTTTGAATCGGGTTCGGAAGGGGAATACAACGCGCATACGAGCTACCGCAGCAGTAACGACACCCAGACGGACCGGAGGACGAGGAGTCGGATACCTTGCCGACACCGGAACCAGAATTGACAAGGTTGGAACCTTCGGCACCGGAAGTCGAGCACACTCCGGAACCAGAAGTCAAGGAAGAGAGACCTCCGACATCGGAAGTCGAGGAGGAGAGGCCTCCAACACTGAAAGAGGAGCAGGAAAGACCTCTGACGCCGACAGAGGAGCGGGAAAGACCTCCGACGCCGACAAAGGAGGAGGAAAGGCCACCGACACCACCAGCCCACGTACCGACACTAGACGACGATATGTCGTTCCAATATCCCCGATACCGAGATGATCTGGACGCAGAAGCCCACGTTCATGCGTTTTAGCAGACCTGGGAGGCAAACCATGTGTCCCAACGCTTAAATGCGGCCGAAGAGGAACGCTAAAAAATGCCAGAGTTCGGCATGACCCTGGAGGGACCGGCCGCCAGATGGCACTGAACACAAGATCCCAGCACCATCCCCACGTTTGAAGCATTAAAGACCAAATTCTTGCATTTCTTTCACAAGGAGATGGACCAACGGGAAATGGTAGGCCTATTTTACATTATTCGGCAGGAACCAACGGAGAACATTCAACAGTTTGTCATCCGGTTCCAGCGGATCCATAGTCAGCTCAGTCGGGCACCACCAGAGGAAGAAACAAAGGCCATATTCTTAGCAGCACTCCGGGAACCCTTACGAACGGTGTGCACCGTCATTGATTTCCGCACCAGCAACATAGATCAAGTGATCGACCAAGTTCGGGAAATGGAAAAATCAAGTTCATGGCTAACCCTGGGCGCACTTCAGCGTGCACTACCGACAGATGAGGACCTCCGCTTCCGGCAAGCAATTCAATGTACGACATGTCTGAATGTCGGACATTCGGCGCTGGAATGCACCATGCGTTCCCAATGCTTGCTCTGCCACTGCAGATGTCACACAATGGAACGGTGTGAGTATAACTTGTTAAATCGGCAAGCACCACCGGTCCGGCAAATTGAACCACAAAGCAACCGAGAGGAAGAAGAAGAACGTTGGCGGCGAGAGGAGTGCTACCGGCCGACACAAGATGTCTGGTACAACGATCAAAGAGATGCTTATGACCGGTATGACAGACAGGATAGATATCGGGACTATAATGGACGGTACGAGAGATACAACCGAGATCACTCCCCTGGTTACAACCAACGACGGGACAACTATGGCAAGTATGATGACCAACCCTGTCAAGGTTACCGGAACAAAAAGAATTTCAACAAGAAACGTCATTTCAACAAAAAGGGGGGTCATCCACAGGAACCGGAAAAGGGCGCTCCAAGCAGCCAACTGGACCAAAACCAAGCACTTACCACAGGACCTCAACCGGGTGCGGGCACAAACGCCGAATCCAGCAACACCCGGAAGGCGTACTACTATTATTGCTAGCAAGAAGGCCACTATAGTAACCAATGTCCGGCGAAGAGCTACGACAAGCAACCAACGGTGAACATGGTAGTCGCGGAAGTCGCGGACTTACAACAACAATGAACATCCAAGTCAACATATTATTTATTCATATAAAAGTTTGGCCATTGATGGCATTGTTGTGGTGTTGTGTTGTTGCATTGAACATTGGCTTCTAACTACTTTGTCTAATATCACCTTGGTGGTGTCCTTGATCATAGAGTTCGTCCTTCATACTCCACTACATCATTTGTGGTAAAGTACACTTTCAAATCAGCCAATACTAATTTTCTAAGAGCCCATTCAATGGTATTTCGTTCTCAGAAAAGAACATCATTTCAAGAACATTGTAACATTTATATGGACAACCGTTTCATAGGAAAATAATCTCATATGTCAATCCTACTTCCCAATTTATTCCATGTCAAGTAGTCTTCTACTTATTGATGTGCACCAAGCTTGTGGAACATTTGAATTTTGAATCTCCTTGAGTATGAATATCCACCACACTAATTTGGCTCTTAGCACATATTTCTTGGATATTACCAATGGTCTTAACAAGACAATATTACCAATGGCAACGTGGGAACCTTAGCTCTCCTAATAGTGTAGAGTGTCCAAATGCAATAGAATCAATACGACATGCTCTGTGGAACTGCCCAGCGTCCCATCCAATATGGCGGGGGGTTGGCCGCATGTTGCAATTATGTCAGGTGCAAGGCTCAATCAAGTGGGGAAATATATGTTGGCTATCATGGCAGACCCCAGTTGGCAAATACGAGCATCAGGAAGAGGGGATGACTTTGGTGATAAAAGCACAAGAGGTTTTTTTCTCCACCATTGGCAATGTCCACTCAACTCCTCTTAATGACAAATCTCAAGTTGTGTTAGAATTGGTCAGCCCAATAACTTTTTGGATTCTATGGAAACAACGATGTAGACGGGTTTTCTCCAACCAAACCGCTCATCCAACAATGTTACTACAAGGGATATGGAGTGAAATTGTAGCCACTCTAAAGAGCCAATATGATGGCCTCAAGGGCAGCTCCAATGGAGTTGAAAGACAATGAATAGCCTTCATCCAACAATGGTCGTCCTCTCCCTTTCTTGAGTCAGTGGGCATCCACATAAGATGGAACTATCGCGTCCCAACAGGGATTTGTACATAATCATCTCATTTATAAAATTTTATAACTAATGGAAGGAGTTTTTTTTTGAAAAAAAAGACAATATAAATGAATTTGCTATTACTCAAAAAGGTGGGAAGCGGAGACCTTTACCTCTTGTACTTATATTCATAATATAACATTGCAAAAATCCCTGGGGCCTTGTATATAACTTCAACACTTTTCAATGCACTACAACATTAAGCCATTGACAAGCCTATTCTAGCAATGGTATTTTACTATGAAACAAATGAGAACACCTTCATAATTAAACATTGAGAAGGCTGAACATTTGCTACAACATGATTGTCTGTAGATAGGAGTCACCTTTAATGCCAAGTCAGTAATTTGATGAAGCTACGTCTCAATCATATCCTTCTCCTTTCCTTCGACCTAACCGCGATTCATAATTATTTCCAAAACATATCTTCACCCTATTCTTTTGTATTTGCTTCACCTATTTGTGATCCCGTAAAGTTTTTCTCACATATTGATATGCTATCTATCGATCGGTTACAAAAGCATTCTAAAAAGTGGCTACAAAAATGTGCTTCAATTCTTAAAAAGTTTATTTGTTTGCATGAAGCACCCCCATTGACAATAGTTTCTTTTAAGTAAACTTATGTTATTTTGGGAGAAATTGACATATTATCACATTACAAACAACATACAAATGCCTAGTTAATTTTTCCGAGCCCATCAATTCCTTCTACATTATGTGATAGAGATCAAGATAACTCATGAAGCACATAATATATGTATTATGTTATGTAGTATATGGTCTATGGAGAGTTTATGTCACAAGGTTTACATTCATAAGAATCACCACACCCAATTTTGGACTATGGATGAGGTGATTTGGCAAGGTACATATGCTAAGTTTATTTGTAATATAGTATTGACTTCCTCGTCTTCCTAGCACCAACCATTTCTATTTCATGTTTATTGATCGATTTTTGAGATTGTTGCCGTGCAACCAACGTTGGATAAGCATATATGGAACTCTTGTTTGGAATGTAGATTCGGATGTTCTATCAAGGTGTCTCACATATTCGTTGGTTGGTTTGTATTAAAAATATTTGGCTGAATTATTTAGGTTCTTGATTGACAATGTTGTTGAAGGCTTTAACATTGTCCATTCTTATCCTAACAAACATTTATTTGAAGCATATTTTGATTATTGTCGGTCTCAAATGGTCTTTCATATTAAAAAGGGTCGGGGTCAGGGATGATTTCATCACAATATTAAGCATTGAGAGTAGATTGGTTGGAACTAGTGAAGCAATATTTAATGAATGTAAAAAGTTTGGTACTTTTGAAAAAAAGTGTGCCAAGAATTACCAGAGAGAAAGAGAGAGAGAGAGAGAGAGAGAGTTTAGTCAGCAAGTCCATTTTCTCACTCAACTTGATTGTTTTGAGTAAGGGTCCATGATGTTAAAGTTATTTGAGGCTTTTAAGTATTGGGCAAGTTCGTTTCAACATATATGTGAATTCATGTGAGACACCACTTAATAACATAGAAATGCAAGATAAATGGATTAATTTATGTACATGTCCCACAAAACTAAACATTTACGGAGATCAACGTTATGATAATACACATAAATTAGACACAGAAAGCAAGCGAGTTATCCCCGAAATGTGCTCCATATATTAAGCATACAATCAAGACAAAGCATAGGTAATAAGGTCAAGAGATGATCTCCAAACTCCGAGGTTTGGTGTGCAAGGAGTACAAGTAAAAAAAGAAAGAAAAAAAAGAGGTAGTGGAGAAAGTATAGCACTAACTACAACGGAAAACAATTGAGGTTAAGGTGTCAGACACATGCACACGCACAATCGATGAAAATTGGAGGTGAGATAAGACTTGAGGTTTCCCAAAACGGAACGTATTTGGGCAACGAACGAATGTATGTAACCTCGGCATTGGTTACCAAGACAAAGGTGTTGAAAATGTGGGGTGGGGGGGCGGGCAAATGTAAGGCCAAAACGTTGCCAGGAGGACATACACAGATACAAAAAAGATGGTGTGAGTTTTGGGAAACTTAAACGGAGAGAAGTCCAAAGGAGGAGGAGGCTGTGTGCAAATGGATTGACATCTCGGACCACAAGAGACACATGCCATGACTACTCTCACATACATACATACATACATACATACACCACCATCATCATCATGATTCATTACATGTGTGTGTGTGTGTGTATGCGTAATATGTATGTGTGTTACGTTTTTGTTTTGACGCCATGGCATGGCATGAGTCATGAATCATGACTTGCGAGTGATCCTCTCTCTCTCTCTCTCTCTCTCTCTCTCTCTCTCTCTCTCTCTCTCTTAGGAATCTGCATGGACATACATTTAAGAAGAGGGAGGAGGGGATTCCATCGTTTTAACATTTTACTGGGTGGCAGTCAGTCACAAGTTGAAGCAGCGAGACAGAGAGAGAGAGAGAGAGAGAGAGAGAGAGAGAGAAAGAAGAAAGAAAGAAAGAAAGATATATTAACGTCTTCTAAGGCCAAAATTGGCCCATGAGACAATTGGTTTATACATGGAAAGTAAATAAATAAATAAAAATAGAGCTTAAGCTAAATAGTTCTTAGTAAAATATCCTATTCAATAAAACGAAGATTACACATATGTACATATTTGTTGTTTTTTTACACAAACCACACTCCTCTCTCTCTCTCTCTCTCTCTCTCTCTATATATATATATATATATATGTATCTTTCTTCTCTCTTTCTATGTATGCAGACGTTGTTAGTTAGTTGTTAATATGTACATACATACATGCAAACCTCCCTCTGTCTCTTTCTACATACGTACGTACGTACGTACGTACATACATACATAACATTCACAAAATTGTACGCCGACCATGAAAAAAGAAGCGGAAGGAGTTGAAGCAGTTTTATGAAGATTCAGCTCAGCCATTCCCTGAGTTCCTGCCTGCCTCTCTACGGTTGGAATATCTGTTGTTGGGTGGGCAGGCACAGAGACACACAGAGAGAGAGAGAGTACTAGCTATATGGGCCTACTTGCTACTCATACATACAATCAATACATACATACATACATACATACATACATACATATATAAGCATACCTACCTAGCTACATACATATACATACATACATACTTACATACATACATACCATACATACATACATACGTAGGCAGACAGAGAGCAGATCCCCTGCTTTATCCGATCTCTATCTCTCTCTCTCTCTCTCGTGTGTCTATTTCCTTATACCCATGATGACATACATGGCTTGGTCATTATTTGCTTCATCTCTCTTAGCCCTGTGCAGCAGCATCTAGCGTTTTTATAGTTAATTAGCTCTTAATTTACATAATCAGAGGCGCACACACACACACACACAGAGGCAGACAGACAGAATCCCCCTCTTGCGCTTTCATGTTTTGAGGGAAGCCCAAGCTGATGATCTGCATTTAATTTGTGTTTCCCCGCTTAGTAAAGAGTAAAACAAACAAACAAACATTCAGCAGCAGCAGCAGCAGCAGCAGCAAGAGGAGCAGAGGAATTATTCTGTTAGAAAGCTTAAATATGCAGACTATTTATACAGATTAAATACCAATCCGAATACACACACACACATATATATGTATGTATACGAGTCTATGTTATGTGTTCGTATTTACTGCTCCCTTCTTCCTCTTCTCCTAAGTAGTAGTATTCTATTATTAGAATAATACAGGATGTATGTATCCTATATAGCAGTAGCCTGCTGTGTAAGAAGATAACAGAGATCCGTTCTGATTTAGAATCGAGTATTTTACATACATATATATGTATAATGTAATTATGCTATGTACTAGCTAAACCCTACCTATATGTATGATAATAGTACTAAATTTTACTAGGTCACAGTTCTCATATAACAAGTGCCAAAGAAGAAAGAAATCATCATTCATATCATCTCATCCATAATTATAATTTATATCCTTGATCTGAACCAGTGCTGCTACCAGTACCACCATTGCCTCCCTCCTTCAGCTGTAATTTTTGGTCGCCCTATAACTTATAAAACTGCTCCTTCCTTTCCCAATCCCACCTTTGATTCTCCTCTCCTGCGTTTTTCAACCACCTGAATGCTGGAGCCCAAATGCGATTAGTAGATTCAGACAAAGAACTGGAGCCCAACAGCAGCAACCGCAAGGTTTCTGTCTCAATTCTATTCATAGCCCACAAAATATAACACCCACTGTCTCACTCAATCGTACTTGTGGATCACTTTACATAAAAAAAATTACAAGCTTTACATGTTTAAATTGCTAATTCATGCTCCCATTTGTTACCACTGATTGCTGATTGTTTAAATTTCAGTTTGATTGGTACAAGCTGTCCTTCAAGAAATGGCTGATCAGTCGGAAACAGGAGAAGTCGAAGAAGAAGAAGATTATGAGTAGATGGCACACTTATCACGTGGGCCACCAAGCAGATCAGGAGGAATATACCACTACTAGTAGCAGCACCACCACTAGTACAATGGATAGTGATCAACTGATGGAAGAGCAGCTAGGTGGGTCAGAGCCCCCATAATATTGTTTGCATCCATTGTCACCATTCTCTGCATATTTACTTGCAATAGCATTGTTTTTGCTGCTTTAGTAGCTAATTGGCTTGTACTAGTGTTTTGGTAATTCAATCCAATTTTCTGCATCCATTGTGAACATTCTCTGCATATTACTTGCAATAGCATCATTGTTTTGCTGCTTTAGTAGCTAATTGGCCCCGTACTTGTGTTTTGGTAATTCAATCCAATTTTCTGCTCCGACAATTATGCAGAATAAAGCAGGAATGTTTAATAAAAAATCTGAGTCGCTGTATTATTGTTATTATTATTATTATTAGGTGTATGGACCGGTTTGGAATCAGGGGATCGACATAGACGATATAGCTGTGCTGCGCCTTCTGCTGCCGCTGCTTCTGCTAATTTCCAACTTCTGCGGTCTTTATCTACAGGTTCACATAAATAAGCACATATACATATATATATATATGCTACCTGAATTGTTCTAATGATGAAGATCGTCTGAATTATGATGAGGATTAATCTCAGCACTCTGGTTGATCAATAAATTGTACAGGCTCTCAAGAAGTACAGTGGCCCAGGCAATCTTCAGCGGCAGGTGCATCTTATGGAGACCACGATTCAAGCAGCTGCGATAGTTTGGATTCAAAATATTTCACGGATATACAGAATTTCAGGTTCCGATCTCTGTGCTGTGCTCTGTGTGTCTATGCATTCAATCTACATATCTGAAGTTCAGTAAAGAATTCAACGAATCTATCTGATGATTGTGTTAGTATTTGATGGTATTGTTTGGCTTCCAAATGTAAATTATTGTGGTGTGCAGGGTTTTCGTAGGAACGTGGAACGTGGGCGGGAGGCCTCCTGGCGACAAACCAGACATACTGGAGGAGTGGTTGGGCAGCTTGAAGGAACCTGCTGATATATATGTTATCGGGTAATTATGAATATCAATTCATCTATCATCATCATCTGCATCTCCATCTCCATCGCCATCGCCATCGCCATTGCCATCATCATGATATATGTATGTCATTTAAGATCATCAGAGCCACCATTCATGTATCATCATCTCCATCGCCATCGCCATAGCCATCATCATGATATATGTACATATGTCATTTAAGATCATCAGAGCCACCATTCATCTATCATCATCTCCATCGCCATCATCATGATATATGTATGTCATTTAAGATCATCATAGCTACCATTCATCTGTTGTGACCACATATGGATGTCTGAGAGGTTTTGCCGCCCTGTCCAATGTCCTCCCCACCACCATTATCACATGCATAAGCTATGAATGCTATCATCTCATGGACCCCATGGATTCCTCCTGGCTCTGCAGGTTCCAAGAAGTTGTTCCCCTGAGTGCTGGAAATGTGCTGGGGGCGGAGAATAACGCACCAGCTGCGCGATGGCAGCAGCTCATCCAGCAGACTCTCAACAACATGGGCACCACCTGCACATATTGCAGTGATCGCCTTCTGCAAATGAATGGCGGTTACAAGGGCGGCTTAGACGAAAGGACTAACCCATGCTGCTACATGAGCAATCCTAATCCTAGGTCATCCTCCTCCCAGGCAGGCAATATTAAACCTATTATTAGCAGCAGGTCTGCTAGGCAGCTGGAGGCTGAAACCATATCCATGGATTTGGCAGATCCATTAGTAACCAGCTTCAACCAAGACGATCAATCTCAGAGTACTACTGGTGGAAATAATCTTCCCTCAGTTTCTAAAGCATGTAGTAGCACCATGGGACTAAGTACAAGCCGGCCATGTGCAGTGCCGATGTCCCCCGCCGGATTAAACAGTAATCACGACCACATGATGCCGAGGTGCGGCTCGACCGAAATCGTGAGCCGGTCACACTACACCATGATTGCTAGCAAGCAGATGGTGGGACTCTATGTATCTGTATGGGTGAAAAGCTGCTTGCGCCAAAGTGTTCGGGATGTGAAGGTGTCGTGCATCGGGTGCGGCCTCATGGGTTACCTCGGAAACAAGGTATGGTCTACTACTAATCATACTCCTCCCCCAGAACTAATCGATTTGTATCCAACCATTATAATGAAATCCCAACAAGATGGAATCCATCATTTATAAGTAGAAATTCATGCATTATGTATATAACTGGTAATTCCTAACTTTGTATCCAACCATTATAATGAAATTCCAACAAGATAGATATAATTTACAAGTAGAAATTCATGGATTATGTATATAACTGGTAATTCCTACTGTTGAATTTTTTGCTTTACCCCCACCCCCCTTCTGAATCAATCACTAGATGATCAGTTGGATCCTGGACTAACAATTTTGTTTATTTTTGTTGTTGTTGTTGTTGTTTTGGCTATGCTTGAAAATCTTGCTATGAAATGTAGGGATCTATATCAGTGAGTATGTGCATCCATCAAACCACATTCTGCTTTGTGTGCAGCCACCTTGCCTCTGGGCAGAAGGATGGTGACGAGATCCGTCGGAATGCGGACGTCGCAGAGATTCTGAGGCGGACGCAATTCCGGCGATCCCACGGAATCCACGAGCAGTCCGCGGGTCATGGGCCCGTACTGCCCGAGAGCATCTTGGAACATGAGTAAGGAAGGAGCTTATGATCCTATATACATATTATTTATACATACATACATTGTGTGCATTTTCTGTGTGTTTGTGTGGAAGTAAGTACTAAAATCTGCTGGTTTTTATGATGCTATGAATTGTGTCCATGTCTGCATGTTGTGTAATGTCTTGATTGGTGGGTTTTAATTCGTTTCGGTGGCTGCATTGTTGTCCGGGCAGCCGTGTGATATGGCTCGGCGACCTCAACTACCGCCTCGCATTGTCCCCCAGCCTCACCAGATCACTCCTTGCCAGAGAAGACTGGGAAGCACTCCTAGAGAAGGACCAGGTAAATCAGTAAACAACACCTCATTAAGGTTTAGCCATTACATTTTTCACATGATTGCCCCATGGTTTCATATCATTTCTAAGCTTCAATGTACATATGGGGTGTTTTAAAATCTTTCATTCACAGATCTTTACATTGCTGAATCCATGCCCTAAAGTTTTATTTCGTTGGTCATGAAATCAATGGTGAGTGTGTACTGTAACTTCTGCAGTTACAGATTCAACGGGATGCGGGGCGGGTGTTCAGCGGATGGCATGAGGGGAGGATCTACTTCGCGCCCACCTACAAGTACAGAGCTAATTCCGATTCCTACACGCTGGGGAAAGCAGGCACCACGAAGCTGATCAACATCGGAGACAAGAAACGAACGCCGGCATGGTAATCATATGTATATGCTTTAGGATTTAATCCATTAATCAATCAATCAATCCGATTGCTCTCAACAGAAGGCAAGCAAAGTGCATACATTTGATCCTGCATCCAGTAATGTCTATGATCCTAATTAATCTGTACTCTGGTCGTGGCGAAGGTGCGACAGGATCCTGTGGTACGGAAGTGGGCTGAAGCAGCTGGCCTATGTCCGTGCCGAGACCAAATTCTCGGATCACCGACCCGTCTATGCGGTCTTCTCTGCGCAGGTGGACGTCTTGATCTGTGGCCATCGAGGGCCGCAAGGGAACGATGGCGATGGCGATGGCGATGGCGATGGCGATGGGGAGCAGAAGAAGCTGCTGAGATCTGATTGTCTCCAGGAGGATTGCATGCCCACAGATGATGAAGATATGAGATTTTTGATCTATCAGGAATAGTATGTAGTAGTAGTAATAGGCAGTACTAAGATTGAGGCAGCCATGTTGTATATTCGCTTCATGTATAGTAGTAGAGTAGCAGTAGTAGTAGTAGTAGTAGCAGTAATAGTAATTAATTACTACTAAAAGTAGTAATAGCTAGTAGTACTTAGTATTCTCCAAAGTAGAGACATCCGTGAGTTGTATTGAATTTTGGCCATTTCTCTTGGCTTCTCAATAGAAGTTAAATGTTATATATACCTTCTCTTTGTCTATTGTCTTTGTCTCTCTGTCCCTCTCGAGTCTCTACTAGACCCAATTACAATTTACAACCCATATGCTGACCCTCGAAGCGATAAGCTTGTGATCGACAATTAGCGCTATGGTTTGGTTTGGTTTGGTTTGGTTTGGTTCGGTCATTGGTCGGGAAAAAGATGCTCGTTTTCAAACGACCACATTGTGACCCTAGAAGGGATAAGCTTGTGATTGACGAAAAAGCACTATGGTTTGGTTTGGTCATTGGTCGGGAAAAAGGTGCCTCGTTTTCTAAATATGTGTGACTACTTTAGACCTCTTGAAGATATTTTGCAAAAGGCATACATAAGATACCATAGTAGGTTGATTATAAGTAAAGAGGATAGGTTGATTATAAGTAAAGAGCATTATCATGAGTAGTGGTTCGGGTTTTTCTCTTGCGTGGTAGTTGTACTTGTATAAACATCTTGGGGTTGAAATTAGCTAGGAGGAGTTCCATCTTTTTCGGTTATGAAATGTGAGTCATGCTCTTCAAATATATATATGAATGTTCTAGAATCTAATATATATGTGTGACTTCTTGTGTAATAGACTCGCTCTTTAATATTGCAAGCATGATGTTTTTAATTCCGCCATGAATTACAAGCTTATATCAGAAAATGAACTATGTAGACCAGCCCGATGATTGGCAAAGCATCATGTATGTGTGTAAACCAAGAAAGTGCACCCCTTGACGGATCCATATTGAATGACTACATGGGATTCGGTTCCTAGACAAGATAAAAACTTCTTATTACATCTAAAGTCAATAAGTAACTGATAATGTGTCAAGGTAGATAAGGACCTCTCTATAGCAACAAAACATCTTTAGCAAAATCTTGTTTGTCTCTTTGCAAGTTCTTTCCATGTTATGTTGTATCTCCTCAAAGTTCTACACCGTCACTAATTCTTCCTCTCATGGAAAGAGTTTCTCAACTTCTTGTCCTTTTCTATATTATGAAGATGTTTGCTTAATCCATGGGTTGCACATTCAATTTTAATGTTAAAAACCTTATTATTTTGTTGATCCATACTACCTATTGATATTTAACTACTAAATATGAGGGGCTTAGTATCATTTGTGCCCCTTCATGGTAGGATTTCCGTGTGAAAGGAGTGGTGTTGGCTCAAACTTGCTTTTCATGTGTGTGCAAGTCCATCATCTTCTTTCCTTATGCCTAATCTTCTTATGCAGTGCACTAACGCACAAAACATTGTTATCTCTTGAGATCTACCAATGTGAACTGCAACATTGACAATTTAAGGTGTTGCTTTAAAGCATTAACTGAAATTCAACCAATGCATTTAAATAAAAAGAATAGCATGTAAACCATTACCTTGAAAGCGTCATTATAAGATGCGAAGAAGTAACGGTGTAGAATATTATTGAATGTGAATCAATCAAAATGAATGGTTTGTAAAACTAGGTCCAAGTGGCATAAATTCGAACAAGAATTGTTTAAATTTTTTTAAATGCAATCAAACTCGGGAGACAACATACAACTTAATGGAGAGGCGTGACATATTTGAGTTGGTTATAGAATGAATTTCAAAATGATTGATTCTGAATGATTTTACCTTCTCTTCTTTTACTTTTACTTCTACTTTTACAAGGGGAGGAATGAACATGCATACATAAATTCATGGAAACACACTAAGAGTTTGAAGTAATTTCGCCAATCAACAAACTACTTTCATTGTACATGATTTTTGTGAGGAGACACTAGAATAACCTTTATGAGCACACATACATGTAGCAATCAAATTTTGAAGATTTTGAAGTCCACTAACTTCGAGATGTTAAGCACAAACCCCCACATAAATTCCAACCAAATCGTCTTATGAATTCTCTTATAATCCTATGTACACATAACCAATGGTCCAAGTTGGATCATCTATTGGACCAATAAGAGGACCCACCCAAGAAAACGAAATAAAAAAATAAAGCCATTGAAAGGAACTCAATTAAGGAAGGAAATGGTAAATTTCAACTCATTGAAAATTCTGCATTTGGGTTTTGTCATGTGGATAAGTTAGTGTGCGCGTTAGGTAATAGACAAAAAGGGTAGGGTGTGTGTTATTCACTTCATTAACTATGTGTATATACATATATATATCCAATTTGTGATCCCAAGGTATATAGCACATATCTTAGCTGGTATTTACTATTAATAATTATTAATGACTACTCTTTCCTATGGACCGGACAAAAGATGTTATGTGGAAGGCCTCTCAATGTTTCATTGATCTCCTCTAGCAAAATTTGGATTTCGATCTTGGTTGAGAGACTTGAAGTTGTCGTTGATTTGATCAACTTTTACAATCGTACGCTTCCCTCAACGTTTCACAAAATCCTTGGCAAACATGAAGAGAAAAAAGGAAGCTCAAAAGCTTGTTTGTTGTCTCATATGAATCTAGCTTCAACTGAATCACATTTTGTGTACCAATGTGCGGAAGTGCATAGGAATTTTGGCACAAGGACAATACCCAATCATAATATCCAATGGTTGTCACTAATTGCAAGAAAAATCACTAACACCATGGACTGATCTAACCAACTATTAGGAAATGTGGGAAATACTAAACCATCATGTTGGAGAGAATTTGTAGGGAATTTGAATGAGTCATGCAATGTTTGAATGCAAATCAGTTGAAAAATGCTCAAGATACTCTAGAATATGGTTGGAAGCATGAAGATATATTGGTTTCCAACTAATTTGCTTACTTGAAATGGCAATAACATTTGTGTACTTCGTAAATTGCAAGAGAAATGGTGCAAATCATAAACAAAAATCTTGTTACTGTGTTATTTGATGTGAACCAAGTGACCTCCATACATAATTTACCAATCACCACAAAAGTAAAGTTATATACAAAGACGATGGAATGGGAATGGGGCACTCAAAGAGTTGCATGATCATGAAGCTAGTATTAACCCATGAGCACATGATATGTGAATAAGGCATACTTATATTATATGATGTCAAACTTCTTGGTGTTCCCTCTTTTGTCTGACACTAAGGTCGTCACTCCCTTTTAATTCGTCATCGTAGCTATTGTGAATTGAACTACACGTGGAACATGTAAAACTATCGTGATGCCCATCCTCTATTAGTCTTTCCTTGCATATCGTACATGCCTTTATATTTGATGAATGTTGATGCCATAATGCAACTTCAAAACCCAATTTGTGTGACCAAGTACAAAGGAGTGTTAGGGCCCTATGTGATGCAATACTCATGTTAGTAATGAGATTAAGGCCAAATATGATCCATAGGTGTTCTTTTCTTGTAATGAATGATGCACATAGTGCAACATTGTGAAGATACACGTGATCAATTTAGGCTTTGATAAATATAGGTGATTAGGGTGTTGAAGTAAGGACATCATAGTCGAGCATGACCTATAATTAGCTTTCACTTCAACGATGTTTCAATGCATTGAATTTCATAACATTGTGTGTTTTAATATCAATTCAGTTGACGCCAAATCCCTCACTCACAAATCCTCTAAGAAGGGCCCTTATTATCATGCATAAATAATACATGATATGTAAATTGTAATGCAATATTTATAAAAAAGCTTCATTCTATGCCTACGAGCTTTAATGATGAATCATGTAACTACATGCTAACATTTTTATATGCACATAATCAAGTAATGGGGATTGGGTGCTCTATAGTCACAAACTCCAATGTTGTAGGGAAGTAGAGCAAATTAGAAAAGAAGGAAACTAAGGATTTGTTGAATGTTGAACAAAGCAAGAAAATAATTAGAATAAATTATGTATAGCGTTTTTAAAACTTTAGAAAGAGAGAAGAGTACCAAAAGAAGGGTGTGAGTGAAATATCAACTAGAGGGAGGCTCCACATATTAATGGGGGAACTTTTATCACCTTGTAACTTCTCCCTTTCGATGCAAGAATCGAAAGAAACATAGCAAACTTGCGGGGCTCTTGATGGATCGCTTGTAACACACCATTGGTCCCATAGATCACATTAATCTCTCCTCAAGGATGCTAAAATATCACTATCAACACCCCTCTATCGCTATCAATGCTCAGAAATTACTCCACTTCGAGCAATTTGTTAGTTTGTCATTGTTAGTATTAACGTCCCCCTCTTTCCCCCTCGTCAACAAATATAAGGTTTGGATGAAATTACACTTTACAACAACACGACGAGAGTTTACGGAGTATTTGCTGGTAGCAGAGGGATGATGGAACACGATGGATATATGTCATGAAATTTGTGTAGTGTGAAATGGGGGGCTTTCGGAGGGAGCAAAAGGGCATGCATTTGCCCGCGTTAACCATTTGTACGGCCCTTAGTTAACTTTTGAAGAGGCGAGGAGGAAGAAGAAGAGCCCCCTCAAAGAAGTGCTTCCATGGAGTTAGTGTGAAGAAAGTGGGTCTCGCCGGTTTCGAACCCTCGACCTGCTATACTCCACACCATTGCTTATTCTTATTCAGAATTCTTATTCTTACCACACACACACACACACACACACACACATGCTCTGTTTCTCTCAGACAAAGAAGAAGAGACTGAAGGCATGCCGGAGGAGGAGCAGGAGCAGGACGGGAGAGAGAGAGAGAGAGAGAGAGAGAGAGAGAGAGAGAGAGAGCTCGGCGCCGGGAAGGACGCCTGCCTGTTTCCTTTTGGTTTCTCTGTTAGGAGGAGATGATTAGGGTTTCTGTGAGGTTGCTTGTTTGTTCCCTTTTCCTGCTTCATTGCGGGGGACACTCCTTCAGTAGTTACTAGTAACATTTAGCACAGGTGGAGTTAATCCCTCCCCCATCGTTTTCGTCCGCCCTGATCGGTTTTTGATGATGCCATTTGGAGGGTCTTTCCAAAGAAGAAGGACGAGTACAGCACAGACCGCAGAATCTCAGCTTCACCTCTCCTCCCCCTGCATCTGCAGCTGCCAGATCGCCAGTGTCGTTGAGCTTCTCATTACCACTAGCATTTCCTCATCAAGAGAAACCACAATCCCATACGAGGCCCACCATTTGCCTTATCACCGTCTGGACTAGGAGGTGCATTGGTGACAAGAATCTCAACCTTCTCATCCAGTCATGTCTCAAGGACACATGCCACACGTTCATTTACAAATGGCAGATGTTGCTAGGCCGCCACAAGTATTGGCCGTTTCCGCAGGAGCAATCCCAAGGCCCCAGTATCAAGCGCCATTCGCGGCAAATCCCACCATCTTCATGCCCCCAGGAGGTGGGTTTTTTTTGTGAGCTTTGAGCAAATTTTAAGATGTATGGCAAGTAGAATTTACTCTTGATGAATTCCTATGGTTAAAAGAGTAGAGTGTACAAATAGGGTGATCGGATGTTGCCTCACACGACAATGTTCATTTCTCAAGTCTAATCAAAGTTGATAAATTCAGTTGAAGACATCAGCATTTTCTGTAATGGGCCTGATTCTCTAAGGAGATCTACATTGGGTTTGTCACTTTCTGGTGTGGATTGTTTGAAACCAAAGAAACATATTGATTATATCTTTATTTCCATGTTTATATAATATGCCAAATTGATGGTCACCCCCTGAAATTCGTCTTGCAAATGGATATCTTTATCACCAAGAGCTGTTGAGTTTTTTATTCTCTTTATGGAATTATTTATCTTATTTTGCTGCTATTATTTTTACTTGCTCTTCTGAACTCATGAGATCGAACAACATGACATTTCATGGCCAGCATGCCCCAAGATTAACAATGGATCCGTCCAGATAGAATTGGACATTATTATTGTCATTATTTTTTTACTTGCTCTTCTGAACTCTTGAAGTCCAGCAAGATGACATTTCATGGCTAGCATGAAATGGTCAAGGGTCAATGGTTTGAAGATTGGGGGAGTTACAGCTGTATGCCCCAAGATTAACAATGAGTCGGTCCAGATAGGATTGGATTCTGATGTGTGTGGTTTTGTATGCATCCAATGTTAAAATTATGCCTTATAAAGTCACATTAAGTGAAGGCCTGCATGAATTGATTTAAAAGATTATGTGAGTCGATAAGTGAGAGTGTTAAGGTATGTTTTTGGACGAGGCGGCACTTAACAGCATGACAAAGGTCTGTCTTTTCAAACAAACCCCTTTTTTGATAAAAACTCAAAACTCAGTTTTAGAGAGTAAAAAAAGAATCATGCTAGAGATAAAAAACCTTCAGAAATCATAGGTAGTGTGCTTACTAGCTTGGCTAAGAATACTTTGGAAGACTTTATATGGTTTTGATGTTGACATAGGCTTAAACTACTTTCTGTGTTTCTAGGTCTCTATCTTATAACATTATATTCTATTAGTTATCGATAAAAGAAATACCAGAAAGAGAGATTTTTGGGCCCAATAGGATGCCAAATTCTTTGAAGAGGTGCAACCTAGCGTACTGGATGTGAAATTAAGTCATAGTTAATAAACATCTTAAGTAGATCTTTCTTTGTTTATATGATTTTCCCTGGTGGTGAATTAAGTGAAAATTGTGGTTTTCTCCTGGAAGTTTCTTAGGCATGTTTCATTGTTAACTAATTAAAGACATCTTACCACTTTTTTTAAACTGTAGACTTGGGCCTCCTATAATTGGATTTGGCAACAGTTTTGGCGTTATCAACTGTTTTGCAATCAATACCATATAATTGTTTGATTTTAGTATTTAATCTGGAGAGTCCAAATGCATTATAGTCAGCTGGAAGTGGCTTATTACAATCCTCATAAGAATGTATGGACTCTTCATTGCATTAAAGCATTAGGAGAATTTTCAACAAGAGTTGTAGCCACCAGTTTACTTAAGGTTAATGTTTGGTGATTCATGTGTGGAAGTCTGAGGTTCCAACTCATTAATTTCGGTTATCTAGAAATAGGGTTTGCATGCAGCTGACTACTGATGTGTAGCCTTTCAGATAGTATTTATTATCTGCTATCAGTAATCTGATGTACCATTATGTGTTGTGTGTCTCTTGGTCCTGAGACATTTGATTTTCATTTTATAAGATGCATCGATGTTTTCAATATATAGATTATCAAATGTTCAGCACACTCTGGCGAATGTATTTGATAGTAACACGATTTGCAGTGAATGTTTCATTACTAATAGAATCAACATTCTAACTCCTCTGGAACCATGGAGAATTCCTTGACTGGGCACTTTGTATGTTGAAGTATTGGTGAAATTATCATGCTCACTGTATTCTTCTTTATAATGAAACTTCAAATGAAAATCTATTGTCCATGGAGTGCTATTCTGGCTATGGGAATGCAGCCTATCATTTTCCAGACTGGGCTTAGTTAGTGAGATTAGTTTTAAAGTCACAAGAATCTTCATTACTTGACATGTGAAAGCAGTCTTTTGATGAACATGACTATTGGGTGGAATCTCTGACTGCAGTGTTTTAAACTTTCCGAAAGTAGATCAACTTTCTAGACTTATTATCTTAGCGTAGTGCGGTCCTTGATGTTGTAATATTTTTCTGAATTTCAGATTTGAGGGTCAGCATTTAGCATTTATTTCCTCCATGCGGTCAGAGGAGAGTCTAGCCCCATGGCCCCTACTCTCTAGGGTGGGTAAAAACTTTTTTGTGTGTTTTGTTGCTCTTTTTTTATTACTACGTTGAGTTAAATATAATGACAAAGGATAAAGAGCTTAACTCGCTTCTGTCAGTTTGGTGTAGCATTGAGCTACACCAGGCTTATTTCTGTGTATCTAGGTTCTATTTGACTTGTTAAATCAGTTTTCCTTCCGCTTTCATATTCAACACAACTGATACTTTTGAGGTGAGCAATTGACTTTAATTTTCTATCTATATTGCAAAGGAAGATTTTCATAAGGTCCATTTTTTAGATGATGATTTTAACGTTACTGCAATGCAATTACCCTGGGTGGAAGCTTATATATGTTTCTTTACTTGATTTCCATCTTGGTTTGCCATCCAGTTCTTGGCTCTGCACCTGCAGGCATGGCTCCTCGGTTCCCTGGGGTTCCATTTATACCTATGCGTAGGCCACCAACTTTTCCACCCCGAGCACCTAACCTTTTGGTTAGAGCACCATTAATTCAACCTAATGCCCTAGTTCGTCCATCAATACCTGAGAAACCACAGACCCTTGTGTATGTTGGAAAGATAGCACCTTCAGTGGATGATGAATTTCTTAAACCTATCTTGGAGGTATGACCATCTGATTTTTTTTATGTGATGTGCATATTTGTCTTAAGGTGCCTGACTTAATATCTACAAACTTGCATGTTAGCTTTGTGGATCCATCAAAAGCTGGAAACGAGCCCAAGAACCCACAGCTGCAAGCTTTGGTTTTTGTGAGTTTGTATCAGCAGATGGAGTTCTACGAGCTTTACGGTTACTTAATGGGCTCAGCCTGGATGGGCGAGAACTTAAGGTTGATAAAATTGAGTTTCAAAAGCCATTACAATATCTTCTTTCTGTTTTTTGTGTATCTTTAACGCTAAATGGTTTTGTGTTTGTAATTGTTCAGCTCACTGTTACTCAGGCTGCAAGGGAGTATTTGGATCGCTATGTCCAGACAAAGAAGGAAACTGAGCAGCAGTTGAAACAAGAAGCAAATACAGAGAGGGAAGCTGAGGCTGCACCAGGTGTAGACGTCCCTGACCCTGTTAAAGATCCTGTTTCTGAGGCTCCACAGGAAGATCAATCTACTGGAGAAGATCAAGAATCAGATGAGAAGACATTTGGAATAGTCAATAATGAAGACAGGGAAGCAGATGAGCGTGCGCAGAAGAGACTTGCTGGCTTGCTGGAAGAAAGGTCCTGTTCTAACTGCTCCTGCATAAAATGGAAGTTCGTTGAGATGATGAACATTCATTTGCTGAAAATTTGATCATTGTTCCAGGGGGAAACTGATGCCATTACCCCTTCCACCACCTTTGACTTGTGTCTCAGATGCAGTTGGAAATTCTGTTTCAATGCCTGATGTGCTTGCAATCTCTCGGGACAAGGATTCTGTTGCTGATAGAGGGAAGAATGGTGAATAAACTTGAATTTACAATAACTTGCAATGTACAAGCAGTAAGAATTGTCAACAATATCCTTGGTCTAAGTGAAGGAATTGGCTTTCAGATGGACATGATGGTGCTAATGAGGAGACCAACGAAAACAAAGGGAACTCTGAACTTGATGGGTTAGATTTGAACTCTTCTGATCAAGGAAAACGAACTGAAAAGCCTGGGGATAGAGAGAGGACTAGAGAATGGGACAGAGGAAGGGATAGGGATAGAGACAAAAATAAGGAGAAAGGGCGGAATAGGGAAAAGGATTGGGAAATTGACCAAATGGAAAGAGAAAGAGAGAGAAATCATGCTCGTCGGGAACGGGGCAGGGAGATGAGGCTGCGAGATTCAGAACGCCTGTATGAGGAATCTGAGAAAGCATGGGACGAGAGGGAAAAGGAAAAAGAGCGCATAAGAAATGTGGATAGAGAGAAAGAGAAGGAGCGGGAGAAGCAAAGAGGGAAGTTAATCACAGAACAAGAGGAAGAGAGTGATGACAACGAAGGATGGAAGAGAAATGGAATAGATGTTTATGGTGAACGCAAGAGAATACAGAGGGAATGGGAGGATGATGAGAAGGATCGTTTGAGAGAACAAGAGGAGATTGTGGAAGCAAAGAGAAAGAGGCTGAAAGAGGATTATGAAGAACAAGTGAAGAAGAGACTTAGTGAAATGGCTGAGGCTGAGGCTGCCACAAAGGCAGCAGACACTGCTGAGGAAGGGAGCATAGAGCCTGAGGCAACATATAATGCAGAACTAAGCCAACCTGAAAGCAAGCAAGGGAGTCATGTGTCTAGTGTTGGTGGTATGTTTTGCATCTTTTTCAAGAAGATATAGTTAATTATAAGACCGTTTGGCCATGAGTTTATCTTCACTTGTATCAGTCAATGCTAATAGTTCTTTTGCATGTCTCAAAGGTACAGAGAAAGACACCACTATCAGCAATATGATTACTGATGAAGATGTTGGGAGATTTCCTGTAAGCATTATGGACATGGCTGAGAAACCAAACACTGGTCCAACAAAACTAGGTTTTGGGCTGATGGGAGCTGGAAGAAGAGCAACTATGCATTCTGTTTTCCACCTGGATGATGAAGAGGATGTACCTAAAGATTGTGGATTAAGGCAGCTAGTACCAATTGAATATTCTGCTGAAGAGATGCAAGCAGTTGCATTTTTGAAGCCCACTACAATGGGGACTATCCAGCCAAATTTAGCAGCTGCAGCTGAGTTTGCTAAGAGCTTGTCAAATCTGCGGACCAGCACATCCAAGGAGGAGGTGGAGCTTGATCTTGGTCGAGGAAGGAGACAGAATGAGAAGTCAAACAACAAAGGTCAACGGGAAGAAAATGCAAAGAAGTGCAATAGAGAAAAGGAGCATGCACCTGCCAAACTTGATGTTAAACACTTGATTGATACCATCCCAAAGACAAAAGATGAGCTTTTTGCCTACGAGGTAGACTGGAAAATATACAGTCAGGTAAATATGCCCCTCCACCCTAGAAGAACAAAGAGATATTGGAATTTGAATTATATTATCTAATCTGAGGTCTCTTTGAAGTTTGCGTAGCGTATAAATACAATATTATGCTGATTGTCATTAGAGGTTTGTGTGGGAAATAATCATTACTTGTTGTTTTTTCCTGGAAATATCAGTCTTATATTTCTTTCTTTCAGCATGAAATTCATGAAAGGATGAAACCGTGGATCCAGAAAAAGATTGCAGAGTACTTGGGAGAAGAGGAGAATACGTTGGTTGAATACATTATTTCAAATTTGAGAAAACATGCGAGTGCTACCACTATGCTTGAGCTTCTATCTAAAATTTTGGATGATGAGGCAGAAATGTTTGTAATGAAAATGTGGAGAATGCTAATTTTTGAAATAAAAAAAGTGGAAATAGGATTGTCACCAAAGACAAAGGTCTGAGCTAAAAATTGTAATGAATGCTATTTTATATTTGCCAAAAGGGTGGGAATTGTTCGTCATGATTATATGAAAGACCTCAGTTTTCTTGTCAGCATAAAGTTTTACAATTTTTTTGGGATATTCACTAATCAGCATTTAAGTTTACTAATGGAATATGAGTTATCTTCTCAGTACAAAAGCGTTGCATGGAAGCAACTTATGAATACAACACATTTTATTAATTTCTTACAGATGCCAAGGTATAGTAAAAATTCTACTTGTGCTCAGTTGAATTACTAGATTATCCATGATCTACGGTTAGCTGTAATTATTTGAATTAATCATTGAATGTGTTAATGCCATTCCTCATTATTTTTGACCCTTTAAAAGGGAATTTGTATTGTTCAAATGAGGTAATGATATGGAATATTATATGTATGTATTCCTCATAGCATTTCATTATATCAGAACCTGATTTTCTAAGGCTAGATAGGGTCTTTCAATGGAGATTGTTGCAAAGGTTGTGCTGGCAAATGACATTAAGTTTATTATTGGTTTATGTTAACAACTTTGAAATCAACTTTTAAAATTAGCACATATAGTAACCAGCATGCTTCAATGTGGGATGTGATAGCAGGCACTTGTTTAGCTCGTATGCTTGGACAAGAATTTGTATTTGGAAACAATAATCAAGAATGAATTGAATATGTAAAATAATGTGGGTACTCACTAGCACAAGTTGGCTTGTTTATGTACAATATTTGATGATGCTAAACAATGTAAATCGTGAAACCAGGAATGCACTTAGAAATTTCTATTCGCCTTGGAGAGCTGAAGGTTTTTTAGCCACACCCACATTTTGAGAATAGTTAGTGTATGGTGTACCTCCATAGCTACATGCAACTGATATGCCATTGCATTAGCCATTTGGTTTCATAATGATATTAAAACATTGAATGAAAAAAAATGATGATATCTTGACATGACATGAGGTAAGACCCAACCTCTAAAGGAAATGCCTTAGCACAGGAAATTGATTTAAAAATTGCATCTGGTTACAATTGGTAGCACACCTAACAAAAACGGGAATGGTGGAGCTTTGATTGAGAATTGGTCTCGACATCTCAAGCATGAAGAGGGGATAGAGATATGCCTACACTACTAAACAGAAATCACTATTAAACAGATAGAGATAGATAGCTTATTCATGAGATTACGGGATTTGATCGTTTTAGTATAAGAAATCACTTGTAGAGTTTTCTTGTGTAATGGAGAAAAGATGGAATCCACAAAACCGCGAAGCTGTTTGCCTTAATTCCCACCCATACAGAAGAAGAAGGTACTCTATTGTTTTTTATCTGTTCACATTCATGCTTTGACCCATTTGATCATAGTAAAATGTTTTTTTCTTCCTTCCTACATGTACATTTCGCTTCATATAAATAGTTTACTGGTTGATTTATATAGAGAGGAGATGAAGAAGCTGCAAGAAATTTGTGGATTCTTTCAAGGCTGATGATGAACCGGGTGGTAAAACATTTGTGCGAGGCGGGGTTATAAACCCTGATGATCGAGATTGTACTCCTTTTGGTGCACTTGGTGGGAGTTCAAATGATAAAACAAACAATGACAGTATAGTCTATACAAATCCCAATTATAAGCTAATGGTGTATTGGCAAGATTAATGATAGATTTTGTGCTCTATGCAACTCCAACTGTGTATTTTCCTTGTATCAATATTATCGTTGAGCTTGACTCTAGTAGAGCGACTTTTGATGTGAGGGGTTGGATCTAAAGAAGGTTCTTCTGGCTCTAAGAAGCCTGGCAGCAGGTACTTGGAGATTTTTTGTTGGTGATTGCTTATGTTCCCCATGGTGCTTATACCGATCCTATTGATGGCGAGTCGAGTGAGGATGGTTGCTTGTTAATCACTCTCGAGCCGCTAACCTAGTGAACTTTTACTCACCTCCTTCACAAAATTAGCCTAACTAAGGTGTAACTAATCAATGCCTCCTAAAGGCAAGTAAAGAACATTACACATAATGATGCTAACCACACTTTGATTGGAGAAGTTACACCACACACACAATGAAGAGAATTATTAGTGTTTGGCTTAATAATTGGAGAAGTATGAGAGAGAGAGAGAGAGAGAGAGAGAGAGAGAGAGAGAGAGAGTTTATGTTAAAGAGGAGAAATTACGAGGTTCCAAAACACACCATTAACCCTAAAGCTATAGAGCTAACTTTATTGTGTTCCCCTTCTCTTGGTCTCATCTTGGTTTTTAGTACCAATGCCAATGTCTTCATGGGTCGTGCAACGTACACCCAAGTACCTAATAACAGTTTTGGGGGACTCTCATAGCATATCTCCACCATTTCATTGTCCTCGACCTTGACATCAATGGTACCAAGGGAGTTTCACAGTGATTGTATACTCAAGGTATAGTCATTACACAGTTCTCCCTTGTGATCTCGTATAGCCACCAATCGTTGGGTTACTCATGATCTCAAGAATTCATATTCTTGGTGATGACTTCGTCTTTTTCTTGTCTTCTTTCTTTTCTCACACAAGTGACAATGGGGTTCTTCCATGTCCAAGCTATGTAGGCTTTACATTAGCAATGATTGATTACATGTTGAAATAGAATGAAAGAAAGATAGAATTATCATCAACTTCAGAGGTCAAATATGACCTATGAGACAAAAAATATAACATTTTCACATTGTCGCGAAAAATACACGTGTGCATGTGAATGTGAGTAGTGATTATCGATGTGCAAGAACTTTATTAATGAATGCCACAATTGAAAAGGCACATTGTGATTGTGCGAGAAATTTGTGCAAGGATTGAGTTTGGTTGAACATTGTGAGCAAATGTAGAACATTGAATATCAAAGTTTGATATTCAAACTCCCAAACTTGTTTAGGGCAAAATGTGCATTGTTGACTATTATCATCACATGTGCCCTAACAACTCGTCTTACAACATAGTGAAAGCTAACTCTCATGGAAGCAATGGTTCTAATGGCAGATAACGAGACGAGCTCTGACATATATTGACGTGTTCGAATTTCCCATTTAGGGAAGAATGAACCTCCACATTTTTCCCATGTCATGATACATGCAAAATGGCTTCATTCATAGAGGAATCTATTTATGCATCATGAAGCAAGTGTGTTGCATCCCATCTTCCGAACCATTTGTCCATATTTTGTATCCAAGTAGAACACAAAATTTTGCAAACCTGTCCTTTGTAAATTTTTGGTTCGCTTCCCTATGATTCTAGGAACTCAATCCTCTCTTATCATTTTCTTTTTAACATATGTAGTTACATTTTATTCCATTATGAATTCAAATAGGTTTGCCATTAGTGAATTGATCATGACTATTCCATTATAGATCCAAATAATCTTGCCATTAGTGAGACTATTGACAATGATAAACGTATTTTGGATGGTGAATAAAACTTATTCTATGTAATTTGATTTGTTCAAAGGAAGTATTTTACTCATATGTACATATTCATTTTGCTACTATGAGAACAGAGTCGCATACTAATATCCATAATTGAACAAAAGTAAACCCTATTCCAATCCAATAAAAAATTTCTGGTCTCATATATTGGTAAGAATTGAATTCTTCATGTACACATTTTATACAACTCCAATCAACACATGCATGTGGTAGACACTCAAACACAACATCAGATAATCTTAAGAAACATCCTGGCCATGAGAGAGATAAGAGATAGAGACAATTTGATCTTGTATATGGTTTTATTATTTTAATGCGAAAACATCCTTGCAGGAAATAACACTCATCTGATTGAAAACAATGAGTCTTAATTGCAACACATGAAATGTTTAAAGATGACCTTTGGCCTATGCACTACTAACAAACTGGTTATTTTATTTTAATGTCAAAACATTCTTGTGGGAAAAAACACTCTCATCTTATTTGAAACAGGTAGGACTTTTCATAAGCAACACATCAATGTTTGAAGGCGATCTTTTCACCTATGAGCTATTAACAAAAATCTCGAAGTCTAACAAAGAATCCTTTCAGGCAAAAATGTGTAGTACATGCAAAAATGTCTACTCAATTGCAAGGATAACCAGACAATTCGCATAAAAAAGGAATTGGCAATTGCTGTGAATGCAAATTAATCAAGCATACATTATATCTTTGCCCATGCAGGCGTCCGTTTGCTTTTTGTTTTCTTCCAGAATGATTTTCCTCCCGCTTGCTTCTGCTCTTGAATCTCTAAATATTTCCTCTTCCTGATGATTGAAAACCCATATAAAATGTTTCAAAACCTATAAAGAAACATGAAAATTTACAAGAAAGGATTAGAATAGTAACCTGTATGCAGTAACTGAAGAGTCTGCTAGGAGTTCATCAGCAAGTGAGCATTTCCGTTCTTTCTTTGTCAATCTTCCAGAATGGAAATCTGTTGGACCTCCTATTACTGTTCCCACCTGATGAATACTCATTTTGCACATTAGAAATTTCAACCATTAAAAAATAGCATTAAAAGACTCATAAACCATTGAAAGATAATCCATTTTGTGAAAGAATATTCAGGAGCGGAATTTAAGAGACAGATCCATAAAGTCTTACTTCAAAATACTTTGGCAATCCTTTTGAGTCATCAGCTTTATAATGCCTTTTTGGATCAACAACACCCCGAAGCTGCCAACAAAGAATTCTAGGTTATGTAAAGAACTTAATGACTATCTCAACAGAAAATTTCAAAATAACACTCTTATAAGATATAAGCAGACGTTTATCAAAAGAGAACATCTGAAAGCACCTTCAAAATTTGAAGCTCCTTCTTTAATTCTGGTGTAATAGTCGGAGCTGAGAGGTTAAACCTGTCATTATTCATAGAATCATATCAGACAGTTTGTTTTCAGGCTTTTTCTATGTATAGCACAGCAGATGTGAATTTAGAAAAATTCTTCTCAATTTCTACTTTTTAATTTGACATCGAGAGTGGCTTATCAAAACCAGAAAATGAAGCATTACCATTTCGCTCCTGCTGTGTTATCTTTCTGCTTTCTTGCCAGCTTATTGCGTATCAATGGGTCTATAGGTGGCACAACCAGCCCATCTTGAAGTTTCCCTTCTTTTTGCCAGATACTCTCGGCCATAACATTCCCCGAAGATTGCCAATTAGTTGCCTTCGCATTTGTAAATGATGACAACCTGGTTTCTGGACACCAAATACGATCCAAACTACTCAATCTGCAAAACAAAAAAGCATCAATGATATTCATAATGAATACAAAATATATATTGATTTTGATTTGCCAGTAAAGTAAGAGGTATTTCCATCAGCATACCGTGAACAATTATCATCCAACATTACTGACAGACTCTTCTCATCATCCACTGAATTTTCTTTCTTTTCTTCTTTTCTCCTTGGTGTGCCTATCACACTGCATCCAAATTCCAACAAAAAGTCGGAACCACAATGTCATCCTTCTTATTTCGACTAATTTTCATTCACACAATTACTTTTTCTTCATTACCATTATTGGTAAAAAGCCTCATCTAGTACAAAGTGGGATTGGAATCTAATTGTAACTGAAAATGAAACTCTAATACTCATCAAATTAAACAATTTGCATTCATAAAAGTTTGTACCTTAACCTAAGTTCAGTTTGTTGCACGTATTCCTTTATGGACTTGGCAAAAATCTTTGCCATCTCCTCTGCATCACTATCTTCATCACTACTGA
This sequence comes from Azolla caroliniana, assembly GCF_043228905.1. NCBI lineage: Eukaryota > Viridiplantae > Streptophyta > Polypodiopsida > Salviniales > Salviniaceae > Azolla > Azolla caroliniana. The sequence goes on along the minus strand of NW_028230440.1, from coordinate 5,901,871 downwards.
TATCATCATTTTCATCACCTGTATTCTTAATAGATGATTTTGGGGTTTGCATCGGATTTGTACCCTGTATTGCCTGATCTTCATCTTTGAGGTTGAGAATTATATTCTCTTCATCGATGCCATTAGATGGGTATGAGTTAAGGTCTCCTTCAACTGTAGTCGAATTGCGCATTGGTTTGTCATCATCTTCATGTGATGTACCTCTGCTGGTGTAACCAACAAGTTCTATTGCACTCCTTTCCTCTTTTTGCTTTGCAGACTCCTTTCCGGGTTGTGTATTTCTCCCCTTATCACTTGTTTTTGAAGCATCAGACGAATCCCTTTTTACTGGAGTTTTGAGCTCATCAAATACATAAATTCTTGTGTTTTTGTCCACACGTTTCTCTTTATCATCAATCAGAGAACCCAAATTTGGCACCTGTCCTTTCTTCTTCTTATTCGACGATTTTTTATTATATTGTAATGTATTATCCTCAATACATTTTGTATAACCATCAAAAACAATAGATTGATCCTCAAACTTGTCAGAAAAAGGCCCCAAATCATTGCTCTCTCCCGACGTATTCTTCTTTGTAGTGTCCTTGCTAGATTGCATTTTCATCTCTTCATTGAATACCTTTTCGGCATCACTCCACTTATGCATGTTAAAATTTTCACTCAGACAAGGATTACGAAATAAGCTCAGGCACAAACAGAAATAAAGAGTAAAACAAGATTTACGTGGAAAACCCTGATTTCCGTGGAAAAACCACGGAACAGAAATTTCACTACGATAGAAAGACAGAATACAACGACTGAATGAAAGAACCTGTACTGGTCTGAATGTTCTTTGATACCAAGATTTCAGATGAGCATACCCAAACCCTAATGCGTAGGTGTCTTTCCCGTTCGAAACTCCCCTTGGGCTTCTCAGTTCTAGTCTTTCTTCCCTTTTGTTCTTCTCCCTTTTCTTCACACACACTCAGCTTTTTTTCTATTACGTTCTCACACAGCAACTACTGAGTTGCAGAACAGAAGTGTGACTCAGAGAACGACTGCGTATACACACACACACACACACACACATATATATATATATAATAATACAAAGGCAGCGAATGCCTCTTAGCATACATATATATATATATGCTAACCCACATACACATATATGTGAATAGAAGAAGTGTGCATAACCTTCAACTCTCGGCACAGTTCGTCTGTGAAGATAAATTCCTTTTAAAATAGGTAATCCAATAAGATTGTTAAAAGTGAAGATGATAACTTTCATAAAGCGTGTAAGATAAGAAGTACCCCCAAAGACTGTGGATATTCTAAGATGGAGTTCGTCTTGGATAGAATAGACCTTAGCCACACCCAAGTTTTCTTCATTGGATGCAACCAACTCCAATCTCACTATTTGCTAGAATGCCTCTCACTAAACCCTAACCATAGAAAGATATGTTGATCATGTTGAAGAAAGCCTAACACATGAAGTACCCCAAATATTGTGGATATTCTAAGATGGAGTTCGTCTTGGATAGAATAGACCTTAGCCACACCCAAGTTTTCTTCATTGGATGCAACCAACTCCAATCTCACTATTTGCTAGAATGCCTCTCACTAAACCCTAACCATAGAAAGATATGTTGATCATGTTGAAGAAAGCCTAACACATGAAGTACCCCAAATATTGTGGATATTCTAAGATGGAGTTCGTCTTGGATAGAATAGACCTTAGCCACACCCAAGTTTTCTTCATTGGATGCAACCAACTCCAATCTCACTATTTGCTAGAATGCCTCTCACTAAACCCTAACCATAGAAAGATATGTTGATCATGTTGAAGAAAGCCTAACACACAACCATGAATTATAAATAGTTTGTTACACACACCATCACGGAGTGGGTGAGTGTTCAAGTCATAACAGAGGGGCCACAAACTGTCAAAAAATAAAGCCTTCTTCGACTATCGATCCTTACCATCCTAGACATTCCAAATTTCGTTCAGTATATCAAATGAGGTGAGAGTTCTTGTAGTTAATACGTAATCCAAATGCCAAGGATAATTGTTTTCATACATGCATCCCCTTCCCAAGATTCTCAAGTGAGGCTTAGACAAACATGGAAGTATCATCTACATAAGCTAGCACTACCAATTGTCCTCAAATGGAAGGTGTAGACCTAGAATATCATCATTAGTCGCATGCCTTGATAACATCACCAACAGGGTATGAGGAACTATTGCAAACAACAATGGGCTAAGTAGATCATCTTGAGAAGCAAAGGCCAATCTTTGATGTAACTCCACCATTAAGCATTTCATGCGACAATGTTCTAGCCCTAATAAATACGTAAGGCATGACATATATGGTCCAAATCCCATTGTATGCATTAACCTTGAGAGTTGAAACAATGGACTAATTGGTATGATCATGAGCTTTCTTAAAAACAATTGCACCATAATGAATACTTGATAAGTCTTGGCCATAATCCAAGGTCATTTGAACATAAAGCTCATTATGCAATATATCCCTATCTTTAATGGAACCATAATGTTGCGTTTATCATCTTTGGCAAATACTTTTGTAATCTATTTGCTAAAACCTTTGCAAATGCCTTAAATAAATCGCTCAATCAAGAAATAAGGCCTCATTGATGAAATTATTTGAATGGTGCTATCTTTGGACCATGTTGATGAGATCAAATGGAGAAGCTTGAGGCATACAAGTAGAATCCCAAAAAAAAACATTAGAACATCAAACTTGGGGATGCCTTAAAAATATTGGAATATCACTTGAAAAATTCATTTGTCAAGTCATCCAAACCAAACTTCCAATCACTACGAAGACAGTAAAACCATGTCCATGTCAACCTCTCAAAGATATGCATCCAATTCATGACTAAGGTAATCGTGCACAATACATCCAACCACATCATAAAACTCGTGGCATGCTCCAATAACCTCATTAGTGATTTTGTTGTGCAACTCCCTACAAACACATCACATTTATTGTAGTCATATCCATTGTACATTCAGCCCTTCATTTCACAAGCACCCATTAGATAAGTATAGAGTCAGATGTAGCACTTGATAAAACAAATGATATTGGTTTTGATTACCTTTAAGCTCATTCTTGAGTATTGCAACTAAAAATAATGGCTCAAAGTTAAAGGACAGTTTTAGGTTTTTCTTTTTCTTTTTGCTCTACCATTTAAAAGTCCAGCAACTACACAACCAATGACTGCTTGGTAATAATTGGTAGTCTTCTGGTTCATATTGAAGAAATTGATATTATTATCTTTCTTTTCACAAAGCAAATATACATTAAGCAAAATGTTCCAATTCAGGTAAAAACAAGTGGATGATTGACTGATATGAGCAATGCATGCCTCTAGTAATTGCAAGATCTTTATGATACTAAAGAGCAGTCAATCTTTCAATGGAAAATAGATGGTTGAGGTGAAAAATCACAATTTGTCTTTTGGCAAAGATTTGACTAAGCTTGTAACCCCTTCATGAACAAAAGATTAAGTTGGTTTGATATAATATGCATCTAACGTAGAAATAACTTATCATGAATATCATAATATGAATGCTCATTGCTATGAAAATACCCCTTCATGAAGAAAAGAGTAAGCTTGTTTTATATATAATATGCATCTAAAGTAGAATTAACTTAGCATAAATATCATAATATGAAAGCTCAAAAACTGTTTTCAGCAGATGGCCGATGGCCGACTTTCTGAATTGCGCATAGAAACTAAAACAATACAATTACAAGAAACAGAAAGTTTCAATTGTGACTAGCAACCAAAACTTTGGTAGCAAATCAAAACTATTTGTAAGACAAATTAGAGTCATCAGAAATTTTCAACTGGCTATCAAATGTCTACTGAAATCAGTTAGTCCACTAAATGACAAGAACAAACTGGCCATCAATCCATCTGATGGGGTTGATCCACTTCGAGCAAAAAAGAACAAACAAAAAGGGTTTTCTTTACCCTTTGTAACTGTATTTCACCATTGACGTGACATTTCAAGTGAAATTTCAAAATTGGACATTAAGGAAAAAGCTATTGGATATATAAACATAGTACAACATGAGCAAAGATCAGCCATCCAATTCTCTTCTCGAGAATTTGTCTTCTGGATAATATACAGCAAGAACAGTGTTACCAGCAAATTTTCTCCCATTCAGAGCAGCCCTGGCTTTACTGGAGCCTTGAACATCTGTGTACTCCACAAAGGCCTAACCATGGAAATATCATTAAGAACTATGTACACATTCTTAACTTTCAAATTTTCTTTTGTTTTTGACCGACAACTCTACACATATCCAATCTTAGACTTGCTCACCTTTCCAAGCCCAGGAACATCCTCTCCCGTAGTCCTTGGACGAGGTATCACAAGATTCACTACGCTTCCTACAAAGGCTGTAGGCTTAGTAGATTTTCACCACAGAATGAAAACTTAACAAAATTTCCAATGTATACCTCTAGGCTCTCTAACAATTTACAAAAATGGCCCTACATCCTTTGACCTTAACTAAAAATTTACCTTGCACTTTCTAGATGTCCCTGGCACCTCATAATATCAATAATTATCCTTAATTGATTAAGGAAAAAGGATTCTTGTTTATTTTTCTTAATGACCATAATCCATTTGCCCAGCAATCAAAATGACTATGCATATAGTAAATAAGAAATGAGCATAGTTGGTCACATAATCCATTGATTGAACTTCGCAAATAAGTAGTTATTAGAGTGCACTGGATTTGACTTACCGTATTTAGTACATTCGTCATGTATGTCCTGATAGATGTCTCCAAACTCAGTGTCATCCCTTAGTTCATCTACAGACACTAACTGTAACATATAACACATTTTCAGAATGCTTAGCAACATATGCTATTTCAGTATACAATAAGATCCTAATATTATAAAAACAGTACTTGGGTTAAGCACAAGACTTTCGTTGGCGTTTCTGTGGGAGGAACTCCACTTCCACTAACTCCTGTGGGGATTCCTGTTATTAAACTGTAAGCAACACCAGCTTGCAACGCAAGTTTCTGTAATTCACAAAGAAAACCCATCAATAATCAAATGAAGATAGCTCAAATATTCAGCTTCAACATTCATATTGTTTTCAGGAGGGAAACAAGAACCTGCATTGCTATTTGTTGTTGTGCTTGGAAAAGAACATTTTCTTGATCTGATTTTGGTTGCCCACTGCGTGACTCAAGAGTTCATTAAACCACAAGTTCAAAACTTAAATAAGCATTCATAAAGACAAGAAATAATGAAAAATATATATTACCCCGCAGTTGCACGCCTCACTGTTAATGTCTTATCCCCCATTTTCAATCCATTCAATGCAGCACATGCCACATCTGTAACAACAGGATCCTGCGCAATTACGGAAATGATTTTACTATGACAGTCAAATATTCTCGCTCAATTGTAAGCAAAAGCTCGTGGAGGACATTACTTGATAAACACAGAACGCATAGCCCTTTGAGTTCCCAGTTTCCCGATCTTTCACCAAGTCAAAGCCACGAAGAGGCCTGTGAAAACATACATATTTAAAAACTATATAAACAAATATCTCATTTATAGTGGTCACTCTGATTTAAGATAAGAAATGTAAAGTTTGGAGGCATACCCAAATGATTCTAAAAGTTCTTTTATCTGAACTTCTGTTAGGTAGTAGGGAAGACCACCCACAAAGACTTTGTCCGGTCCATCAGCACCGCCAGTGATTCTGCATAGATAGTTAAGAGAACATATCTTGAAGGGCTTTCTGCAATAAGAAACAAAAATGTTGATGTTTACAAAACTCCCTTACCCTGGTGTAAGACCCACAGCAGCAAGATTCAAATGAGGATTAGGCTGACTTGGACCTAGTGTTGCAGCTAAAGAAGGATTATAATCACTGGGCCTTCGAACTCTTACTGGCATGCCCTGAGAATGGAAATAATGCCACAACAAAATACATATTCAATGGGAAGTACAAAAAATCCTAAGGGACAAAAACCAACTATCCACCTCAAACATTATGCCATCCAATGCCATCGCATTACTCGCTTCTTCAACAGTTCGCATTTCCACAAACGCAAATTTCTTTTCATGGTTGATATAGACATTCACAACAGCATCACCTACAAAAGACCGCATTATGTATCAAATATGTGTCAATTAATGTCCACACATAAAGAAAATTAGTCTGAATCAGAGTACCTGGTGCACTGTTCCCACCAATAATTTGCATTACTTGGCTGAAATATGTTGCAATAGTCTGCAAAAATTGTACGGTGCCATTTAAAAAGCAGAAAATTCAAATTACAGTAACATTTGCTCACAAATTTTAGTTTAGTCATGGATGAGAAACTGTCGCCTACTAATCAAGGAGCTAAGGTGTGATGTATAATACAAGATCTCCATTGATCATTAGATAGAAATGGGAAATACCTGCTCATTTGCTAGTGGTGGTAATCCACCAACATATACCCGACGAGCATGCTTCATTGCCTGCTATTTTGAACAAGAGTATAAATTGATGAGAATTTTTAAAGATGCAGACTTAACATAGGTTGATATAGAGAAACAGAAACAGTAACATTATAATTGCTATCATCGTCAAAACCCAATCATCATTGCTGTAACACCAGACACCAGAAATTGTTTCACAAAGATACATAAATCACATAAGACCAATAGTGCCCAGTGTTTCTTGGTTTAAAGACAAATATGATGATACTGGCAAGTCTAGCAATGCAGTTAATTACATATGCAGACCATCCCATGTATTGCATGAAGTGCTGTAGGATCTGAGATTATCTATCATCATAGGATTTTTAACCACCTCCTCTGTTCAAATAAAAAGATAATCCTCCAATCTAAATTTCTAATCACCACAAACATTAATGTATGACACGAAATTAGGAGGAAACCTGCTGTGTCATAGCTTGCATTGGCATTGCTGACAAGGCTGCAATCTATAGACAGAATACAAAAGCAAAAATATGACATGATTAAATCAGCACAATTCAAAAAGCATAATGAAGTTTTTATTGCTTTCATCTTCTACCTGAGTCCCTGCAAATGGGAAACCTGGGAAAACAGTAGGCAATGTTTGTGGCATTCCAGGTAACTGTCCTGCATTGTTATTAAAGATGTTAAAGCTATGAAAATGATAATAAATAAAACCTTCCAAGACATTAAATTACATATGTGAAGTAAGCTAGAACTCCCGTATGAGAGATTTAAGATATAGGATATTGTCTGACCAAGGTCTGCTTGTTTCTGCAATTTATGTGACAAAGGAGGTCTAGCCTAAGCGGGCTTATTCTGAAAACTTGAAGAAGAATGTGCATAACTACCAAAATAAAGATGATCAAGGATCAGCTCGACATAGATGAATCAAATCCTCTCCTTGTTGTATATAGTGGAGAGGCAGAAAAGGCCACGTGACTCAAGGTTGCCTTCCGAACTTACAAAAAGAAAAACAACAAACAAAAACAAAACCAGAAAACACCAAAAAAGAGGGATTTCCTCAGTGCCAGTTATGTGAACGAAATAATAAGGTTTCATGAAACAGGTTACAGAATATGAATTAATATGAGAAATATACCTGGTAATGCCATTCCTGGGAGAACGGGTACACCAGGTGGAGCCATATCGAATCCACTTGTTCGTTTGCTGTAACCGTGCAATAAACATATAACCATTAGCAAGAACCAAACAAAACCTTCAACAGGCCTTAAGAATCTATTAGACTTCATTATCTATATCTACACAAACGTACATGTGGAAGGTAAGATAAGTCTAAGGGCCTGGTTGTGAAGGAAAGAATTACCTCTTCTCATCTCTAGAACCAGAGCGTGACCGTGATCTTGCACGGTCTCTTGACATTCCCCTTGACCTAGAATGTGTTCTCCGGCTATGCCGACTATCTCTATCACTGTCATAATCACGATGTTTCCTATAAAATAAAATATTCATCTTTTGTCACTTGACATAACCCAATACAGAAAGGATCCACAATTCCATTATATTGAGAAATTACCTCTCTCGCTCTCGGCTCCTGTCTCGGCTTCTATCTCTGCTTTTCCGATCTCTGTCCCGGCTCCGGTGACCTTCACTACCATGATCTCTGCTACGCCTTTCACTTCTACTTCTAGAATCACTCTCTTTTCGATCTCCATCTCGGTGGTCCTTATCTCTATGCTCTCGGCGTTTCGACGATTCCTTGTCCTTATAATAGTCCCTCTCTTTATCTCTTGATACGTCCCTGTCTCTGCCAGACTCTCTAGCCACTTCCTGTAACACAAGTTCAAACAAAACTAATCTAGATGGTAAAAGGGCAGCTTAGAATAAAATGCAACAAAATCTGGTATTACAAGGAAAGAAATTTGAAGCATATGCAGGAAATCTAGCCTATATTCCTAGGCAACTGACATTTTTTCTTGATGATAAAAACCCAAATTGAGCCTACACAACAAAAAAAAGGGGGCAAAGAGGGAAGAATTGAAGCATTTCAATTCTTTTCGAGAGTCTAGACTACATATACAGACAATCAAACTACTTCCTCGAAATGTAAAATCTATTTCTGATGCGTACAAAAAAGGTTAGAATAATGAGGAAATTGGAGCATATCACAAGATCTAGCCTTTCTTTCAAGTCGATCAATGATTCTGGATGACAAAATTCATCACTCAATTAGTATGCAATAAAAACTATATACAAAGGAAGCAGCTGAACCACACATATTGACAATCTAGCTTAGGCTTCTACATGCTCAAGAGATTTTATTATGAGAAACAATTTAGGACATGTATCACAAAACAGCCAGCGGAGGAGGAAATTAAAGTAAAACCTTAACATTCAATTCTACATTTCTTGAAAATTGACAGCTTTTCTACATGAAAAATAAACTATGTCTCGCAAGTAGAATAAAAACAGGGGAAAAGACAACCGCTGAGAAATCACAGACCAGCAAAGAAAAAAATGAGGTGAAAGACGAGAAAATCACAGGTAAAGAGACAGAGAGACAGAGAGACAGAGAGATAGATCAGAAGGGGGGCAGGAAATAAATAAATAAACGGGTGAGAGGAGTGTACCTTGTCCTGAAGGCCGTTGTTTTCCCATTCATCGAAGGTGGCCATGGCGGCTTCCTTTCTGAAAGATGCGCAGATACACAGACACAGACACAGAGATCAAAGAGCCACTGTATTCCTTCTCCTTCTCCTTCTCCTTCTCCTGTATCAGCTTCAGCTTCCCCTTTCTGTGTGAACTTGTGTTTTTGTCTGAACTTCTGTTGTAGCTTCAGTAACAAATAGGAAAGAGAGAGAGAGAGAGAGAGAGAGAGAGAGAGAGCTCTGAGTTTTCCTTAATCTATCTCCCCATATACCCCTCCCTCCCCTGTTTTCTCTTATTCCTGCAGATACCCCTCTCTCCTCTGTTTTCTCTTATTCCTATAAATACCCAAGCCTCACATTTCATTCTCTTGAGGTGCCAATGCTCTGGATCTCGATTTCATGAACATTATTAGATGCCCGAAACGATCACTCCACCCATCATGCAAGACCAATCTTTACATTGGATGGAAGATTGATCGTACGGTATGCTTGTATCTAGATCCGCAAGGCTTGCCCTGCCCGCCCACTTGGGTTGTCGCATGCATAGTACATGAGGCAAGGGGTTGACCACTGTAATAAAAGAATAGCCACAATTTGGTTTCTAGAGTGGCCATAGTTGCATCTCCTTGAGTGAGTCAAGCTTTGATACCTAGAATCGTGGTGAAAGTGTCAATTGGCACTTGTTATCGTGGATCTCATAAGAAATAGATCAAAGGACTGAGTGGTTCTCGAACCATAGACCAAAATTATAGAAGATCATGGCCATAGAGATTTAAAGAGCAAGACTATCTCATCGACACAAAAAAGGAATTTGGAAGGGGTACATTATATGTTGATTCCCTTGTTGCCTCCAAATGTGATGTAGTTTGCTACCTCTCAATGCGTAATCTAAAGAGAGTGGGGGAGAGCAAGAGTCCTTGCTTCACATCGATCATTCTTGTGATAACTTCCTAGACATCTAACTACTAACATTTACTCATCCACGTCATGATAAAAAGAGAACACTAGCTTTTCTTCATTGGATACTCATTAAGCAACATTCCCACCATAAAAAGTATGCGTCAACTTTATATGTTTCATCCATCAAACATCATGAACTGCCTCATAACTACCATGTGATGGGGTTGATTCACATAGGATTCAAACACCTTGCATTAATTTCTTACTTGTGGTTTGGATCTTTCAAGAATATTTGGGTTCATTTCCTACTCCATGCGGTGGAGTGGAGGGGTCACTTGTACAAATGGAACAAAGAGTTGTACATGACCTCTTCCTCCTATTCCTCACAACTAATAATTTTAGAAGTGATAGTCTTTTCTGCAAATACCTCCCTTTTCTCCTCGTCCTATGAGGTATTATCAATTGTTTCCAATTGTTCATCTCTCAAAGTTGTGTTTCTCACACATTATCGGAAACACCATGTGAGATGCTTTCCATCTTACCTACATATGTTAGGCATGTTGTTTGCATCCATCCAACCTAAGGATACCATTACATGTCTTCATCGCCCTTTAGGAGGAACACATGCAATTCCTTGACTTGCACTAATGGCAATGAAGGCATGTAATGGCATCCTTGACTTGCACCAACACCCCATAGACACTATCTACTTAGGGCTATTCCTTGACTTTGTAACCATTGGTGCAAGGTTAGAATCCAAGCTCTTCTAGAGTGGTATCTTGTTGATGGCTCAAGGTTACTTACACCCTCTTAAGTCTATTTAGCCTCGAGCCATTAATGAGATACCACTCTAGAAGGGCTTGGATGTTTAACCTTAAAATATTCTATTTTTAGTGACGACAAGATGGAGAGGTGTTCTAGATTCGCCATGTTGAGGTTGAGGTAGCCAATCCACTAATGGATCACAATCTCTCAATGTTTCCCCCAAATGAAAGGCATTGCTACGATTTGAATACATGAGAGGGAGTGAAATCAAATCAAATATTATATTGAGGTCTTTAAAAGGCTCTAGTGGCATATGCTACAAATGATTTGCTACATTATCTAATTATGCAAAAGGCATTATCTTCATAACATAATGTGATATATTATCTCTAGTTCCCAAATACATTGATGTATTTCAAATTAACATATAAATTAGGAGTGAATGCGATAGGAAAAGTCCAAGTGCAAGTTTTGAAGGTTGTCATGATATGTTGCAACAACACGTAAATTGCCCACAATACTATATACTGTGTATGTATGTGTGTATATGTATATATCATATATGTATGTATGTATGTATATGTATATATCATATATGTATGTGTGTACATGTATATGTAAACGAATGGTTTTATAATATTCTTGGGGCTGTTTTATATTCTCGAATATCGCGAATATTACGGATGTCGAATACCACGAATATTACGCATGGGTCAATCTATGTATATACATATGCACTAGCGAGGTGGAGACTTATAGATTGGTAGCCTACTTAATTTAAATTTACATTATATATATAGAAACATCATGGGTGTAGTTTTTGTAAAGAACTAGAGAATATAGTTCAATGTTGAGGAGTTGATCAAGTAAGATGTTTGTGTGCGCCCATTTTATAGAAGAGAGAGTGACAAATACACCAAAGATAATAATATCAAGAAAAATAGAGCAAGATTATAATTACAATAACAACAATTATGTTGTTTGGTTTTATTTGGGTTGGTATCTAAACAATTTTTGTGTTACATAATTAAGGTCACGTGTTCAAATCTCTCACAATAAGTTTGATGTTACATCCATTGTAGAAACTCTTTATAAATTTAGTTTGACATCCTGTACATTGGGAATATAATCCTTTCACACATAACAAGCTTGTTTGATGTCGTGTCCATTATAGAAACTCTTTAGAAATTTAGTTTGACATCGTTGACATTGGTCATATGATCCTCTTGCACAAAACAAACTTGTCTAGCATTCTTTATTCATTTTTAGTGATGCATGGTGTGTCTTTTCTATCAAAAAGAAAAAATGAGTATATACATAATAAAGTCTACAATTTAAATTCATATATATAAGAACAAATAACCTTCTTCCTTCATTGTATCACTTCTTTTTCAGAATGGTGGTGGAACATCCAAAAGATGCAATAGGCCCCATCAACGTTGTCTTTCAGTAGAAGTTACAATAGAACATCCAGAATATCATATGTTGCATGTTTTTACAACCATTAGTGCAAAACATCCTTCAATGATGTCTTTAATCACATCCATAAAATGTAGGATCTCTATGACTTTTAATACTCCAAGAAGTTTGAATCCCTTTCACCATGTTGCCCTATATTTTGTGGCTCTTTTTGTGATCTCAAGTAGCAGCTCCATTTTATTTAATAATCCAACAAGTTTGAATCCGCTTTAGCGCTCTATTCTATTTGTGGAACCTCTTTTGCCACATCAAGTAGTATTTCGATTATATATCCATTCAATTTTTATAATCTAACAAGTTTAGATCATTGCAATCTCTCTATTCCTATTTTTGTGACCTCTTTTGTCACAAGAAGAATTTCCATCACATATCCATTAGAAAAATGGATGTAGATACTACCAAAATCTAGGCACAAGCACCCATTGCTCGTAAAAAATGCCACCCTAAGGACATTGACAAGACAAGCAAAGGATGTTGAATTGCACCATAAGGAACATGTAAATTGTCATGATCAATATAGAAAGTTCCTTGACTCTTAGTCAATAGTGTTGACACAGGTTTGGGTATTACTTGTGACCAATGCTCTTGATAGACTAGAGGTTGTTAGAGAAAGCAATGGTTCATCCATCAAAATGAAATCGTTTTTGTTTAATTTCAATCTCATCATAGACTTTTAGAGCATCAATGATGGCATTTCAATGCATCCATTATTCATAATTAAGACAAATACTAATTAGATTGAAAGCCATTTAAGAATTGTAGATTGTAGATCCTCGCATGTGTTGATGCATGGAGAGTCCATGCTTAGGGAGAGGAGCGAAACATATCTTCTGGACCCGATGGAAGCTTGATACGACACTTCTTGAACTTTCAATTTGCAAGCTGCAACCAAATGAAATAAGAGATGTGTAATTCTTTCTCCGGTAAGTGATTGCTTTGTTGGTTGCACCCAAAGCTGTCATTTTTCATAATTCAATCAACCATCCCTAGGATAGAATGCAAAACTATGAGAGAAGGTGAGAGATGAGGAATAAAACCCTCTAACTGTCAAGATAACCTCTAACTACGTTTATCTTTTGATGGCCAATATGGCCATGTGCGTGGCGATACATCTGGATCAAACAATGGTATGAACCTTGGACCTGATAATCCCCTCAAGGAATCCATATCAGCTTCGTGTGACGGCAATTGTTCTTGAAGATAAAGCAACCTATCGAGTAAAATGTATGTCTCCAGTACGGGGCCTAAGACAGCCCTCAAGGACCAATAAGGTCCAACTAGCCCCAGCTCATCACAGATGATTTTCTTTTCAAGTTTACTATAAAATATATAGCACACCAAATGTATAGAAAAACACAAGACTTACACTAACTTTCCAGCATTTACCAGAATGCTCATTGTTTCAAATGATCAGAATAGCGCTCTAGTACAGACTTTACAACTACATTGGACTATTCTGATAATTGTTTTGAAGTTGGATATTCTGGTAAGTACCCAATGAGTCAGGTATTTTGATGTTTATCCCCGACAATGTAATAAGTTTTGTAAAGATATAAACAACACGTACAGTTTTAGGTTCAATTTCCATCCATATCTGGTCCACAACATTTTCAGCAACACTTTCCACATTCAGCCTTTCAAATGCAGCTCGGCAAAATTCGAGAAAATCCTCTCTTGTGTCACCTCCATTAAGTCGCAGCCTTTTATCTATTTCAGAGCTAAAATCTTCGGTATTCTCATCATTGTTTATATTTTCTGCCTTGCCATGCTTCCTGACCTGCTTTCTGCGGGCGAGCCTTGCCTAATCATCCGACTCCGATTGTAGGATTAAGCATTGCCAGGTCTGGATAATGCTTGCGAAGAACCTTCAAAACGTGTTTTGATTTAACAAGCTGATCACTAGCACCTAACCTGCATAGCAACTATTGACACATTGTTCTCTTTACCAGTTGAAATCCAGCCCTTAATGAATGTTGCTGGAAATTATAAATGGCTGACGCAGACCCCACACCCTGCCACATCTCTGCACTCTGACAAAATTGACAAGCAACAAAGAATTACTCAAGATACAAAATAAGTGATAAGAGAATATTAAGATTTGGAATAATCTCCTACCATCAGCATAACACACATTGCATTTGCAGAATCTAAACAATCTCAGAAGTCAAAGCCTTATTTTTCGCAGATGCCACGAAATGCTTTTTAATTCGTACACTCCACTCATTTGCTATACTGCAATGGTGTTCAGATGCATCAAGTGCCACAACAGGGAGACCATACTCAAAAGCTAATACTTGAGAAAGGTAACCCTGATATTAAGTGTACATAATAATCTATCATTAGAAAGAAAAGAAAACACAACAAAATCCACCAGAATGATTGTTAGAAATACCTGTCTAGCTCCAACATCTACTATGGATGTAGCCTGAACTGCTTGTGCAACACTATTAATTTCTGCTGACAGAATCTCAACCTTCATGTAATGACAGAAAATTGTAATAAAATATGGGTAATTAACTGCATGAGGTAATAATGAGAATTTTTCTAAACAATAAAATTCATAAAAGGTGATCAATTTTGTAAAGAAAAAAACAATTGGTACAAAAAAAAACTTGCAGACACGATGACACATACCTCATGTAGCTTTTTGTAGTTCATGCCCTGTTTCAGAACGTTGCTCATTTGTTTAGTGATGCAGCTATAAATACTGGTTTTCCACTGTGTTTCAGTTAGCAATTTCTTAGTTACATTACTCTTGTTCTTGGACAAATATCAGTCTTTTCCATTTTTAGCTCTTCTAGATTTTCCATACTTAGGCAAATCGAATTACAAACTAGGGGCAATAGTGATATGCATTAAGCATTTCTTGCTCTTTTACTAGACCTAACTTTTTATGCTTGCAAAATAATGAGAAACGGAACCAACTATCTTCCGCTTTATTTTCTTCCAACTTTTCAATATTGTGCAGAGTGATTCTACTTACTGCCAAACTAGTGGACACTTTGAATTACCTTAATAAAAGACCTTTAGAAGAGGTCAAATTTTTCTTAGTGCCATGAGAACCACCATACTCGAATCATCATATGTAACAAGTATGCAATAAGGCAATGGGATATAACGTCCATAATTCATATACCATATATTAACCATAATTGGAGTTTGTTCACATCGACGATCTCTATCCCTGGAACATGTAAGAAGTCACTCCTCAGTAGAGGAGCATTATGTAGAGCAACTACATCAATGAATTTCTAGTGTTTGAAACATCATGATACAATTAAGCATAATTGCTAGGCCACATTTCATTGTGTTGTTCCATCATTAGGATGCCAATCCATAAACATCTAGTTAAGAAATATTGGTAGGAAAATGTTGGTGTGAACAAGTTTAGTGGAATAAAATCAACATAACATTATAAAACACCTAGTGAAAATACGAATATAATTAAGGAATGATTAGTAAAGAAAAAAATTGCTTCCTCTTAATAGGATAGCTTGCACCTCGAGAGATTGCAAACAATTGCGTCAAGCACTTCCAAGTATTCATTGTAGTTCTTGAAAGCAATGCCAATGTCATTAAAGTATGATGCCTTTACCTAACTAACAATTCTGCTCACAAATAGTTTGTTCCACAATATCAAATGGATATACACCCTTTATAGGCAAAGCTGGCAAAGAGAGGTTGTCAACCCCATCGAGTGCAATAACTATAGGGGACCCTAGTCTACTTAAATGAGCCCCTTAATCATATTCACCTCACTAAAACTTAATGAACACAAAGAATGACTTAATTCTAAACTGAACGAAAGAAATCAATGAGAAATCCACAGCGTTAACCTAACACCAACTTCCTATTTCTTACTAACTGCACACCTACAATAGAGAAAAGAATTTAAACAAGGATTAAGAACAAAGAGCTCTATTTCAATGTTGGATAAAAAATATGAAAATGCCGAATACTTTCATTTTTATGCTTCTTTTAAATTTGATGAATTTCAATTTCCTTTTTTTTTTATGTTCGTGGACATTAGGTTATTATCCTAAGGTTCACAAATACTCTCTTTATTGTGGTCTTGCATTATTTGGTGGTATCATAGGGGAAGTGTCATATTTCAGCGGAAGCTAAGCTAGAAACTCACTCTAATGTGCATTTCCATGGGGAAGGCCCTAGAACACTCTCCCTCCCCATCTAAGCTTTTCATTGGTCACTTCATTATCACCATCGATGGATAGATAACCTTGCTCAACTCTTTGACGGAAACAGGGTCACTTCCACATTTCTCTTTTGTTACATATGGAAAGGCTTTGGAACATGTGCACTCTTTGATCAACACAAGGTCATTTCCACATTTCTCTTTGTTACAACTTACACCAATACATACATACATACATACATACATACATACATATACATATACATATACATATACATATACATATACATATACATATACATATACATATACATATACATATACATACCGATACATACATATACATACATACATACACATATACATATACATATACATATACATATACATATACATACCGATACATACATATACATACATACATACATACATACATACATATATGATATATCTATATATATTATATGTATCAATCATGCCATACATATTGGTGTGTGTATGGAACCACTACTACTCATGGGCCATGATGGGATCTGGTCTCTAAAGAGTTGACAAGAGCCATCCCAACAATCCACCTAATGCCTCTCTATGTATGTATGTATGTATGTATGTTCTACTACAGTCTACTATTATCGATCGATGAGAAGCAGGACGGAGGCTGCAGAAAGGACTGATCGATCCATGTCGGGCACGGCAGCAGCAGACGTTGCTGGAGCGGGAGCATGGCTCCATGGAGCCTTGCTGGAGCTCTGCAGCACCCACCTAGATCCCGACGTCATCTCCAGCCTCGTCTCCTACTGCGAGAGTGCCCCGCCCTCGCTCGCCAAAGACTACCTCAGTGTGAGTCTGCGCACTAACCATCTTTTATGATTCTAAGTTAAACGTTTGTTTGGTTCACCACATTCCCGCCCTTCATTATTTTACTATATCTTAACGTCAGATGGTAGTTCAGTTACATGGCAATCCAAAATGGCAATGAAAAACACAAGTAGGTGACTCAAGCTAATTCACCGCCAATAAATATAATGGCCCATGCTCATCATTGTCAATGAAACCAATGTTATGGTTTCCATTGCCAATATATCGTATAAAAGACCTTGTTTTTTGCTCTCGGGATAAACATGCCAGGCCATGCATGCATTAGTTTTGCTTGGAGCTGGGATCCATATGCCGATGGATCCTAATAGAGGTGCAGTGGTTATAATTGTATGCTCCATCCCCCATAGTGATGGAATATTCAATGCAAGTATACTGCAACCCAGTATGTTGCATAACCCTATACATCAACAATCCTGCATGGAGTTTGTCTGGGCATATTTATTGGAAATCTCCATTGGCTGCAGAAATTTCCCCTTGTATCGGTTCTTCACAGCACACATTGTGGTTCGTTCACTGCCAATCCATGTATATATCCTATTAGTTATATATGTCTCCTTGTGTATATTATGCTGTCATCATGTACTGTCAGTAAGACTACTTCCTAGCAAGTGTAGAACTTGAATCCACCATTGTGAACTGCCACATTTAGGTAAAATCTCACATTGCATATCCGAATGCACATGTAACATGCTTCTACACGAGTAAGGTGACCTGTCAACAAGTGCAAATGCTTTTGGGAAATAGCAAACAGATACATATCAGTAAAACCCCCCTACATATCTGAACAAACAGTTTGTGCACCCTTTGTATGAGTCCTTCGTTATTGTCTAGTACTTTCTTTGCGTGGTTAATGTTTTGAAAAGAAGGATTCTGTATTGTTTGTTCGGATTTATTTTGTGTTACTTTTTGGAAGTGTGCAAAGTTTTCTTCCTTTGCCAGGACTTATAAAGGCATAATTTCTACCTCAAGTGCTCTCTTTTTCTCACCCCTTCACATGCTCGATATATAGTGCAATTCGTTCAAGAGATGCTGACATACTAAGAGGGAGTGATAACTTAAGTGCCATACTTAAGACACCACTGAGAAGGTTGAGCTCATATGTGTATGCTTTATTCACACATAGAGACTTTGTGCTTCAATGTATGAATACCCCTTCTTAGGAAGGAGACACATATCAAGAACACATGTATACTCTGGTCCCATACGTCAAAATTGGCCTCTTTATGGACGATAAAAATTCTAATTCTAATTCTAATTCTAACCCCTCTCCTAGATTATTTGAATTTCATGTTCTACTATAAGATTAATGATTTTATGGATAATACTAAATCTTGTGAAGGTCAATGATTTATTTAACATACATTAAATCATAAGAGTTTGTAATTAAATTTGTACTATATCCATGTTAACATGTGGCATGTGTTTACATCATTAAATCTCCTTCTCTCTGTTTTTCTGCGCAAATATTTAATCTTCGAATTGTATCCTTTGGATTTTAACTTTGTTTTTTCTTACTTCTTTCTGCTATTTATTCAGTGTTTCCATTTTACCATTTCTAAAATTCTTGGTTATAATAGTACAACATATAAGGATTTCAAGCTTATCTATTATTATTTCAGAGTTAAGATTTTACGATGCTAATATTTTGACATCTTAAATTTCAGAATCGATCTGTTGTATTGATTGCTTGTCTTGATTTTATTAGATGAGATAAGCGATATTCTGTCAAAGGTATCTTAGTTTATGTGCATGGGTAAGGTTATGATTGTAGAGTCATCTGAATACTTGTTGATATGCAGAATGTGATAGGGGAGGAGAACTGTAAAGACATAATCACAGAGTATCTTCATAAACGTGCAGTTGACGAGCCTCTAAAAAATGAGCAGAGTCTTAAAGATGGAATGCATGTCTATTTTAAACCAAAAATAGGTGAAGTTATGAATTCTGGAGGAAGAAAGCTTTCAAAAAGTTCAAAGGAAAAAATCACTGTGTCAGAAAAGAGCTCTTCAGATGCTGCTGTATCCCTGGATGCACAGTCCAATGCACTGGCCAAAGGCAAGACAGTAGGGAATAAAGCAAAAAAAGGGGCGAGAGGAGTTTCACTTGCAGAGGCTGTTGAGGGAAAGCTGCTCATTTCTAGGGGTGCTCCATGTACGTGCCAGGCAACTAGACACAAACTTATAAACAATTGCCTTTCGTGTGGTAGGATTGTTTGTGAGCAGGAAGGAGAGGGCCCTTGCAACTTTTGTGGATCTCTTGTACTTCTTGAAGGTAGTGCTTATGCAGGCCTTGAAGGTACAACCATCCCGATGTCGGAATCTGAGGCTGCGGCACAAGCTATCAAGAACAGACTCGTCGAATATGGGCGTACATCATCACAGAGAACATCTGTAATTGATGATCAAAGTGATTATTTCCAAGTTGATCAAAACCCCTGGCTTTCTGAAGAGGTGGGACTCTTTTGAGCTGTTGAATTGCTAAATTCTAGTTTTAAGCTGCTAATTTGCTGGACTTACTTTTGACAGGAAAGAAAAACTATTTTGGAAAAACAAGAAGAACTCAAGTTAAAAGAAGAGGCTCGGAAGAAAAAAATGGTTGTGACAATTGATATAACTGGCCAGAAGGTATCAAAGGTCATGCTTTCATGTTTGTGTCTGTCATGAAGAACTTGATTCTTTACAGCTATTTTCCTACAGAAACACGTGTGTTTAAATGCATGTATATATAGAGATAAAACAAGTACAACATACAGGAACCCAAGAAAGAATTGGTTAATTCGCTGTTAACTAACCTATAGGCCAAAAGAATATCAGTTTCAGCGAATATATTGCAACCAAGTTGCCACTTGGTTACAAGTTTCATGAGATTGACATTTGTCATTATGGTTGCAATGATCACAGAACTGAATGATTTGCAAAGATCTAAAATGTTATTAGCAAGCTACTATGTTCATTCTGTTCATTGAATACCTGGGATCAGTGGGTTTTTGAGGTTCCCACTCAGCTAGCAGCTATCGGGTTGGTTTTATACGGACCAGCATCTGTCAGCATTTTGTTTATACCAATTACGCAGGAATATACTTTGATAATGCAGATACATCTGATTGACTCCAACAAATATTTGCATGTATTCAACCAATTACGCAGGAACATACTTTGATAATGCAGATACATCTGATTGCCTCCAACAAATATTTGCATGTAGCCAAGAAGAGATAGCAGGGCTCCCAAGGGACCATCCATGTGCATTTGTTAATTACTCTGTATGTCTGTGTATAGTCCACATGCATGAACATAAGCTAAAAGACGCAATCCATCCAGTGCAGTGCATCGCATGTATAAACATTCAGTAAATATGATATCTACTAAACTCTCCCAACTATAGCCATTAAGTTTTTGATGTTTACCTCCCATGTGTAGGTTTTGATGGCCGATGGAGATGGTGAAATTGATATCAAAATAAATAGCAGCATCGATAATAGTCAGCTTGATAAAGAAACAAGGAAAACAATTGATCTACGAATTAAACCAAATCCGTCGGTACTGGAATACCCAGTTTTTCTCAATAATCAGCAATCCAAAGATTCATATCCACAAAAGAAGAGCACAAAATTGGGTAGAAGACAACAAGACAACGGCAATTCCATAGCATCTGTGAAAAGTGGACGAGTACAACATGATGATCCTATTATTTCTGTGCTTGATTCAAGTGGTAAACATAAACATTATGGATCTGACAATGCAAACAATGTTTGGCGTACACCAAATCTGAAAAATGAACCTCATACAGTCTTCGAAGATGAAGAATGTTTGATGGATTATAAAGCAGAGACTTCACATGCAACTGTATTTGATATATGTGAACCTCAGACTGGAAAGCGATATTCACTTTCTCCTTCCGTATTGGCAATCAAACAGGCGGGCCGGAAGGTTAAAGAACGTAGTTCAAAAGTCAAAATCTTAATGCCAGGAATGATTTTATTGAGAGGTTGGTTAAGTGAAGAAGATCAGGTATGAAGCCTAGATGTTTATTATGAAAATGTTTATTGATAAATGTTAGGAGTTTGTGGATTCAAGGTCTTATTATATCATGAAAAGTTTAGTTGCCAAGTGCCAGGATATAAGAAATATTTGTATATCTAAATAAATATTAAATGGCAAGAAACAGGATGATAGTGACATCTTCTGGGGTATCCTCTTTTCCATATATTCGTGAAGGCTCAAAACTTTTAAGAGTTGATATTAAAATTGAGATGCAACTAGAATCTTCTCCCTTCATATTTGAATTATATTATTATTTCCAGTAGTCTGAACAGTGCATAACACTGATATTTTCTAAGGTGTTTTCTAGCATGGAAGCTAATTGGCTTGTTAATACATAGGTGTTGTATTATACTATACCATAACAAGTGACAGCAGAAATATTTTTTAGAACAAAATTTCCGACTGCTGTGAATGAGTGGAATGTTGTAGTTTTCATAAGGTAAAAGTGATATATGACACTAAAAATACATCCGTGTGAATCTTGTAGAGTATCTGTTAGAATGAAGCAGAATACAGCTGTACCTAAACAGTGCAAGGATAAGGAGCAATGTCGCATTAAAGAAACTGTGATGTAATACTAAGTATGCATTCTACAAAATTAATAAATGTAGGAGAGTCAGATCAGTGGCCCAGCCCTTTGATAATCATATTATGATGCCGTATGACACCCATGTCCTTTGTAGTGACATCTACTGAACACTTCTATAAGATTGTGTGAATGCCCGTCAACTGAACTGTCTATGGGATTGCACATGGTATCTGTGTATCATCCAGGGTCCAGAGTGGTCCAGCTAAAGTGTTTGATGAAACAGTATCCGTTTGTGATGTCATATCCCTTTGGAAGATCCTGGCTGTTGTGCTCTCTCTAAGGTGTCCTGCCACACCCATCTGTAGAAGTCCAACATCTGGGAAGAGACTCAGAATTGTGGATCTCTTGTAAAAATAGCCCCAAACATCTTTGATCATCCTCGGGAAGGTTTTATATGGTCTTTATAGAATTCCATTTAAGTCTAAATCCATGTCTTCTTAGTCTCAGCTGAATGAGATACGGCCTGATGATTTTGTTAATGTCTGAGTGAGGGACTAGAGCAAGAGACTGTGGATTCTTGGATTATTGAAAGGGACTTGGTTTGTTACCTCGAACCATGGTGGTGACATAAAGTATCACCTGCAACCACCAACGTTCTAGAAGACCTCAGAAAAATCTTGCATATGGATGTTGAGGCTGACTGGAGTCTCTATGACAGTTGGTGCAATCATCACATCTATGATAAGCTCATATGATACTGACACTTTACCCAAGATAATCTTAGAGACCATGGATACAAGAGATCTCTCTATTCCAACCCACTTGAAGTTGAGACTCATAGCATACCAAGATATTTGAAGATTTGCACCACTCGTATTGGTTCTCCCTTGTATGTAAACGTGGGGTAGTGTCTTGGTTGTATTGCCTTTATTGCCATCATTTTTTGTTTAGTCCACGTTAACAATTAGCCCACTGATTGAACAAAATGTGTCCAATACATCATCCAAATTATCTGAGAATAAAGCAACATCATCAGCATATAGAAGTATAAAATGAGATCATGCATGAGTTTTGGATCATCCAATCTTTCTTCTTTTGAAGCCTTGGTTGCTATTTCATGTTTATTGGTGCATAAACCAAAGAGTGTGGGTGAGACAGAGCACCCTTACTTGACCCCCCATGTTGCTCAAGCAGTACTTTGAGAAACCACTATCCATTTTCAGTTGACACCTAACTTGCTCATAAAATCGTGCTACAGCTGCTTGATACTCTAATGGCTTTCCGATCTCTATCATTCTTTTCCAAAGCTTACTCCTTGGTATAGTGTTAAGGCTTTCTTGAAGCGATCTTTGGAAAAGAATGATAGAGATCAAATGCCATCAGAGTGCAGCTATAGCACGATTTAACATCCAGGAAGACCAATTGTAAAATATGAGACGGAGCCTTGCCCGTTACACCACCAAGACAACAGCCAGAGAGAGAGAGAGAGAGAGAGGTCTTTTAAGAGGCCAAAATGGCCTATAAGACCAAGCAAGAGATTACATATTAAGTGTTGGCTTGTTTTTGAGAACAACAAATCAAAATAAAATAAATATTACTCAGTTAAATATAAAAGTAAATAAGATAAAAAGAGACTAAAGAATCTGGTTCTCGGCACATGTGAGACTCTCAAGTTAGATATATTATAACTTTTGTCTTTGAAAGATCTCTAGCATAGGTCGATCCAGAATGGAGAGGTCTCCAAAGTGAAAGAAGCACCTGCAATGGCGGGAGATAATGGCCTTTATCTGTCAATGACAAGGGTGCTGAGGTTGTGGTCAAATATGACCTATGAGAGAGAGAGAGAGAGAGAGGTTTCTATACAGTTAATTTAAGCCCTGTTTTTTTAGCCAAAACAGAAGAAAGAATTTTGATGTACAGGTGAAAATTGTTCAGATCTGTAGAGATTTGGGCATTGGCAATGGTGGGTTTTATCAGCCAGGCTATGGAACTGAAAGCAAACTGCATTTATGGATGATGTGCCTTGGCATGCATTGGGAGCCCACCATCCACTCATATGAAAGAAAACGATCTGTTGATAATGCAGTGGCACCTTCCATCCCCCCATTATTTTTAGAACTTGTAGCTCAATGCTTACATGAGGCTCAGGATGCGTTAGAAAGTGGCACAAGTCTACTTCCTGAAATGCATCCAAACATTTGCCTGGTCAATTTTTATGAACTCAGTGGTAAACTGGGGTTGCATCAGGTAAATGTAATCATAATTATAAAATAACATTAAAATTTGACCTGATTTCTTTCTTTTTTATTGTTTAAGAGACATGATAATGTATCAGGATAAAGATGAAAGTAAAGAGAGCCTGAGATGTGGAGTGCCCGTAGTTTCATTTTCAATTGGTGACTCAGCGGAGTTTGTATATGGGTTGGACCGAAGTAGTGATGAACATATAATCCTTGAATCTGGAGATGTCATTATATTTGGTGGCCCATCAAGATTATGCTATCATGGAGTGCGCTCCATCCTTCCCCAAACTATGCCTTCATGCCTTTCGGAGAGGACTAACCTGCGGCCAGGCCGACTTAATCTCACTTTCCGACAATCATGATAGTTATTGCAGGAGGCGACTTCATTTTCTAGTCCGTTTGTCTTGAATTCCACAGCTCTGTATGTATTTATCTTCGAGCAGGAACATTATGAGATAGCAGAATACACATTAGATCCTAATGAATTTTATGAAATGATAATAAAGAAAGGAAATGGAGAAGTTTTGCACCCCATGCTCCAAATATACTTTTCAAATATGGGGGTATTTATTTTCTTGGTCGTCTTATCTACTGCTTTAAACTTGTTCAGTGTAACTTAATAAATTTCAATATTTTGTACTGAGGCTTGCTCCATATAAACCGATTTGCTTGTGTGGCTAAATATGTTTCCTTTTTACACTAGGCTGAGCAAGGATAAAGGGAGGTGCAGAATAACACGGAATTTTTTTCAAGCAGTGTGGATCAGATTAGTGAAGCATTGTAGAAGAGTCAGTAGCAACAAAAACCACAGATAAGACCCAAGAGCAATTGAAGGAAACTACAAACAAGCAGAGACTGTAAAAGGCAGAATGACATTGAGAGTATGAACACTGCCATGTGATCACCACTCTTGTACTCTAGGTCTTGTTTACTTTGCCCCTACATCAAGTAGGTATAGGCTGGTGACGAGATGCTAATCATGGATTGGGGGAAGTTGTATCGATAAGCGACATGCACAAAACCCATGAGAGATTGTTGATCATTGGGTCCACTTGAACTGCAACTATTATCGCCTATAAATCCTAAGCCAATTTAGTTTTTATTCCCTAGTGTGTAATTGAATTCAACCCTAGACCTACTTATAATGGCATCTTTTGATATAGACAAAGCAAATCTATTGACAACCTAGAGGGTAAGTACATAAGAATCAATCCTTTAGACCATGCATTCTTTGTTTTGGACATGTGTCAATGTGATTAATAATAATCTCTTTTTTGTAGCCAAGATGCAAGTTCTATTGTCTATGTGGTGGTAACTTCTCATTCTTTTTCTCCTCTAGGTACCTTTTTATTGTAATATCATCTATAACTTGCATTGTTACATCTAGGATGAAATCACAATGTACTAGGCACATGCCATTCATTATGTGGTGCTTTGTAGAAGTGTATACATGTACATCTAAGATGTCAGAGTCTTCATTATAACAATGGGACAACTTTCTCTTGCTTGTTGGAATTGATCTTAATCATAGTAGAGGTCTCTCATCGATAAAGAATCTTGAGATCTTTGATAAACAAGAGGTGCCCCATTTTTTGTTGTAATTGAGTAAGTGCATTGGGCAACTTTAATTTTCCCATTTAGACATAGAATAAGCTGGGGGAAGATGTGATAGCATAGCTAGAATTGGTTGTGGCATGATATATTGCTAGAAAAGATAACCATTGATGCTACGACATTTGGGCTATGAAAAGCAATATCTTGATGTGAGGAGAATGTGTTGACAAGCATTAAAAACAAAACATGAAGACTAGTACTTGCATGCACCATCTTCCCTAGAGGTAGTGACAATGAGTATGTTTCCATTGCTCGACTTGCCCATCCACATTTTGATTAGTATCTTCATAGTTGTGAACCATCACATATAGCTCCTTATATTTCAGCTTGATGTTCCTTGTTTGACTTTGATCCATTTGCTCTTGATTGTTGACCATTTGACGTGCGCGAAACTTTGGTTGAGTGCAAGGAATGCACGACCATGCCGTAGATAAGAGATCCAAGTGATGGTATTCTATAGGTAATCGTTGCTCATAGTGCCCTCTCCCTCTTTATAGACAACATGGAAAATAGGAAGACCTTTGGATAATGTTGACTCATGGGTATATATGATGAGTATTGTTTATTAGTGACTAGCTTTTGGGGGCATGAAAATTGGAGTTCCTTCATTAATGCATGCAAAAGTACATAATTGAAACTCATGCATTGGCTAGGAAAGCTTGACAACACCATATTTTATGTACAACAAGATTTGTTAGCTTAGATATGTCCCCTATTAAGGAAGACATCCATGGTTGCATCTTGCATTCTCAATTTATGATGCCCAAAAAATATTTTGTAGTCTTGGTTGAAATTTCACTTAGAGTTTTTATTTGAAAAGTGATAATTGAGGTCCATTGCAACAAAGAAAGATACACGATTGTATAGTGATTCATCTTGTAACTATGCCATGACCCCAACATTAGTCTTAAGGTATTAATAGGCATGAAATGAACCATATGACATCTATATGCATATGTTCACCATAACTAAATTTCATATGTTGTTACGGTAAACCACAGAGAGTACTGATAGTTGGTTCCTAGTCACACACAACAAAGCACAATATGGTTCAGGGTAAGTGTATGCCTACAAGGTGGTAGTGAAATAGAGTGCAGATTGTGCATTTAAGAGGCACAAGGAAGAGCCTCAAGCAAGTCATTGGGGAAGAGTTTCGCTTGAAAGCCCTTTAATCCTGCTTGTGTAAACAAAAGAAAGAAGCCACAGTCCAAGGTAACCCCCCAATGCCTTACATAAGAACAACCTACTAGAAGAAATAGAGGAAAAGGACGTCTACAACTTTATGTACGACTCACTTCTTTAGGTAAGTGGTTTCTCGACAAGACCAAACATAACTTTTCTTTAGGGAGTGATTTCCAAACAACAAGACGAGAACATATGATTAAAAGTTGAACGACAAAAATTTAACTACAACTACATTTGGATCATAGTATGAACCATAACACCATACGTGCATTCGCATTCGAGAATGTTTCAATCATTCAAAGTATGGTGTTTACCATACTTTTGTATTCATTATTTATTATAAGGTAATTGTTTTTTAAAAGGTAAGAAAGTTAAGGTAAAAAGTCTTTACAAAAACATTTGGATAACATAATCATTCGTTTGCAGTCGTATGGAAAAGAATGTTTTCCAATGCATTCGAGTATATTACGTATGTACTATGATTTGAATTTTGGATAATATATATTTTGGACCAAAACAGAGATTACGTCTTAACTTACTCTTTAAACTTTGAAGTATTAAGAGAGAGAGAGAGAGAGATACAGACAGAGCGTGTCAGTTTTTTTTGTGTGTGTTAATGGCGGCAGCTGCTTCTTCCTCGATCTCTCTCTCTCTGCCTCTGCCTCTTCGCCGCCCTCTGCAGATCTGCGGAAGCGGATGGAATGGGATGCGCTCGCGCACCTCCTCTCTGGCCAATGTATGCGCACCCTTCCCTGCTCTCATAATTTCTTGATTTAGTACGAATCACCTGATTTAGTAGCATTCCGGAAAACCCTGCGCTCTTTAAGCTAGTTATGATGACCTCTCGCTTGATTTAAGTAGTCGTAAACCCTAAATTCCTGCGCTCTGTAGCTAGTTATGATGCAGCGCAACGTATGATTAACTGCAGGAAATTCACTCAACATCTTGGTCGGGGAGGAAGAGGAGTTGTGGTCTCCGATCCACGTCATGCATACGGTCTTCTAATATCTGTGCCACACTCAACACAGGCAAGAAACACGTAACTGTGTACACGCACATATGTAGATAGATACACACGAACATGCACATTCATACCTACGTCGTACATGTATGTGTGTATGTATGTGTGAATGCGTTTCTAGATGGTATGAAATCAATAATCTGAATATTTTTCCATCCCAATTTCAGCTGAATACACTGAACTTGATGCCATCTCTGGCTTCAGCGAGATTGTCCCTGACACAGTTATTTTCGATGATTTTGAAAGGTGAAATAATTTACAGACCCTCCTAGTCCTTCTAATGTGCGTTTAATGTCATTTTAGCTTTCCAGTTTCCACATTAATGTGAATACCTATCATCATCATCATCTTCTTCTTCTTCTTTTTCTGTTATTACACAGGCTTCCACCTACTGCAGCTACTGTGAGCTCATCACTATTGCTCGGGATTGCAAGTGTTCCAAAAACAAAGTTCAATGTTGGTGTTTTGGCCATTTCTGTTTATTCAACGATTAACTGATTGTACCTGTATAATTGCCACAAATTCTAGGAGCTTCAAATGTGATACCTTTTGCAGAGTGCAATTGAGACAGCATTGGCCTATAGTGAATGCTATCTCAAGGATTCAATTGAAAGTAGGCTAGCCTGCTTCACTGATAAGGTACCCTTAAATCTTACCAAACCAATTCTATCAAGTCAGTTTGTTTAAGAAAATATTTGCGCCTTCATATATACATATGCAACACACATGTCGATAAGTATATCAATGCTTTCATCATCTGTAGTTTCATTAGTGTACAGGGATATGTATAGTTAGCCATGTTGTTAAATTTTAATTTGATTAGAACCATCCACTGTTCAAATCATGATTTTGGTTGTGGTTTTATGATGTGCGGTTCAATCCAAATATCTAATCCTTTTTTCTTTGAGGGCACCCAAACTGACATTTTTCAAAAGTCTACGTATGTAAATCTAGAAGAATGGGGCTCTCTGGGGACCTCAGAGATTCGTCTAAAATAGCATGCTTCATCTTTATCTTGATTTTTATTATCTACCCGAACTTGAAGAATGTTCAAACTAAGACATCTCATAAGATTACATATAAGGACAATTTTGGAGTAACGATGCAATAGTGTTTGGCAAAACGAGCTCTTAGTTTATGTTGTATTTGCTGCAAGTCTCAATATTGTCTGTTTTAAGAAAACATTTGCATTATTCTTTTCATTGCTTCTGTGATAAACTAGTTCCTTCTTTTGGATTTTACTTACTTTTCTTATGCTAGCAAGTAGGTTATCCATCTAAAGGTTTGCATGTTTATGTAACTTTTAGTGCCTTCTATCAATGGTTCTCCTCAAGAAAGATATATTAATGTCTCTTAAGGGGCTAATTTGGCACATGAGACTCCATGAGACATTACATCTGAAAATGTTCTCTGATCTTGGAGAACAATGAACCAAAATCAAAAGGTGTTAGTTAAGGTATGAGATATTCCCATCAGCTAAGCTCATGATGTTGTCAGCTTAGGTTAACTGGAACTTCTGCCTTGAATAAATTAATATAAGTGCCTAAGGTTGGAGTCATTCCCATCAGCTAAGCTTGTGATAGTGTAAGTATAGATGGACTGCAAGTTCCGCCTTTGAAGGATGTCCAACATAGGCCATTCCAACATGGAAATGTCTCCAATCACGACAGAGTCTGTAGATAATTAGAGTTGGTAGAGGAAGCCAATAAACAATTAAAACATAAAAATGGCCATCAGGTTTCCATCTGTTAAATTAAACTTGAACTTGAACATCAGTCAGATCCATATTGTGACTTTTTCTCGTCTTCTACTTGGCAATTTGCCGATTTTGCCTCTTATCATTTTTGCTTTATAGAAATACTGATATTTACTTGCAAGAAAGGAATGATGACACATATTCTAGCATTTTTATACCTAACTTTTTCGAGAGTCTTGTCCAGATTCATTCAGTCTAATTTTGTGATTTATAGATTCTTAAAGATGTAATCTTGTATCTTGAAGACTGAGAGAAGTGAACTATCTTAAGATTACATCTAATTGTCTTACTCCAATAACACCCCTTCAAATTTTAACAAATTGCATTTACCTTCTTCAAAATTGAAAATGATCTTACATGCAAATGGACAGAATATGCAATCACTCTGAACTAATATACATTTACCAGAATGCTAATTTGTTATTTATTTACTCAATTAAAATGTATTGATTAAATGATTCATACCAAAAATGGATAGATGGCTGCGTCATCCAAGAGTTTTTTAGCCATATACTAGTTCTCAGGAAAGCCCAGTTATCCAAGTGATTAAATATCTTACCTTACTCCAGGATGTACATGTATGAGGTGAACTCTCCCTTTTTAGGGGCACATTTCAACCATAAAGTGATGATGTTGTATGCAGTTGGTGACAGCTTTGCATTGCACATTGGTTAAAAAAGAAAACGTTAAAGCTACTGCAAGCGTCGAGGGATCACCTAACATGATGAGTTGGACTTTTAATGACAGGCACTTGTCAATGTAGGAAGTGCATTAACAAAGCTTGTGCCAGGCCGCATCTCAACAGAAGTAGATGCCAAATTGGCATATGATATGGTTGGGACAGTTGCCAAGGTAATAAGAATCTTGATTTCCAAAATCCAATATTCTAACCGACGTAATAATGTCTCCAAAAACTTTGGATAATATTGTTTTAGGTTCATGAACTCGTTAAACTATATAAGGAGGTAGACGTTCCAACAGAAAGGCTGCTTTTCAAAATTCCTGCAACATGGCAAGTAAGTGTTTAAAGATCTTAAAATCATTCCCTTGAAAAAGCCCATGGGTAACTTACAATAGGAGGCTTCGTGCTAACTGTGCAT
Source organism: Azolla caroliniana (assembly GCF_043228905.1). Lineage (NCBI taxonomy): Eukaryota > Viridiplantae > Streptophyta > Polypodiopsida > Salviniales > Salviniaceae > Azolla > Azolla caroliniana. Next base: position 5,871,088 of record NW_028230440.1, on the reverse strand, counting down.
GATATTAGTTATTAGTATATCTAGTTATGGAACATGGAAGAATGCCTAGTTTGGATAAGATATTACAATTTTATAAATTGTGTATTGATTCCCAACTCCTTAAGGTAGAATTAAACTAAAAATAAAAGAGATGCAGATGCGCTTTTAACTCCTGTCGCTATGAATTCGCCCACATTATCTATGGCATGACTGTCAATGATTTGCTTGGCATTAATGAAATCTATTAATATAAAGAAACTTTGGACAATATTGCGGAAAGGAATTCATTGTATTCTTAGGGGTCGGGTCTCACGTTTTTATAAAATGATGTGATTGGGAATTTCAACATCATCTTACTGGTTTTAGAAATCTAACATTAATTTGCGGCATCTGATTTTCTTTTGAACGTTTTAGTAGATGAATAAATTTTCTTGACATAAACGCATGGTATAGATCCAACTATATTTTCTGTGATTCGAAGCAGGATATTTGTTGATCAAAAGTCAATCACAGCTTTAGATTATTGTGCATTCTATATTTGGCAGGACTTTCTTCAATGTTAATATGTTTTCAAATGATCGACTTCGTTTTATAGGGAATTGAGGCTGTAAGGCAGCTAGAAGCTGAGGGTATCCAGACACATGTTACTTTAGTTTACAGGTGTTGCTTGAGCAAGAAAAGAATATTAAAGTTCGAATAGAGAATTCTTTATGAGAAGATTGAGCGGTCACAGTTTCCTCAAGCTACTCTCTGTACTGTGTATCACAGTTTTGCTCAAGCTGCTGCAGCTGCTCAAGCTGGTGCTTCTGTTGTACAAATCTTCATTGGTAGATTGCGAGTGAGTCATAATTATAATTTTCTATAAGTTTGTGATTCATTTAATTTTAGATTTATTTCCTGCTATATATTTGGTTCCCTGCAGGATTGGTCCAGAAATAATTCTAACGATGTGGAGATTGAAGCGTCCAAGATGAAGGGAGAAGATCCGGGTATTTCTTTGGTAAATGCTTAACCAACACAACTGGAAAAAAGTTCTAATTGAAGGAAACTTTAAAGTACGTTACAGGAAACATGATCGTGAATATCTCTCGTAATATAGACACCTGATCCTGGGTTGGTGTGTGTAAATTGAAAAGACTGAAAACTAAAGCTAAATCCCTAGATATGTGTAGATGCATAGTTGGAGCACTTGGTAGAATTTATGGAGATGTGATTGACTGTATAAATCAACAACAGAATGGCACGAATAATACCAGTGAGACAGAGATGGAAGCAACAAAAACCTGGAATGTTTGCTTATTCTGCACATAAAATTTATAATATCTTGGTGTCTGTGACATAAAAATGCAATGCAGATTTTGTCTGTATCTTCTGCTGAAGCCAATGCAGTAGGCTAATATCCAACTCATGTATTTTATGTCAGCTTGTATCATTTCATCTACATGCAGTAGGCTAATATCCTAGAGAAACACTAATTTAGCTAAGAAAGATTGCTAGGGGAATTCGGGATGACTAAGGAAGGAGAAACACCACTGCACTGTGAACTATAAGCATTGCAATCAAATAACATGTTGTGAATTGCTTCTTCAATAGATTTTGGATGTCCAACTTAAGTAAAATTTCTTGTTTGAGTTTTATAATTTTGGAAGATTTGAATCTGCGTTTCATCATGTTGAGCCGAAAACATTACATCTAACGAAAAAGATTCCTGGAATGGCAGACCCTGTGTCCACCCCTCATTTAGATAGAAACATTAATCCTGTAACTTCATTAGAATTAGAATTAGAATTTTTATCATCCATAAAGAGGCCAATTTTGACCTATGGGACCATGGTACTAATGTGAGAGAGAGAGAGATGAGAAAATTGGGAATCGAACCCAAGACATAAACAACAATAGCATGACTCCTTACCATTAAGTTCATGGCAATCTGGAGGATTTCGTACTGCTTTAAAAAAGCCATATCGATGCTATGAAGGTTTTAAGAGATTCCCAAAAATCATAGTGCTCAAAGAGTTCCACGGAAGAGGATCCTACTCAACGAAATGGCAAACAAACTAGCAAAGGTCTTCTAAATGAGACCAGAAACGTGGTAATCCAAACTTAAAGTCTGGCCCAAAAAATGGATGAGGTCACAAGAAAGCGAAGAACAGAGGGGGGGACAACAGAACCCACCCCTTGAATGTGTTCCCTTTTTATGGTTTCTTTATGCTGTATTTTAGGGTTTACGTTGCAGCTGATTGATCCTTGATATTTGTTGCGTTTTAGATTTTATTATAAGTTGTGTTGGGCTTCATGCAAGCTCAGTTGTCTATCTGTATTTCGAGTTTTAGGGTTTGCACTGCGCTCTTTTCTAGGGTTTCATTCTTCTGCATTATAGGGTTTTTTATTGCAACTAAAAGAATCCCTAAACCTTGGCAACTTACATTGAGAGACGGTGACGTCATAAATGTTAGAGCTATCTCAAATGCCGACCTCTTGGTAACTTATCCAACTTTGTGAGCCCCCCATATGAAGAGAAGCCGGGATGGATATCACTAGATTATAGGATACCCAGTTTAGTACTGGAAGATTCTAATTGTTTGTAGATTATGATAGTTATGAATTGGAATTGATGGATCCAGATCCTGTATCATACTTGAAACAGGAAATTCACACCCAGGTCACATAGTTGGGATTAGGAGTCACCTATATTGACCAGTCATCCCTAGCCCTTCAGGGTCCTCACAGTCACTATCTAGCATCTGTTGTCCGGATTCCCATTGAAACTCTTAGAGTGCTCTTGTTGGTGAAGCTGTCTACTTCCTGTCGTATTTCTTGGCAAGATCAGTAACAACTTTTTTAGTTTTCTTTTAGTTTATGGTGGAGAGTTATTGATCAATATTGTCCTTTGCCTTCAGGTGAGAAAAGCATATTATTACATTCACAAGAGTCAATCAAAGACAAAGTTAATGGCGGCTGCTGTTCGAAATAAACAAGATCTTTTCAGCGTTCTCGGGTGGATAACAGATGCCTCCCAATATCTAAAATATGTTTTTAACTGTTAACAACTAGTGATGTGTGACGTTTGATAGTGTCTGGCTAAGTGTCACAATATACTAGATAAAAGGAGAGGAATACAGAACAACTTTCCTACAAGTTATTTGTTGCATTAGATGAAATGCTTCTTATCAAGTGGCATGTTTGAATTTTCAGTGTTGATTATGTGATTGTGCCTCTTAAGTTATTACAATCCCTACAAGAGACCAAAGTTGTAAGGGATGACAAGTACTCCTTTTCTAGGCTACTTAGCCCAGGTGAAGCGGAAACATTTAATTTCACCGAGCAAGAGGTAGGAGCTACCCCTTATGTGTGTGCTTATTCTCCAAGATCTAATTTCAAACTTGTGATACAAATACACATTTAAGTTGCAGCTGCAGAGTTGGGATCAAGGAAGATTTGCTGAGGGATTGGGCGCTGCTGCCGAGGAGCTATTAGGTCAAGGGTTGGAGGGGTATATCAGCAACAGGAAACGTTTGGAAGATTACTTTGCCAAGATATGGCCGCCTCCGAATGTTTGAAACACTTACAATATAAATACATTAAACCATTTGCGTTACATGTTTGGAAATGTGTATTTTGACAATTTCATTGCCTTCCATAAATAAAACCTCTACTGTTTGGTTCATGTGTTACGCCCATTTAAGATTACTATGGATGTTTTCTGTATCTAACAATCTCTGTATTTCTTTAAGTTCATGCATGGAAAGAAACTATAACTGAGTATGAGACATTTTAAGTAAACTTTAATATGTTATTTTTTATGTAATTCCTAGTAAGAAGATGTGGACTTGGGAATCTTAGTAGCTGAATTGAATAAACTGACAAAGGATTATGATCATGTTACACTATTGACCATTCCATTTGTCAATGCATATGGTCAAATATGTCACAAGTAGTTTTGCAAGAAGCACATCACCACTTGCATCTCCATCCTTATAATGCTCATGTAATTGCATTGGAAACTGGATTAAAGCTAGGGGCTTTTTATAGCATGTTTTCATGAGACTCAAGTATAGAAACACTATTAGTTCTTTTAAGGAAAACATGCTCTTTACATTTTGATATTGTACTAATTGTAGCTTCACAAGTCTTGCTATAACAAAGGTTTTGAAAACAATGAGTGAAGTTTTCAAAACTAGAAATAAACGTGTCATGCATGATATAACTACACATTTCATATTTGTGAATAGATTGTGCATTAAATAAGAAAATGTGCTCAATTTGCCAAATGTGAGACCATTTACACTCAAATGTGGCTATAGCATGTTGAATAAGCAATATGCTCAAGTAAATAAGATGGAAAAAACTGATCCTTATGTGAGGGCTTGTGGTAGGAATTATTGGGAAGGGAGGATGCCTAGACAAAAAGTTTTCAATGACGATTAGCAATGGGCCCGGTTTCGGCTCAAACCGAACCGAACCGAAAAATTGTGTCTTGACGGTTTATAGGTTCGAAAATAAATAAACGGTTTGGTTTGGTTTCAAATGTTACTAATCAGTTTTGGTTCGATTTTGAATTTATTGGTTTAGTGGTTTATCGGCTTTTCGGTTTCGGTTTATGTGGTTTGGTTTAAAGGTTTAAAGGTTTATAGATTAAAAAATACTCTAGTTTTCCCTATAGGCAACTTTCAACTTTTAATTTTAAACTCTAGTTTTAACTTATTAAATTTTATATGCATTATATTAGAGTCTCCTTTTCATTTATGATGACAAAATTTATGATAAGTATGATAACAAATTTATGATAAGTATGATGAATAAATTTATGATGATTTTCTCACACAAATTTATAATAAGTATGATGATTAATATCAATAAAAAATGGTTTGGTTTGGTTTTAAATTTTTCGTAAACGGTTTGGTTTCTCCTATTCTTTAAATGGTTTGGTTTAAAGGGCTTCAAAATTTTGAAAAAGTTTGGTTTGGTTTTTATTTATAATAAATGGTTTGGTTTGGTTTCAAGGCCAAGAAACCGAATCGGGCCCAGTGCTAATGACGATCAGCCATATCTTGGGACCTTCAAGACATGATAGGGAAACAACCCATTAAAAACCTTCAAAGAGTAATGTAGCCACTATGAATTCTCTGGTACTTTTATAATCCATGTGCAAGATTATCTATCTTGGATCCCAAACAAAGTATATTTAAGATTAGAAATGGAATATGCACTTGATGCTAATGGGAAGAATAAATTTGAAAGTCGGAAAGGTAAAACCATATTCAGTTTGGAAAAAGAGGGGGTTTTTTTGAAACCAATGTTGTTGGTTGTAATTCCTTGCTTGATATGGATGTTAAATGTGTTTGGATTGCTGAAGCCTACATGAGTGTTCAAGAGTTTTCTAGTAAAATATGTTGCAATACTCATATAGTGGACTGTTTTGTTTTGCTCAAGTTTAATACCAATGGATGATTTATTTTTTTAGAAAAATAAAAAGTCGGAAAGGCAAAACTAAACAACAATAAAATGTGATTAAATGCCACAAAAGCCAAACAAAGGTGAAGGTATCAACAATGGGAACGGCAAGGAGGTCCTAGTAATGACACCATTGTATGTGAAAAGGATCAACATGTTGAATGACAAGGTGGGCAATTACATGAATGACCACCGCAAGGTCGTTCGGTTGTTTGTAGTGGATATAATTAGAGCAATAATAATAATACATAAGACAGAACACCACTAGTACCTAAATTTATTTAAATAAACAAGAAGGTCATTTCTAACCCATCGAAAGAAGAACCAAGAAGAAGCAATTGGAAGAGAGAGTTACGGAAGCCCTGTATTGGAGTAAGGCAATCATTTCTATCAATAATAGAGTCATATTAAATATGTAACACAAAAACCACCACAAATAACCAAATGACATATCACATTGGGATCTCAATCAAGATCCTATAGATTTTGAGAGGCCACGTGATAGGAAAACCAACAGGAAAAGGTAAACTATGACGCCTTACTAGCTCGCTTATTTAGAACTCTTTAAGGTGACAATGCCCCCGAGGTTTCCAAAAACGAGAGCTACGATTCAAATTGCCAAATACATGTCCTCTTCACCTCTCGAAAAATTGTCTCGAATACGGATAACCAAACATGCCAACCCCAACCCCAACCCCAACCCCAACCCAACCCTCCCTCCCCCGATTACATCAAGAGATCGAAAACTATCTGAAAGTGTGACCCCATGAGAAGATCCTAATAGGAAAGGCCAGCCAGCCCAGCCCGAGGAAGGCCCCTGCCCCCCGACCCGAAAAAGATTTCATTCATGGTTTGTTTGTCATCGAAACACTTTATTCATTTTACAAAGGCCTATTTATATATATACCCTCCTCTGTAACACAGAAGGAAACACCAAAACAAACAAAACAAATGATGGCTCATACCCCTCTCCCAAAACAAAGATTTAAAGAAACAACAGATTTGAGGGTGGGCGGGGTGCGCGTCTCTTGGCTTCAACGTAGTTCTCTCTTCCTCTCTCTCTTCGATTGGCGATGGCGATGGCGATGGCGATGGCATAGACGAAGGGGGAGGTGGAGTATGCATGCAGCCATGAAGAAGGAGTCGACTCCGCTGGCCCAGGAGGTGGCCTCTGTCATCCAGAAGGTGCAACAGGCAGAGAGGACCAGCAACATCTACACGTGAGTGCTAGTTCCTCAGAATCATTTTCAGCTTCTAATCATAGTTCAAAATGGGAGGGAGAGCGGGAATTTATATGCTTGTAATAACTCTCCAATTGATCTCCTGATTCACTGTAAATACGGATGAATGGGTTCCTGTTTAGAATGAATAGCATGATCTAACGAGTGAGGAAAGTTCATTTTTTGTGAAACAGTATCCGATTATTATTCATTCAGAGACTCGCTCAAGTTTTGAGGAAGTAATTACTGGTTTATATTAGGAGGTGGCTGAATCATTGTCATATTCTTGTTAGCAAGACAGTTAAAGAGAAGCATATTGATGTCAACTAATTCATTTTCTGAATCCAAGGATAGGTCCTGGTTTAGAATGTAGTGGACTACACTTGAAATAATCAAAATTTCATATTACTTGGACAGTGTTTCTTGATTACACCTCTCATGTCACATATTTACTACAAGTTAACAAGCTAACTAAAGCCATTGTTTGAGGACAGTATTATTTTCTATATATACTACACATGCATATGCACACTTTATGTCTTATGAAAGAGAGAGAGAGAGAGAGAGAGAGACGTTGGCAATGTCAACAGTGAGGAGCAGAAAAATGCTCTGGAGGAAGCTAGAAGTTGCATTGAACGGTTGGTTACAGAATATAACAAAGTTCAAGCAGATCGAGATGTGACTCAACAAGAAGCAGTAAGGGTTACTTTCATAAGTGAAATGAGTAGAACATTATATAATTCTTATCGATGATGTGGATAGCAAGATCCATTCGATTAGCTCCATGAAACTTTTTTTTATTTGTTTTAGCCTCATGCTCGTGTAAGATTTGAGGTCATGAATAAGTTAAGAATTAGATTAGATTAAGGTTCATTATATCGTTTGTTTCTACTAATACTATTATTCTTCATGCTGAATCATTTCTGACTATTACATGAATTGATGCAAAACAATTTTTGGGACAGCCTTTATGATGGTGTTTTACTTTTGTTGGGTAGTATTGTTGAAATCACTTCTTTCATCACTTTGACGAGTACTTTTATCAATGTCACTTCTTTGGTGAGGGATATTTTGGTGCTGATAAGTGTAAATATTACTAGTCAGTATATATAAGTTTCTTATAAAAGTAAATCTAAATGTATATACTTTTTCTTTTTGCTTCATAACTTATATTTTTGGAGTATGCGGCATGTAGTTTGCTAGCACCGAGTTTTATGAGGAAGGCCTAAGACGTGACAAAGAATACATGCATGAGCTTGAGTTGAAGCTTGAAGAGGTAATATTCCTTGTATCGTTTTTATAAGAATACAGAGACAATTTTCACTTACTGCTCAAGAAGATGATGCAAAATAAAGTTTTAATTTATTCAAACATTGGATTCCTTTCTTGTGAGAAACCTAAAGAAATGGTAGAAACTGAAAACGAACCAAAGCAAAATGCAAAATTAAATTACTGTCAAATCATGAAGCACAAACGTTTGTTCTTAACATATGGCAAATTTTTGCTAGCTATGATAAGACTCCACATTCTCTCTAATGTTGCTAATGCAGGGGCATGTGGAGAGCTACTCATCATGCTAGAGAGTTGACAAAAATCCTTCCTAGGACTATATTATGATCATATACTTTCCACTTATCTCTGTGTAGCAACGAATGCTCTTGTGTAGTTACCTATGATACAATAATTTTAAATACCATGCCATTGGTAAAAATGCGGGTAAAAAGGGTTCTAATCTGATCGAAGGCAGATCACCCAAGTAGAGTGGCTTAGATTCATAGAGTTGCATTGGATGTAATGTGCAAAGGTGATTAGACTCCACTCGTATGGCATCAAAACTAGTACAAGCCAAGCCGAATCTGTTATCTGTCAAAACGACTTTCTTCCATTAGCAGTTAACGACGACAAGGTGATTGATGATACTATGGTGTTTTGAAAAGCATCTTGTTTGTAAGCCCTCCTACCATTCTTTTCAGCCCATTTACTTAAGGTAGGTGTCATTATAAATCCAAATAGCTTTTCCATAAGAGAACTGAGAATTACCAATAGTTATTTACATCATTTATGTAAGTTTTGATCCAATTCGTACTCCAATCTTGAGATATGCTATGTTGCAATGCACAGTTAAACATAGCAATAATCCAGACATTAACCATTTCGGTCTTGATACTTTGAAGATCCATTGTATTGTGAGTGGCCAATTTCTTAAGCCCCATTCCTATCTCTCAATAGTAAAGAAGGAAGGCAAGTGTGAAAGAGAACTATAGCAGATTATCTTTCTTGCATTTGATTGCTCAAATAAGACCTTATAACCAATATACAAATCCATAACAGTTAAGTTACCATTATTCTTAACATGCTTACGCTTAGGATTTCTCTAAGATTTTCTGCATGCATTTGCTTTCTTTCTCATGAGAGCGGAGAAATTGTCAACACAGAGGAGAGAGATTTGGAACATGATGAAATTTAGAACGCATTGAAATGCAAGAACACTTCTCAGAAATGGAATTGTCCATGTTTTTAAGAATTGTGGATAAGCAACTCTGATCTCAAAAGATGCAGTCCCCTCCCTGCCATCTAATTGGGCAAAACATTGTCTTAATTAGATTTTAGCTATTCCACATGCTTCCATTAGTAAGAAACCTCATGGAAGAATCAAGCTGATCTACTCTTTGAAAATGGTAGTTCCGAAGTTATATCTCGAGATGTGCCTTCTTCTTTTTGGCCTTGATGTCAATCAGTCAAGTCAGTCATATTCTCTGATAATTGAGGTTTAGACAAATGCCTACAACAGAAAAGCAAGTGTAGGGCTCTTCTTTCTAGATGGTAGATTGATTCTATTAAGAACCAAGGAACCAAACTATTTTCGGATCATGAACTGCAACGTGATGACTTCACTAATTTTTTCATTACTTAGACATAAATAGACATGAATGTAAATGAAAGTCACCGAGCCACCTTTTGAAGACATATAAAAATGTATGCACAGCTAAGGTTTAATGTCTTTCTGTTTCTTTTTTATGTAAGGCAGAAAGAAGAATATATCATATGCATTCAGAGAGAGTGGCAGGAAAAACTAAAAGAGCAAACCGGAACTCTCACCAAAGAAAAAGCTGAAGTTGTTAATCAATTACATACACTGCAGGATGAGCTTCAATCTCTCCATAAGTTCCGTACTTGCCAGGCAAATATATAAATTCCCTGAACTCTGGTTGCAGTTTAAAGTGTGATCTGCCCTGGATTACGTAGGTCGTTTTGAGTGTGATAGTGATCTGCCCTGGATTACCCAGGTCTTTCTGAGTGTGATATATCAATCGTGGAAGTCTATGTTTCAATACAATTGCCAAAATTAGATGAGCACCCTCCACTATTCCATATTATGGGAAACTTTGTATGTGTTGCCTCTGCTTTGGAAGACATAAGTTGTTGTGTGGGTGTTTCAAAATTACTTGAAATCACAACATGAATGAGAATAGAAATTGAAGAAATCAAGTGTTCCAATATAGTTTCATTTTCATTTTCTAATCAACAGGTGGTCAACCTGTCAAAGTCATTTAAGTTTCGGTTAACATGGAAATGCGGATTTGCAATGGATATCTTCTTTATGGAGTCAATCAAGCAGTAATGTCTTGTAAGAGATGATATAATAATCACCTAAACTGCTAGATTCTGTACTGTTCAGATTGAAATTGAAGAAGAGCTTAAACGGAGGAAAGAACAGCTGATTGAGCAACAAGAAAAGGAGAAAAATAACCTTGTGGAACTTGAGAGGAAATACATGGAGCAGGTATGCTCTGACTATTGACAATTGTGATTTTTTTGTCCAATCATGAACAAACTGGGGATGACATAATGATGCGGATGTGATCTTTCAGAGCAATAATTTGAAACGGGATTACGAGAAGAGTTTAGCTGAAATCCATGCTCAACTTGAAAAGGAGATCGAGGAGCATGTTGGAACAAAAATTATGCACATTCTTCAAGATGTTGGTCTTTTCAATCCGTAACACTGTTGGAAAGATGTGTAATACAAATGTTCATTCGTTTTTGTATATACATTGTGGAGCTATCCTGAACGGTCTCTGGTGGGGATATCTAAATCACTACATTGCATATGGTGGTTTACCCTTTAGTAATAGATCAAATCACTCTGGAGATATGGTCCTCTATGGATAAACTTTTAACCACTCTGGGAATTTTACACCTATTGATACTCAGTTTTATGTTGTATATTGATGGAGCTCAGAATTTAGCAGGGATTGACATGTCTGACAATCGAGGATTCCCTATTTGAAATTGAGTAGAACCCTCCTCTGGGGAAGGTTGCTGTTCAATACACGAGATAATGTAATTCGTGAAGGTAGACTATAAGCTCATCAGAGTCATAAATGACCTCTTTTGTCACTCTTGCTGACATACCTGGTTTAGTTGCACTTCCAAAAAAATTCACAATTACTGAATGGGAGGATATAGTAACCAGAGTGATCAAGATGAAATTTTAGTCAGCACAGGAAATAAAGGAATGACTTTGTGTGGCTAGAGAGAATATAAAAAATCATTGAGAGAAAAAAACCATTCTGTTTTTCCTTATTGATTCGGCCTTCTGGTTTAGTGTCTTTAAAGGCTCATTTAATTTTGGAGGAATCCTGCATGAAAAGTGTGCTGTTTGGTTAGGTCATCAAACCTTTTGGCACTTTCTATTTCTTGCTTTACTCGGTGTGTTTTATTCCATGGAATTTCTCTTTTTAAAGGCAGTACCTTTTTTATTAGCAAAGAAACTGATAACAATGGCACTCAACTTGCATTTCTCTAGAATGAGAGATTGCAAGAAGAGTTGAGGATGCATGTTGAAGTTACAAATGGTCTCCAAAAGGAAAAATCTTCTTTGCAATTAGAAGCAGCAAAATTAGCTCGTGATGTTGATTTATTACGACAAGCTGAAGCTCTCCACCTTCAACGGAGCTCTACCCAGGCACGATGTATTTCTGGCAATAGCAATAAGGTATAACTCTTCTTTTTTCCTGGATTTTCTCAGTGTTCAAAAGATGATCATTGACATGGCCTTTTCCTACTATGTCATGTTATCTTTGTTGTCAAAACCATCATCAGCAAGATTGAGTGAGATCTATAACATGGAGGCTTAAAAATAATGATTACATTAAGAACATGTGGATTGATTGCTTATGTATCCAATCAGTCATATGTTTGTCTAGATGAATTTTTATTATGCCAGATGCACTTGTAGTATTTTCATCCTCAACGTGAAACCCTTTAGGTGCACATAATCTTAACTTCACCCAATGTCCCTACGAACACCCTAGAAGCAAGAAGATCCATAGGACTTTGTGACGAGGAAGTGAGTCTCATTCATTGTCTATCTAGCAATTGAAGTTATTCATCCTCTGATGAAATACGCCTCAAGTACAACATTGCGTTCTTTTCTCTAAATAGTTGAACTGTGTTTCCTTTTAAACGGTTCAGTTTCTACCCTGTTTTTTTTTTATGCTCATATTCCTGAAGGGTTTCGCAGTTATCTCTCCTTAGGATCTTCTCCCACTTCCTTTTGAAGGGCCAAAATTAGTATCAATATAAGCAACATGCATATAGGTCTCATAAACTGTATCTAACTCCATGGTATGCACAAACCTATTTAGGATGCATAAAAAAAGAACATGAAATTTCAATGAGGCGGAGGAAAAAATATTTGAAGTGGTTAGGGTAGACAACTATGATGGTACTCTACTTTATAGAGCTCACTCAAAACTGAAGAAAATGTACATGTTGAAATGAGTCAAATGAGTCTTCAAAAATGCGTGATAGATTGGTATAAACACTGGAAGTGAAGTCCATCTCTATTTGGTATTTCTTCCAGGAGATCACTGTTAGGTGTATATCTTGTTTGGCGCTAGAATATTCCATGGGTGCGAATAACAATGCACTTCTCTCTGATGTGCATTTTTAATCTCTCCTTCACATTATTTGCAAAATTATTCAGTTATAGGTACCAATTCAAAGAGCATGTCCTGCTTCAATCTCTAATGGTGGGGGAAACTCTGGGCTGGCATATTTTTTTGTGAGCACTGCCTCAGTCTCTATTTGAATCCATCCTCTGGCAAGTTGTGGACAATCTGTGGTAAGCCATCCTTGAGGGAGACAAATTTTGTGCAGTATTCACATAGATCTTGCAATTGTCCATAGGCATGTAATGTTTGGTTTAATGTTTTGGACTATGGGACTTTATTATGGGTTTCAGACTCTCTCCTCTCCAGTAGGTTTTTGTTCAAGTACAGATGAGATACTTCAACCATTGGCTGAGTGTTGTCTTTGCTTTCTGAGATTCTGCGGATCGTGGCATGATTGGTGTATTTGCAATGCATTCTTATTTTATAGGAATTTCTCCACATATTTAAAGAAGGAACTGGTAATATGGCACTTCTCTTTGGGATGGGGGAGATTTCCATCTTTGTTCAATTAATGATGCCCAATTTGCATTGTTGTTCAACATGTCTCAACATGGCTTGTTCTCAGTGTGATGGTTTGGAGAAGGGTTTATAAATTCTATGTATTTTATGGTGATCGACTGACCTTACTCTGTATTGTTTTTCATAATTAATATGATTGTGATTATAAAAATAGAAAGACCAAACACATATAACTTAGTTGTTAGCTTGTGGGATTTCAATCAGGGTCTATTGGTCAATAAAAATCGATTAAAATTAGGGTGTAGCCCCAATGTGAAAAAGAAATACATCTTGTACCCTTGTGTAGTGCATTTTAGTTCTGTTCACCCTGGATTCTTGGATTTTGAAAAAGAAAGAAGAGGAGAGACTTGATTCTTGGTTTTGACAGCTACAAAAATTAGAGAAGAGCTTGGGTCAAGTGATCCGTCAATATAGTGCTGAGAGAACAGAGATTGAAGAAGAGCACAAGAAACGGACAGCAGCTCTTCAGGCTGAAAAACAGGTTCAATGCATCAACTGCTATTGTATCTCACATGAATAATAAGGATTTAGTTCCTGATATTGCTATTTCCATCTCCATTGAATGTTTTATGATAGACATTGAAGCGGTTGGCACAATCAAAAATCCATGAGCTGAGGAAAGTGAGGCAGCTTGCACAGCAAGTGCTGAAAGAACGGGGGGAGGTCGAAAGTTTCCTCATCGAGTCTTTGCATCATGTCATGGAACATATTCAAACATCAAAAAAGCATTCAAGAAAGGCTCCAGTTAATAATATGTCATCTCGAGCCACAGCCCAAGTAACTAGAATGGCTCTGCCAATAAGTACCATGTCCACCACCAACTCTCATCGGCTCATCGCTGCCAGTAGGGGTGCCTCACCATCCTCGCCTTTAATCCGCTGCAAGACCAGCCCTCAGCTGCTCCCAACCCGGAAAATGACTAGCCAAGAAGTTCCTGTATCAAAGAATAATGTGGAGAATATGCCTGTTAACATTATGCAGAGCTTGAAACAAGTACCTGTGAGAATACTAGGTGGCCCAAAGGTGGACATCTCCCACTTGACATGGGAGGACAGAGAGAAAGTTTTAAGGCATTTGTTCCAAAAGATACATAGCTCCCAAAGTCAGACAATACATCCACCAGCTGATGATGCTGCATACCCATCTCATCATAGTGGGTATGACTTGTTGTATGGATCTCTCACAAGTGATGATGATGTTTTAAGTGTCAGTTAGCTGGAGAGATGTGAACTACTGATACAAACTTATAATTTGCTGAATATTTCTGAAGTGGCAGAAGGTTTTTAAATGTTTCCTTCACATCAAGCACAGAGGGGATCTGTCAACAGCATTTCAATTGTTTCATATCCCTCCAATAGTGCAAGGTCGTCTTGTATTTATTGATCCCAATTGGCGGTCACAGGGAGTTAGAAGAGCAATCAATATGGTCAGAAAGGAAGACTTGGATTTCTGTATAAATTCTGTCCATGTCAAGCAGATTGCAAGCCAATAAGCAGAGTTAGCAAATAGAGAATGTACACAAGAATGCACAAAAGAAAAGTGTGTATTATATATGAGTTAGTTTAATCTTGTAATGTGATCAACTATTCCTTTGCCTAATGTTATTGCAACGTGCAATTTCTTAGTTTATGGTAACCATAGATTCTGGACTGGCTTGTGCAACTGGATTGGGGAAGTGAATCCCATCTATGTGTTGTTGGATCACGATAGCATCTGCGTTTTGGCCTTGGGATGCATATGATGGGGAATTTAAGAGTTTCTATGAAAGTCTACACTTGTATCAAGTAGATATAGGCCACTAGTAGTATCTTTGCTAGATGTTAGTAAGTGCACCCTTTTACATGTTAGCACTTGTCTTATCTGCATCCTTCTCACGCATTTTCAATGTTACATAGATGCACATGCGACAAGATTATATGTACAAAAAGCACCTTGTAGTGTACTGTCTCATTATAAGCAATAAAGAATGTTAGGGTTAGCTCTTGAGTTATTGGATTTTTTATTGGAACCTAATATCAATTTGCCAAAACTAATGAATGCCAAGTTATTGGTTGATCAACACAATACCCAAATTTGACAAATACATGACAAAGTTGTTTAAATAATCAAGAACACTAATGAGCCTATTAGTTCTTGTTAGGTCGTAGGCTAAACCATTCATAATAGTGAAATTAGTAGTAGTTTCTTAGTAGTTAAACTTTCAATCCCATTGCATGCCAAGGTGTTTGCCTATATGTTGGTGGTATCTTATTAGTGGGTAAACTATAGATAAGAGGAGAATAGTTTTATAACTAAACTTATTTGAATGGTAGAAGTTCAAAACATTTGACAAGTTGCCACTTGTGGTTATGGATGGAGAAGTCTAGTTTCTTATTATGTGCAAACATCATGGAACTAAGGGAATAAATGAAAATGTGGAGGAATACATCTCGAAGACATTGATCATACATGAGTGATTCATCAATGGATTGAATCTCATTAGGCATATGGTTGTGCAATGTGGACAATAATAACATCAAAACTTAAAAAGATCCCAATTATATGGAGAAAGCAAGATTCACAAAATGAATGGATGAAGTGCGAATGAGAAATATAAATAGAGAGAGAGAAAACAATTATAAAGAACTTTTAGGGGGACCCAAACATGGAATTACAATATATGCCTGAGGGTTGGGGTTGGAAAAGTGAACCAAATAGCTTCCCAAATATGTTCTACATTTTATATAGGATTTTATGTATGTGCATGAGGTAGAATTGGGAGTGCCATATAAGAGGAAAATCCTAGAGGATCTTGGCTTTGCCAACTTGACACGATGAATTAGGCACATGGCCTATGTTGGGTTGGGAAAGCTAACCAAGAGGTAGGGCACTCTAGGATCACTTGAACCTATCCATCGCACATGAACAAGGAAAAACTTAGCCTAAGGTGGTGGAAGTGTATGCAATATTCGCGAGTTTGAAAAAGGGTAATTGGAAATTAGGGATGCATACTCTAAGATACATTTAGGATATACAATTTGATTTGGTATCAATATAGTCCAAGGGACATAGTTGTTTGGTTATTGTGATTCCAATCCATTAAGAATTGGAGGATAGGGTTTACTTTTTAGGCTACTTTGAGTTTTTCTAATGTGTCTAATGTTCAACATCTCTTGACACGAAACCATGCAAATAGTTTGAAGGGACATGTTTAGTATAATAGGGATCACTAGTCAAGTGAACCACCTTGTAACATATCAAAGTTGGCCTAGTGGCACAATTATAAGGGTCAATGTCAATCAATTGTTAGTCTAATTATGACCAATGACAAACTTGGCTATAATCCACAACCATTGAGGCATAAGAGTCCACCAAGTCATACCAAATAACAAGGCTCATAAAGGGGCTCTAAGTTGGGAACAAAAAGGTATCAACTATGAGAAACGACAACATGGATTATCGTAATCGAGGCAAAAGTCTCCAACAAATATCTTGAAAAATACAAGGCCATGAAGCAACAAACTTGGCTTTTATACAAATGGTAGGCTTCATATAACAATATATAGCAAGATCTCAAGATCTTTTAAATTAACCAAGCATGAGGGTACATATACATACCCATTACATTAATTGAGAGATACATTTGTCTTAATTAAATTGATAAGTATAAGGTAAGAAACATATTGTGGAGAGGCCATGCGAGGCACCATGCACACAACCCATGCGGTTGCTCATGAGGCCATCATGTGTAATAGTTAAGCACCATGCATGCATGTGTAATTGCCCATTTGAGGCCTCTATATAAGTGGAGCGTTTGCCCACCAAAAAGGCAAAAGAGGTTCCCCTTCTTGTGTACACAATATGAGATATATCACATAAAAAGATAAATTATTGCTAATTAAAAAAACATGTATTTCTCAATTAATTATTATGGATTGAAAGCTACATGAAAGGAATAGTTACATGCTTTATGCAATCATTTTAGGAAGGATTCATATACATTGCTTCACCAATATATATGTAAAAGTAAAACATGATATTTTATTTTGAGGATGAGAAGTTGTTTCATATATATATATATATATATATATATATATATATATAATATAACCATTTGCAACTAAAAGAGTTTCTCTTAAAAACCAACCTCTATCCTATGTACATTGTCTTAACTAATGGAAGTAGTAATTTTTTTGGAAAAAAAAAACCAACCTCTCTTAAATTTTGTGGTAATCAATACACCAAATAAGAGAAATTTTAAAGAGATGATACACAGTGACTGTTTTGTTACTTTGAAAGGTAGAAATATTAGAAGAAGTGGGTCGTTTACATCAACATAATGTTGATAAATGAATATGTACTCACGTGCTGATA
This sequence comes from Azolla caroliniana, assembly GCF_043228905.1. NCBI lineage: Eukaryota > Viridiplantae > Streptophyta > Polypodiopsida > Salviniales > Salviniaceae > Azolla > Azolla caroliniana. The sequence goes on along the minus strand of NW_028230440.1, from coordinate 5,853,603 downwards.
TATTATCTTTCTTTGATATTGATATTATGTGGGTTTGTACTTAGTGTTACGAGATGCTACTTTTGTTTTAACTTTTTATCATAGAAAGCTATGAGAAAAATAAATTGCATTTTCTATGATATTTTGTAGATTTATGCAAATGTCTTATATGTACTTATGCTTTGGACAATTAACGAGGTTTTTAGAATATCAAAGGACTACCAAAATATACCTTCCCTGAAATATACCAAAAGTTTGACATGTTTTACAAAATATACCTTCCCTGAAATTCTAGGTTGCATGTAAACTCATAATGTTGTTGGATATCGGTGATAACGTGAGAAAATTTCACCACTTCATTATAACTAAATCTACTCCCAAAACTTTCAAGTTGTTAATGATAGAACTTGTAAGATATTTACCATTTTCTCCTAGCCGTAATTGTAACAAATAGAACCTTTCTTTTGCAACCTTTGCATGTTCTTCCGATGCATGCTCAAAATAGTTTGACCTTGATTTTTATTCAGATCAATATAAACTTGGTGCCATATGATTTTTACCACCACTTGAGAGAACTCTCCTCCTCTAAGAATGGGGTGCCTAAATGATATGGTTTGAAACATTGAGCGAGCTCAATAGGATCCTCCAACTTTTTTGAATATTTGGTAAGTATCTTGATTTGGCCTAATGGTCTTGATCTTAACAAAAAAAACCTACTTTTTTGAAGTCATCAAGAGACTTCAACGTAAGTACAACCCCACAGTGATTTCCCATGTTACGTTTGATCCTATCCTTTGGTATGTCTATTTGCAACACATGTTTTTGGAAGCTACCTAGAGCGAGGAAGAAGCTTGTAATAAAGACTCATCCACCACTTGTTAGTTGTTGGCTCCAATGTGAGACCGGCTTCACCATCATACCAATATCCTACGGATAAAACAAGGTAAGCTTGTAACACTAGTTTTGGAGAAACGTATGAAGCGTACTCTTGCTATAATCCCCATGTCCTCGATGAGACATGTATGTGAATCAATATTCTTTGTCACTCAGGAGTAAATACAAAACCCTCATTGAGGTGTCCATTCTATGTTCACGTGCCATGGTGCATTCTAGACTCTCATGGGAAACTTTGTGGATATTAGCAAGCTACTTTATTACGGCCATCTCATGAGAGAAGATTCGAGAGGGTCGAAAGAGCTTTTCCAACATCTTTTTGCTCATGTTGAGGTTCAAGAAAATACTTTTCAACTCCTTTACAATGAGGAAATTGTTGACATGGAGTTGATAATATTGTGAAACATACATTTGAATTCATTATGATTGAAGTGTCTTAAGTGTATCCCTATTGTCATTCCATTCCTTGAGCTTGGTCCTTAATGTATGTCATGTGAACCTCACAATTGTGGCCATGAAGTCAACGACGATGGCAAGGAAACAATGATTGCAAAGTCAAGGGGGAGGCAAGCATGTGGTTGTCATTAGCAAGGACGACAATTGGAGCCCAAGGGGTTAGAGCATAGGTTCACAAGAAAAGAGAAGAAAAGAGAGAACAACACATTAGAGAAGAAAAAAGCAAAAGCAAACTTTCAAACACTACATTAGGCAAAAGCGAAAGTGAAAATGACATCCAACAAAATAGAAATAGTTGGATGTGTTGTAGCATTGGTTTTCCGTGGTCTTTGCTATTTTTCATAAATATCTAGGATTTTGTATGCATTTAAATTGCCAAGCATGAATGTCACATGAAGGAAGCAAGCAAATAATCGTGCCACCCAAACTTTTATGGCTAAAATCACTTTAGATAGCCTATCATTGGCATTCCAAGAAGTACGCCAAAAAACTTCATCACACCTCATTAGTTGCCTAACATTGACATTACTCGAAGTAAGCCAACAATCTTTAGGATACCAACTATGTTTTGCTTTGAATTGAAACCAGAAAGGCTAAAGAGTGTAGAAAAGCATTCTGATGCTAAACTAGTATTCCCATGTTTTTACAATTCTTCCTTTTCCTTTTCTTCATTTCTGCATTAACACTAATTCTTCCTCATTGGAAATTACTTAAGGCATTTCATGCAAGGTTACTAATGGCATCTAAGCCAGTTTAGTGTGTGATTCCAAGGCTATCTTAGGTGTGTTATGCCTAGTGAAGGATGCCCCATAATAATTAATACCTCTTTCCCCATGTCCCAGACCCTGGCAATATTCACATCTTGAGGTGTTGTCAGTTGAGACAAATCCAAGAGAGTATTCCATCTTCGTCAGTTAGTTTTACAGAATATCTACATGACTTCACCAATTCCTTTGAATGTTTTGACAGTAATCATTAAGTGTCTCATGTTTTGAATCTTGTACATCAATACAAAAAATTGCATCAGCCAAAAGAGTATGTATATGCTGTGGATCAACCACAGAGGACTACTCAATGAGATATTAATTAGATTCAGTTCTGATTTGGAAAAAATGCATAGTTATTTCTTTGCAGGAGCTAAGAAAGCTTCGAGCTGAGTCTTCAATTGTTTGTTGGACTTGGTATAGTAAGCGATCTCTTCTGCGTGTTTCTTGTCATCATATGCCTTCCGCTCGCTCTCTCGTTTCTCGATGAGATCACATTTGTTCTGTATTATGCATATTATTGTGATGCATCAAACAAGAAGAAAGTTTAAGTAAAGAAGGTGGACACCACATGAATGACAAGTCGGCGCATCAAATTCTTTATTAATCTAATGAAAGGAGCCCACCTTCCATTCTGCAACTTGGCGATCCAATTCCTTGATTTCAATCTCCAACTGTTTATTTAAACATCCAAAACAACAAAAAAAAGCTAATCAATTTGAGTATCTTTGATCTTTCTCAGGGGAAATACCAGAGAAAATCCCTGATTAACTTATAGAGTTTAGATTCTTGGGGGTTATAAAAAGCTTTGCCTGCTGAATTCGAGTTTCCATGTTAACTTTCCCGCAGTCTGCTTGCAAAGCCTTTCTTAGTCCGAATGCAACACTACTCTCGTAGAGAGTTTGATATGCAGCAATGGTCTGTTGGAAAATTGCTTCAAGATATAATTAGTCAGACCAGATCACGAGCCTATTTTACTAGAACCAATCAATACTGTTCAGCTTACCAAATGGTCTTATGAATTAATGGCTGTTAAACCAATATTAGATATCATTATTATTACTATAGCTTGATCTATTGATCAGGAAACTATGGTATTTTCTGCATAAGGCCAGAAGATGTGTAACAATCAGCTTCATCTAATAGAGCTAATTACATGACTCAACTGTCTCAGATATCTATGTGAAAGCCTTTTGGAACTAGGCAAAGGTTGATGATGAAGGAATCTGCAATGATACATACCCTAGAAGTCTTTCAAATGTTCATAATGGATTAATTTAGGCAGCACTCGATGTTTTACTACCATTCGAAGCTCATCCCGCACTCGAAGGAGCAAGAGGCCCCTCTCAGCACAATTCACGGTCACTTGACGGATGATCTCATCAAAACACTGCATGATACAAAAATCTAAAGCAAATATATATCACACGAGGATTTGATGTTTATAATCCTTCAAATTTATATATAAACAGATTTCAAATTATTGTTTTCCTGGCAACAATGTTCATATCGACCCAACATTGAAGACAGTAAGGCTTAAGAGCTTCACATACATTTTTCCATTTGGCCCTTACATATTTCAAGATTGATCCCTTTAACTAGAGGTGTCATGATCATTAATAAGTTGAATTAAACCTGGGCATAGAGCTCTTCTCGGATGGGACAAATTCCTGTCTCACGAGCTTGTCTCCGTTGCAATTCCTGGTCCAACTTCTCCTGAATATCATTGAATGCAAACATTTTGGGAATCCCGAGTAAGATAGCAGTAACTGGAGTAAGATAACAGTAACTATGTCTTTTTGACATCTTGCCTGAAGGTTGACAACATCGAGCCTAGTTGCAGGGGAGCTGGAGACATGTTGGATATACTTAGCACCTTCATCTGACCATATCCTGCTAGTTTGCATACAACATAAGTACTTATTTACATCCTATAATTGTCTATATCTAATGCATATGCATGTATAATGTACGTAACAACACTTCATTTTGCAAAGAGAATGTAACGTGCCTTGGTGGCAGAAGAGAATCCAGGACATCTTCTGTTTGCAATATGCTTGGTTTTTGCTGTTCCGCGCCTGCTTTCTTGTTCTAGTGTATGTGTGTGTGCATGTGCCATGTATCCAAATAAACACATGATATACAACTAGTATTAAGAATGGAGAATGTAAGAAAACTCCCTCCCTCTCTCTCTTAGAGTCACAATGCGCACTCTCAATTGCACCCTTTGATTTGTAAAATTCTGGAACATGTATTCATCTCTCAACTACACACATAACCCTAAGAGAAAATGTGTTACTTTTGGTTCTATAATGGTTTAATACAGTGTTTGATGTCTGGAGAGTAAAACGATCATCTATTTCTCGTGAATTAGAATTTCTGCTAGATATATATATATATATATATACATACAAGAAAATGAACACACAGATGCACATATATTTAAAAGCAGTACAAAGTAGTGCATACAGATTTCAACTTGTCTTTGTGTTGGGAGAGGGAAGCAGAGTCCTTGGTGGTGACGACGCTGGGGTTGTTGTACTTGACAAGGGACGGCCATGCCGCACGTGCATCGTCTGATTTGAGGGCCGCTTGTTGATCTGTGGCTGCAGTGCCGGACTCTCCCATATTACTTGTCCCTGCAAAGGCCTTCCTTCCTTCCTTCCTTCCTTCCTTCCTTCCTGCTGGATGGATGGATGGATGGATGGACGGATGCTATATATGCATCGACAGCAAATCTGTGGGAAGGGGATATACAGAGATTGATCGATCGAAGGGAGGGAGGCCAAAAAAAAAGAGGGCCTGTTCTGGGACACAGCAGAGAAACAGGCAAAATACTTACGAAACAGGGAGATCAGATAAGGAAACAAAAGCAACGCAATGAAGAAGAAGAAGAAGAAGAAGAAACAACCGCCTGCGCACCCTTTGGATGGGGGGGGGGGTATGAATTTACATACATAAAACAAAAAAAAACACTAATAATCTGCTGCAAATAGGAATATATAATGAAATGGCGAAATATGAAATACTGCTGCTGCTGCAAATCTGTAATGGCTATGGCCATGGATGGATTTCCTTAATTGAATTCATTCATTCACTCATTCGACCCCACACACTCGTTTCGTTTCCATACATATATGACCAAATATATACATAATATTTCATCATAATAAGAATTATGCAGGTTATTCACCTGAACTGACCGCAATCTAATAAATAAATAATCGTGATGAGCACCTTTAGTATAAATATATTTGGCATTATGAATTGCCACTTTTAGCAAAGTGTCTCCTTTTGGAAAGTAATTGATTCTTTTGGGGGCTCTCCTTCAGGATTACCCCTAAAGACATGTGAGTTAGCAATAAATAATTGCTTCTTTTCCGATGTTCAGGTGGACAATAGTACTCGTGATTTCATATGATATCCAACCTATTTCTTGTAAATTTTGGGCTTAAATCTCTCTGGCTTGGCAAGTTTCGTCGCGTTGTCTACCTGTTATTTGCACAAATCCACACAAATTGAGATTGTATGCAATAATGGTTGTTTCTTAAAGATTATAGGTGTTTGTAACAATCGGCAACGGTTCGGTTTGAACTCAACTGAACAGCGAAACCATAGCTTAACGGTTTAAACAGTTCAGCTCAGGTTCGGGTTTTTTTAACGGTTTGGTTTAGTTTCAACCATTAGAAACCACGGTGTGACGGTTTTTTATTTTTTATTTTATTTTTTTTTTAAATTAAATTGTTTTAAAACCATCTTTTCATTTTCGTACCTTATTCTCACATTTTAGGAAAATCTTAAAATTTTGGAAATTTTGGAAATTTAAAATTTGATCTAACCTGAAAACCAAAACCGAACCACAAAACCACGGGTTTACTTGTTTAATCACATAACGGTTTGAAATTTTTTTAAATGGTTCGGTTTAATAGTTTCATGGTTCAGTTCAGTTTTGACCCTCTCGAACCGTTGCCGATTGTTAGGTGTTTGCACAATTGGTGCAACTGGAGATTAGAGATGGTGATTGTCATCCTCTTTTTTTATGAGATATTATCAGGGGGATTGTATTATAATTGGGATATGCACAATGTTTTTTGTATCGGATGGTAGGCCATGGAATCGGAGCATATCTTCGAAAGTTGGAAAGGAGTATTTACGGTGACAATTAATATTTTATTGGAGTGAGTCGAAAACTCTTTCCTAGTTGGTGGAGTGTGCGTCTCGCCTATTTGGCAGTGACACCACTTAGTCATGATACCATTGTAGTGTTTTTTTTTCCACAATCGCTTATCAATATTGTGATATGCACATAAGAGAACAAAACCAGCCTTGTTAGCTTCTTAATTCTTATTCAATTTATAGTTGATACAAAGGTACCTATTTGGTTGACTTAGCTAAAAAGGGTGTGCTAAAAGGGTGGCATAAAGAAACACATGCACACCACAACATAGTATGAACCACAACATAGCATTCACATTCGCGTAAGAAAAACACCCTCAAAGAATGATAAATACCATACTTTTGGATTAACTATTTATTATGAGGTAAATAAGCCTAAAATATGGAAAAAAACAAAAAAAAAACACAAGAATGTTTGAATAACATTCGCATTCGTTTTCCAACGTAGGAAAACGAATGTTATGCTAGACGAACACGAAATTTACGTACTATGCACCACAATATAATTGTGTGTTTACATCGGAGTGAGACACTCTAAGGAAGAAGAGGCTCCCATGCCAAAAGGAACAACCCACAAGAAGAAGAAGAAGAAGAAGAAGAAGAGAAAGCCCGTACCTCTAAATTAGAGGTCGTAGGTTCAAGTCTTGCCAAAGCCGAAGACGAAGAAGAAGAGAAAGCCCTTACCTCTAAATTAGAGGTCGTCGGTTCAAGTCTTGCCAAAGCCGAAGAAGAAGAAGAGAAAGCCCTTACCTCTAAATTAACGGTCGTAGGTTCAAGTCTTGCCAAAGCAGAAGAAGAAGAAGAAGAAGAGAAATCCCTTATCTCTAAATTAGAGGTCGTAGGTTCAAGTCTTGCCAAAGAAGAAGAAGAAGAAGTAGAAGAGATGACTTAGATAGAGAAATGTAGAGAAGAAGAAGAGGAGCAGCCTACAGGAAACAGAAAGGATATCTCCTCCTCCTTCCCATCTCGCGTATGAACCTGTCTCCGCCATCGCTGCTGTTACTGGACCTTCAGATTGGCAAGGAGCAGGATGTGTTGTTTCTTGTCCAGAGACCTCCAGAAGCAAAGCAGGGTCGGAGACGCCACTGGGAGATAGCAGCTTCTCCCTCCACTCTGTCTCAAGTGAATGAATCTCGCAGCAGCAGCAGCAATGACCTGCAATTGTATAGAGCGATGCAGCTGCAGCAGAGGAGTAGGAGTAGGAGTAGGAGTAGGAGGGTAGTTTCAATGCATACACATGATGATGAGTTGCCTCGCCAGGAACAACTCGACATGGGAGGCCATCCCACCCACCTCGATTACCTGACTGCGCTCAGGCTCTGCAACAAGACCAGGTCCAAATCTCTCGCCATGCACGTGCGAGACCATGTCTTGCAGCAAGGTGCACTGAGTGGATACCTGGGTGATTATGTTGTGGTCACCCTGGCCAAGTGTGGTGCTGTAGATGATGCATGGGAAACCGCTCGCAAGCTGCCTCACCGCACGGTCTTCTCATGGACGGCCATTATCTCTGCATTCTTTGAGTGTGGCCGAGACCGAGATGCCCTCCAAATGCATCACTATATGCAAGAAGAAGGGATTGATCCTGACAGCTTTACTTTTGTTGTCCTTCTCAAGGCCTGTGGTAGGATGGGGGATCTTGTGAGGGGAATGCATATACATGAGGATGCTCGGAAAAGAGGCTTGGCATCAGATGCATTTGTTGGCAACACACTTGTTAGTATGTATGGTAAGTGTGGAGCACTTGTTGAAGCAGAGAATGTCTTTGTCGCAATGTATTGTCGGGATACAGTGTCTTGGACGGCCATGCTCTCGGCATACGTGGAGCAGGGCCAAGGGGAAAATGCATTGCGATTGTACAGGCAGATGCAAGAGGAAGGCATGAGCCCAAATCAGCTAACATGTGTTACTGTTTTGCAAGCTTGTGTTCTTCTTGCAGAAGAAGAAGAGGCATTACTGGTAGAAGGAAGATCAATTAAACCTATGTCTCTAGAAATAGGGTGTGCTGTACATGCATTTGCTCATGAGAGAGGCATGGAAACTGATGCATTTGTTGGAACCACACTTGTAAATATGTATGGTAAATGTGGTGCCATTGACAAAGCAGAGGTGGCTTTTGATTTAATATCTCAGAAAAATATAGCGTCTTGGAATGCAATGATATCAGCTTATGTTGACCAGAATGATGGGGACAAGGCTTTGCTTTTATACTGGAAAATGCAAAATGAAGGTGTTACTCCAGACTTATTAACGTTTTTGATTGCTCTCCAAGCATGTGCTTCACTGGCAGAGATGGAAAAGTCCATCCTTATAAATGGGGAACCCTCCAAACTAATGTCACTCAGCATTGGAGAAGCTTTACATCTAGATGCCTGCTTGAATGACTTTATATTGTATCCATTCATTGGCACTACACTCGTGAATATGTATGGTAAGTGTGGGGCCATCAAAGAAGCTGAGGATGTCTTCAGATCAATGTCCCAATGTGATACCGTGTCATGGACAGCAATGTTCTCAGTGTATATTGAACAACGTGAAGGCAAAAAAGCTCTAGAGTTGTATAGACAAATGAAAGATCAGCAGGTGAGCCTGGATGACGTTACACTTATGCTTTCATGGACTGCAATTCTTTCAGGATTATTAGAACAGGGCCAAGCAGACAAAGCTATACAGATGTATGGAGAAATGGAAGAAGAAGAGGTGCCACTAGATGATGTAGCAGTGAACTGTGTTCTGCAAGCTTGTGGTCGCATGGGGAACTTAGAATTATGCTCTCAAGTTCATTTTGCCATAATTTGTGCTGGATATGATCAGATGCACTCAACAGCAGCCTCCCTAATTCATGCATATGCAGATTGTGGAAGCATGAAAGATGCACAAGTGATCTTTAATGGGGTATCAGAGCCGGATATTGTGTCATGGACTGCATACACTGCTGGTCATGCTGGAGAGGGAAACGCTGTGGCCTGTTTACATATGTTTGAGATGGTGACTTGGGCTGGCTTGATGCCAGATGAAGTCACTTTTTCTGCAGTTTTATCAGCTTGTTGTCATGCAGGCCTTGTTGCTGAAGGCCTGGAATACTTCCAATCCATGAGTAGAGACTACCACATCCGACCTGATTTAAAACACTATAGCATTATGTTGGACCTTCTTGGGCGTGCGGGAAACTTCACGTTAATAGAAACCCTGCTTGATAGCTTGCCCATGCAAGCTGACGTAGCGTTTTGGCTGTGTTTGCTAGGTGCGTGTAGACAGCATTGCAATGTGAAGCTGGGGAAAAGAGCATTTGATCATGCCGTGCATTTGCAGCCCAAGCAGGCAGCTGCATATATTCTCATGTCCAACATCTATGCCGAGGCTGGATTGCAAGATTATGCAGCCGCGGTAGAAATCTCAAGACAGAAAGCAGGAGCACTTGTGGAAAGCTGGGATTTTGATTAAGTCGAAGAGATAGGTGTACTATACTGATATACCTCCTGATGTTTTGGTTGAGTTTCTGCTGTGTCGGGGAATATGTATGAGGCTATGTCTAAACAGTGGTTTGTTTTAAGTAACATTTTATCTCAGGAAGCAATTCAACATCAACAAGATCAACCCAAACTTTCTAGCAGATACTCTTCAGATTGCCTGCTATAATGGTACTCCTCGTTAATAAACATGTGGGGTGTATATCAATTGATCACCAGTAAAGCTGTTACCAGCTAATGCTGCCAGACCTTGTATATAGGATTTCATGCTAGTGAATAGTGCTTAGCATTCTGCTACACTGACTAGATGAAACTTGACTCGATACTAATTTTTGATGCAGCTCATAGTCATAATCACATAGGGACTGCTCAAAATTTCATTGACTTGATGATACAATAACAGTACCAAGTTCTTGTTAAAGACTTAATGCATATCTTGAAGATTTGAACTCAATAACAAACTTTCAACTATATTATGATCACATTGAGAAGTGCATATCTGGTTGATGCCACATAAATATTTAAGGCTGGCATAGCAGATAGAGAACAAATGGAAATGCCACAATTTTTTTGTCCACGTTTGGAGAATGCTTGCCCTTCTCTTGGACGTGGGTATCCTCCTAAAACCATATATGATATTAGGAGAGAATTATAGATTTGAATTATCTCTGGTAGCATATGATATGTAGTTATTTTGGTAAGCCCTTGCATTATATGTCATGGTTGTTACAAGACCATTCATTAAAGTATCAATCAATATATACAGCAATGAACCTGTCCAAATGCACACATAAGCCTATTTCAAGTGTTGTGCCATGGATTCTGCGGTTTCAGCGTTGCAATATGTTTCTGTTTCAAATTAGAATAACAGGAAAATAAAGTCATATGCCGTGGATTCTTCTGGTTTATTCTTCAATCTATTCCTCCAGCACAATTGTTAATTTGTTTCTTTCACTATTTCAAGCATTATTTACTTCCATCTTCATAGAGATCTTCATCAGACTGCTAATGGAGACGTTGATTTGGCCATAAATGTGCCACCTCCTGGCCAAAGTGGCCCAAAACAGGTTACATACCCTACTCATCATTTCCATTTGTTGATGAGAAGACTATAGAAATGTTTGTAGTCTACACACCACCTGTCTAGCCAAAATGTGCCCAATCAGGTTATAGCCCCTACTCATCATTTTTGTTGACAAGAAAACCATAGAAATGTTTGTTTGTAGCCTCTAGCATAAATGTTCCAATTCTTCATCCCTAGCACTGATATGATCAGCTTCTAGTCAACGATTTAGATAAAAACAACAGTTTCTAAATTTATTTAAAGCATGAAATTTTGAAGAAAAACATGACCTACACAATAGTCAATTTGGAAAGTTGTTCATCTATACCATGAGTGATGGTACATCGTCCAGTGTTATCATCTGTCCGATTACTTAATTTCAGATTATGACTAATCCCAATGCCACTGCCAAGTTCCCTTGATGTAAATTTTACAACTTGCATGATGTGTCATGCATATATAAGTTTACAAAAAGTTGAGGTTGTAAGACACATCACCTCATATCCCACTTATGACATTCCAATAAGAGGGCATCCTTTATAAAGTCTATTTAACTTATCTATATAATATTTACTTCTAAAACATTTCTTAAAAAACATCCAGCCCTTTCATCATGCTGGGCTGTGATCTCTATTATTGACAACAGCTTGGTAACTCGTTCAAGTCAATTGTCAAAGGCAGGGGGATGGTTTTACTCTAAATTTTGCAATTGATTGCCACTATTGTGTTCATCCCATTTCGCAGACTAGTCATTGTGGATCCAATCAAGCACAGTTTAAATAGCGGTGAATCAGACCACATGACAATGTGCAGACAAAATATTCTTGACCATAGCTCTCAACATCATGCATCTTACAAAATATAAATACAGTGAGGTATAGCAACAACAGAGTTACAATAGTGTGGCATCACCTATAATCTGAGATGGAGGAGCCAATAGTACAGCAAGTACATAAGCTAAGGCAGAACTGATAGAGACATAGTAGCATTTCCGTCATAAGCCTCACCAGCTTTACATTTTCATTGTGGATTTTCATCAATTATTATGTCATTTCTTTTGGTGAAATGTCGAATTTTTTTTGAGATAACATAAAATTCATTTTTTGCTATTTGCATCACCAAAACTTGTCTTCAATGGCAACTTCACCAACTTCTTTTAAAATTTGTATAAGGGGAATCAACATAGATATGTCCAGAAAAAACCCTGTGAATGCCTACAACAATAAGGAGAATCATCTTCTTTCTACTTACTGTAAGAGCAAATATTTATCCCCTCTTTTACAGAAAATATGAGAAGATGTTCAGTCATCTGCAACCTTTGAAATGACTAACAAATGATGGATTCCAACTTTGATGTGAAATGGATATTGGATGCTAATATATGAAAATGAAACATTTGCAACCTCTCAAACTTAAAAAAGAAAAGGCTTGTGGTAGCATTATTTATAGAAAATCTGGTACAGCCTTCACAGTGGCGGGCCTAACGAGAAGCAACAATACATAGATTCACATGAAAAAGTTTTCACGGTGGAAACATGATGAATACATGGTTGTAGAATCAGGAGATTCTATGTAGCTCCCCCTGAGCATTACCATAGGCTGTAATGGCTCAGCCATTACCAAAGGCTAATCTTCCTCTTCTGACAGGTCTCCCTCTTCCTCTATGAGCTGAAATGCATCTACTTCTGCAAAATGGTATTTCTGCTCTGACACAAAATCCTTAGGAAGCCATTTTGGCATGTTTGGGAGAGACCTCCTCCGCATCTTTTTCGAGGCAGCCACCTGCATTCGGTTTCAAACATCATAGGAATATGACGCCTTTAGATCTGCCTACTGCTACCCATTTCTCAATTATATCTGCTTAAACCAGACATAGAGAACATGGAAATCATTGAAACGGAAAATAGAAGTACAATCACCTGCATATTGGTGTCTTCTCCATCGAAGATCATTGCAGAAAACCCCCTCTTGACACGGCTTGTATTGTTCCAGTCGTCATCAGCCCCTCTTCTGTACATTACGTTTCAAACCCGATTAGTTTGCTTTCCAACACCTCAAACAATCTGCGAGCTGCGCTTGATCTATATAGATTTTGAAATCCAAAGGCTTGTGGAATATGAGACGAGAATGCATGCCTGTCTCTGCGGTGGCACTGGTGATTGGCGGGTGGAGGACAGCTCATGCTGACATATGAAGGAGGCTTTCTGCGGCTGTAAGTGACAAGGCTTCCCTTAGACGAAGGAGATGCTTGTTTCTCAAGAACCTTAACTCGAGGGGTGGAGACGACGACACTGGAGTCCACCTCCATGTAGTTCAAATCTGCAAGGGCATTGTTACAAAAGAAACGCTCAAAGAAGCTGAGCAACCTTCCTTCTGAGGCTTTCTCCAGGTAAAAGGAGCAGAAAAGAAAAGAAAAAAAAAGGAAGAAGGAAACGTACGAACAACCTTTGAGCGCAGCTTGAGCCGGGGCGGGGGAAGGAGGAGGAGACAGGTCGGCGGGGCCAGTGCGGAAGGCGTCGGGGGAGGCGGAGGATGGGGAAGTATGGCGGCTATGGGGAGCGATGGTGCAGATGGTGGGAGCGGCGGGGGAAGGAAGAAGATTCGCCTGTGCCTGTGCCTGTGCCTGTTGGTTAGAGAAATCCCTCAAGGGAGGACGAGACAGGCGGCGATGGCGGCTGAGCATGGCGACGGAGACGACAGGATCGATCAGTCTCTAGCTACTTCCTAAAATCTCCATCGCTGATCGGGGCGAGATGGGAAATTTTGAATTTCATGAATGGCGGGAAAAGCTGTCTTTTCTGTCTGTGTGTTCTTCTCTGAACAAGAAGAAAGAAGAAGAAGAAGAAGAAGAAGGCAGAAACCATAAGTTTCCGTAGGGTTAGAAATTTGAGCCATAGCATTCGAGAAATGTTTCAATCATTCGAGTATGGTAAACACCCTCGAAGTATGGTAAATACTAAATGCCATATTTTTGTATTCATTATTTATTATAAGGTAAGAAAAAAATTTAAGGTAAAAAGTGTTAAAAAAAAACATAAAAATGTTTAGATAACATATGCATTCGTTTTCATTCGTATATTAAAAGAATGTTTTCCACTACATTCGAGTATGCTATATATATACACATTATTCTACATACAATTGTCACTCCCCAAGATATATAACTCACCAAGGATCAAGACTCGAAATACACCACGGAAATGTGCCCCAAGTGCTAGGTTCAAATCCGCGAATCAAAAAACAATGTTCAGCTCATATATTATTGTAGGAACTGATATCAAATCCGCGAATCAAAATCAATGTTCAGCTCATATATGATTGTAGGCAATGATATATGATCGTAGGAAATGAAGAAAGTAGGACCTTCGAGTAGGGACGACCAGTTTTTCTGACCATGGCCAATGGAACATTCATTGTGTGGAATATGGAATGCGCTACTTGACAATGAAGTATGTCTGTGATTCCCATCACATGCCTCTTAATTAATTTTGAAGTTGCCCTCTCAACCAACAAATGGTAGAAAGATTTATCCAAACCACAAAGGGTCTTGTAGAGTGCATTCCCAAGGGAAGGGGAGAAAGAAGGCGAAATTCAACGGAAACTTGTAGCTCATCTATTTAACCACCCCAAACACTTTGTCATCATCAAGCGAATTCTTAGGTTGACAATATCAATGTATTATTGGATAGTGTATCTAAAGTCAATGCAAATAGTGAGAAGACAAGCAAACAAATTAGATTGATGAAATGGGAACCTTTCTTATTTTGGATCCAAATAATCAACTTTACATTCTAATAGTACTTTGACATGAAATGTAGGAGAGATACCCGATGTCACTAAGAAGACCTTGGTTGAAATTTGTGAGCATAAAGCATTATAGGAAATGGAACATAATCTCTGAAGACGCCAAAAGTGAACATAATGAGGATTGCACTGCAATACATCGATCGTACAACTACCAGATGTAGTTTTGATAGGAAAACAAAGTTATCTAACCCATGAGAAAAGGGGAAGAAGAGGAATTCAAGGTTAAGTAACGTGATGAAATCACTGGTTGGGAAAGAAATGGATACATAAAATTTGGCAAAGAAATGAGAACTATGAAGCTAGTGAAACAATATCCATCCCAAATTCAAAAAGAGCCAATGGATCTAGCTGTAGGATATAACAACCACCTTGCATAGTTGTAGGATATAACAACCACCTTGCAAAAATTTAGGAATGAAAAGAATGGTCTAAATTTTTATCAAGTTAAGATTCACATGAAGGAGGAAATCCTACCTACTCATAAGGGAAGGTATTGCATGAACCATCATCACTTATAGGCAACTTCAAACATCACGTAAATGTTATCTTAATTAACCGCTTATGCATCACTTACAATTGACTTTTTAACCTCGCAAATGGCTTAATGCCTCATCATACATTAACAACTCATGTGATGGTAGGTGTGGCATGTTTTGTCATTGCTAGCACTTTGCCTATATAGTAGTGATGCATCGCATGTGAGCAATGAGATCAACAAGGTCCAACCTAAGTCGTAGTGGATACAAATTTCATGTCACTTGTGTTCACACATGGTGATGATCACATTAAGGTGATTGGGCCTACTTGTGTGCATGCAAAGTCAGCCTGAGGTGTAATCAAATAAGCATGAGTATACATACCCATGTATTTATTGTTTGGAAGGGGGGGTCCACAATTTTGATGTTATAGGGAGTTCTTTTATTCTCATTCAGTGATACCAACAAACAAACCATGTTCTACGAACCCTTGTTTCTTATGGTTTCCTTACAGTTGTGCAATGTGTACAAGCAAGGGTGACAGTGTATTTGATATTGTGGATGGAGACAAGAATTTAATGTAAGTCTATAGGGACAAGCTATATAAGTCAAGGGCAACTCCAATTACTTTCAGACTGTCGAAGAGACCAGGACCAAGTGCATCATGACCTCATCCGAGAAAAGCATGTTTAATTTAGTGGTATGCATAACATCCTAAGCATGTGGTTATTCATCGACATACTAGGCTAACAAGTTGCTTGAAAGTGGGATTATCAGGGCACACATAGTGGGTTGGTTGGGTTGGGCACCTACCACTGGTTCACCAAATGTCATACTGGACTTGATAAAAAAACTCATGCTTTGTCTTATCCAAGAGCATGCAAGCTGATTGCTTACCTTAACAAACAACATTACAAATGTCACCACTTTTCACAACCGGTGGGTGACAAACCTCAACATTGTCCATTACGTTACGCAATGGAATGTTCTGTCTTGTACAGTGATCATATGCATACCAACAGTTACAAGCTTTTTAGCTCTTACTAAGGTGCTTACATATATTTAGGCCAACCACAATGTTTGCTTCTTCTTGAGTATGCATGACATGGATACGAAACAATAGCATCCTCCTCCTTAGGCAATGCTAACAAATAAATGATGTTCAAGTTCTTCAACGGTGATCGTATGCATGCCAATGCTTACAACCTTATTAGCTTCTTCATGAGCATAACTAAGGTGCTTGCATACATTTAGGTCAACCAAAATGTCTGTTTCTTCTTGAGGATGCAAGCCATGGATGCGTTCAAATCCCACCAATTGTTTCCTTGGAGCACCTTTACTAATAGCCGCGGTTGGAGGATTCCACAACAACATTACCACATGATCTCCCGCCATGTCACCAACATTTTTTACTTTGATTTTAATGGAGAAGTGGAGCTCCTCACATTTGAGTTTATTCACATGGAAATCTGTGGCTACAAAAAAATGAAAGATAACTAAACTCAGAAGCATTTAGAAGACGTATTTTCTTGTGAAGCAAGACAATGTTTATATAATACTACTAACTAAATAGATTTCATCCATGTGGAGAAAACCAAGCTCCAGATATACTAATTTTTATCTTTGTTTTCTTCGTGGCCAAAAGGTTCAAGTTTGTGTGGGGAGGGAGCAAATGCATAGCAAATTTCATGCAAATGGAGATAGCATTTTAGTGTATGATTGATTTTTCCAAACTGATGTGAAATTATTGAACAACCAAAAACAGCAATGTGTCATGTGAAGATCATCATGGGTAGCCCCTTGTTTTCCCAACCTGGGGCTCATAGAGAAATTGCCCAAATCACTAGGCCCATCTTACAACTTTGTGTGGTTTTTGAAGGAACTAGGTAATAAGAGGGAAGAGAATCATAGTTACCAATTTCGGAGGAGTGCTGGGATGATTGTTGCATTGATAAAATGATATGGGTTGGGGTGAGGGAGCTGATGGAGTGTGAAAAGCTGGTGTAGCCGAGCCCATCCCCAAACTCAAAGATGGTTTCACCAGTGTAGAACCGATATGTCCTGCCCGGGTACCCCGTGTCAGAATTGGGCCTCATGTGCATGTCTGTCATGGGCATCTTATAGGTGTAGCTCTCGGGATACCAGCTCATGGGCAACCGTCCAGCTGCACTACATTTATTCCAACCAATATGAGAAGCATTGTTAGCCAAATGATGCCAGTGAGTGTAACTATAACCAACATAAGTATTCCCCTCCTCAAGCAGCATGTGGAGTTCATCACAACAATATGTATGTATGTATGTATGTATGTATGTATGCATGCATGGATGCACATACATGGATGCATGCATGAATATGTACGGATGTATGTATGTATGTATGTATGTATGTATGTATGTATGTATGTATGTATACATGCATGCATAATGTATGTATACATGCATGCATAATGTATGTATACATACATGTATAATGTATGTATTGCATGCACATGTTGCGTATCAGACATACCTGGGTTGTAGTCTCCATAGATGATTTCTGCAAGGGCTTGACCACCAGCTTCCCCAGGATAGCCCACCCAGATAATGCTAGAGATGTGGGGTAGATTCTTGGCGAAACCAATATCCAGGGGGCCACCAGACATGATGACCAGCACAATGTTTGGACAACTGCCTGCATGATTGCTGCTGCCGCAGGCAGTCCCAACCACCTTCAGAATCAAGTCCTGCTGCCTCCCTGGCAAGCTCAGGCTCTTCCTGTCCAAGCTTTCCCTCTCCTGGGACTGGTCCAGACCCATGATCAGCACCACCCCATCTACCCCCATGGCTGCCTTTACTGCTTTCTCCTGCTCCTCCATGTTGGCAGGATTGCTGTAGTTGCATGCCACATCGGCACACCCTGGAGCATAAACAATGTTTGCCCCATATCCACCCAGCCCTTGCAATGGTGTTGTGTATTGGCATGGCATTCCTGCGTCATCGACAAGAATTCCATTTAAAACGTCGTGATTTAGCGCTTCATTTTGTTTCCCAACTGTAGAATGTGACGAAGACCATTGTTTCATAAATGTCCGTTGCAGAGAAGTGACATTGTCCCTTCAAGGGTTGCATATGCATTACCCATGAGCCACATATGCAGTGTGATAAGAACAAAACCATGAAGTAGTGGTTCACACAAACAAGCAGATCGCTAGGACCTCGATCCCTTGTCTTTCTGCTATTATTATCATTATCGTTGTTCAATTGTTCAACATCATACACTTCTTCCATAGCTGCTTTTGTAGGAATCATGGTCATGCAAAAAAAAATGTCTACAAAATCTTATCACGAGCTAATCTTACCAGCATAATTGCCAATCATTGTATAGCTAGCATTAGCATTGGGCCCAATGACTGCAAGCCGTTGGATGCTGCTCCGAGAAAATGGGAGGCCGACCGGGGCACTACTGTCATGACTCCTTGATGCATTGTTCTTCAGAAGGACAATACCCTGCCTTGCTGCTTGCAGTGCAAGCTCCCTGTGATCTTCGGTGCACACATCAGAAGGGCCAAGCATCCCGAAGCGTTTCTGGGAGGTCGGATTTCCATTGAAGAAGCCTAGCCTCATTAGCACAGTGTACAAGTGTGATAGGGCTTCATCCACTTTGCTCTCACTGACCTTGCCTTCAGCCACAGCTTTGACAGTGTAATTTGCTAGGAATACCCCACAGTTCAAATCCACACCTGTTATGTAAAGCAGGAAGAAAAGGTGTGTTGAATTAACTCCACTCCATGTACCTTCTTTGATACTAGGAAAATAGCTCTTTGTGATATATGGAAGGAACAAATGATCTTTACCTGCAAGGATAACATTGGCCACAGCATCTTCGGGTGTTCTTGTATAGTGAGCATCATCATATGCTACTTCCACTGCGTCACAGTCTGAAACGATATACCTGAGTCCATCAAAGAGACGCTATTCTCAGAGTCCAGGCATCATGCTACGATAGGAAAACGTTCCAATTGAACCAGGAGGAGGAGGAGGAGGATAAGATCTATCTTTCAACAGATTTGAATACAATACTGGAAATTTTCATGCTTCAATTTGCTTACCCATTTAAGGCCCACTTCTCTCTTACAATGCCCAGCAAGAGATCCTTGTCTTCGCAAGATGGCACCCCATTTACACGATTATACGAGCACATGACACAGGCAGCATTGCCTTCCACAACACAGCTCTCGAAAGGAGGCTGGTAGGTGTCGGCAAGGTCTTGTTGTGTAACCTGCAGAAAACATTATTCACTTGGACATTCCTCTCTCCCTCCCTCTCAAAGGAAGAAAGGAAACAGAAAAGAAAAACCTTCAAATGCTGATCAACAGGTCAAATTTAGGTCACAGATTAGTTTCCTTTTAGACATGCTACCTCTGCGTTGAAATCGAACCTTGTGACACCTTCCCAGTTCTCCAGATCATAAGCAGTGTAATGCTTACAACAAGCTGCCACTTTGAGCTCATCAGAGCCTTGCCTTGCAGCTCCCTCATAGTTAGCATCGACATCCTGCAGACCCCTCACGAAATTAATGGCATAGCTGCTTGTAAGCAAAGGATCCTCCCCTGGCGTCTCTTGGCCTCGCCCCCACCTCGGGTCTCTGAAGATGTTGATATTGGGGCTCCAATAGGTCAAACCAGCCAGCCCTGCATTGTGCATTCCTCTGGCCTCAGTGGATACAGCCTGCAACATTCATGATCGTAAGCTGAAAACATTAGGTCACATTCTCAAAACTAGGGTTTCAAGAGCAGCAGATAATCACAAATAAGCACAATCGAAGCTCTGTCGGCCGAGTTTTTGTTTTTTAAAAGAAGAAGATACATTAGGGTAGGCAAAGAAGATATTGTGGAAAGTATGCCTGTGCAATGGCCTTCCAGAGCGAGGTATTGAATGAGGCCGCAGAGAGGATGACTTGGGGGAAGCTAACAGCTCCTGTGATGCTATTGGATCCTGCGTCTGCACGGAAACTGACGCCTGGGCCTGAGTCGGAGACCCCATGGAGGCCCTCATTCCACCACTGGTAAGGGGGGATGCCGAGGCGAGCGATGCCCTGTGCAGAGTTTATGAGCTGCATTACTTTCTCCTGCAAGCTCAAGCGGGCCACCAGGTCCGCCACTCTCGCAGAGACTGCGAGGGACTGGTTGCAGAAGCCATAGGAGAAGCTGGGAGATGATGCATTCTCGCAAGCTGAAAGCTGCTGCAGTGCAGGTGCAGCTGCATCTGCAGTGCCTAGAAGATGGATCTGGTGGTGCAGGAGGCCCGAGGAGGAGGAGGTGAAGAGGAGGAGGAGGACATAAACAGAAAAGCATGAGAGCAGGAAGCGGTGGGCATGAGATGGAGGGGAAGGTGTAGGCAATGCCATGGCCCTGCAGCTGGATATATGCAGGCAGGCAGGCAGGCAGGATAGCCGACTTAAAACACCATAACCTGCGTAGCAGAGCAGACCAGCAAGCAGCAAGCAGTAACCAGAAGCAGCCAGCAATAAAGTTTGAATTCTTTCTCGGATTTAATGCCAAACATTTAGATACATATACAGTATGTATGTACATATACATACAGTATGTATGTACATATACATATAGTATGTATGTACTATATACATACAGTATATATGTACTATATACATACATAATAAATAGTCTATTCATTATGTACGTGAAATTCGAGTGTGTGAGTGAGTGAGTGAGCGAGGCTGGCCCCCACCGACGCGGCGCACCAAGGGAAAGGCTGTTCTGTTATGTATCATGGTCATGGCCATGGCCATGGTTAACAGTCGGCAACGGCTCGGTTTGAACCGAACCGAACAGCGAAACCACGGCATAACGGTTCGGTTTAAACGGTTTAATAGTTTTTCTTTTTAAAACAATTTTTTCCATTTTATAGGAAAATCTTTAAACTTTTGAATATTTGAAAATTTTAAATTTTAAATTTGAATTTTGACCTAAGTTGAAAACTAAAACCGAACCATCAAACCACCAAACCGTGGTTTTAATGGTTTGTGTTTTTTTTTTTTTAACTGTTTTGGTTCCAACAGTTTCGTGGTTCCAACTCTTACACTCTCTGAGACTCAAGCTACAAGAAGGTTATTATCATTACAATGTTAGGTTAGAGCTTATATACCAAGCCCTAACTATTTAGACGTGTTCACACTAAGATACAAAGTGGAAGGAGTTGGCCTTTTATGCCAACAAACTCCCCCGTAAAAGGACTACTCTTTCCTACATATACAAGTGATTTGGGGGTTATCTTGCCAACAAACCTAGAATACAAAATTAATCTAAATTTATGTTACAAGTCACTCGGCATATATCCGAGTCCGCAAAGCTAAGGTCGATGTCTACCTTAGTTTGACTAGTCTCAAGGTTCAACTGGTTCGAGTTGGTCGAATCGACTTGTTCCAATCGTCTTCCGTTCCAATTGGCTTGTTTGTCGGATTCTCTATTTCGGCCTTGTGTCGATTGGTTGTCGTCCGCTCGTCCTTGCTCTTGTGCTCCTCGTTGGATCCTCGATCTGTATCCGACTTTGTTCACCTCTCAATTGTTTCCTCTCCAGTCTGTATCCCTTGCTCAATGTTGTTTCTTCAATCCCTTGTTTTTCGACTTCCCTTCAGCTCCTTGTTCGGATTTCTTTTGCTCGGTTGCTTGTTGTAGTTCCATGTGGCTTCATCAGGCAATCGACGATGTTCACCTTGGTGTCGATCTTTCGGACTTCGAGCTTCTTTTCGATTACTAGCTCCTCGATGTTCACCTTGGATGTGATGATACCGCAGCTCGATATTTTTCATCTTGGCATGATAGACAAGGTTGTTGATGAGGTGTATTGTGCTCTATGAGTTGCAATAGATGGTCGGCGTTGGTCGGTTGATTCGGCTCTTAGCCGAAAAGTCAACAATCAGTCGGTGCAACCAGATCGCTTCCTACTCCGCCTCTATGGTAGACAAGGTCGTGCACTCTTGAAGCTTCGACCTCCATGATTTGGTGTTGCCACCATAGGTGAAGATGTAGCTCGATGTCGACTTCCAATTGTTCGAATTCCCAGTGTAATCGGAGTCGGTGTAGCCTTCGACTTCAATCAAGTTTGTCACTCCGAAAGTCAGTTGTGCATCTTCGGTTCCTCTTAGGTACCTGAAGATGTGCTTGACGATCTCCCAATGCTTCCATCATGGGTTCTACATGTACCGGCTGACGACCCCTACAACATATGCAAGATCGGGTCTGGTCGCCACCATTGCGTGCATGATACTTCCTATGGCTGATGTGTAGGGTATATTTCCATTGAGCTCTCTCTCCTTGTCTGTTCCGTCGAAGGAGAATCTTTGTCCGATAGTCGGATCGACATTGGAAGCAGAGTTGGTGTTGGCTTTGCGTTCTCCATGTTGAAGCACCTCATCACCTTTCGGATGTAGTCGAATTGGGAGAATCGGAGATTCTTCATTGTTGAATTTTGCTCGATCCCCATGCCCAGTATGTGTTAGGCTTGTCCAAGTTCCTTCATCGTGAATTTGTCGTGAAGGCTCCGCTTTAACTTTCTGATTTCGGCTTGATTGCTCCTAGCAATCAGCATGTCGTTGACATATAGGATCAGATATATCCGGGACTCATCAGCCAATTGTCGAGTATATAAACATGGGTCAGAGGGTATGCATAGGAAAGATTTGAGTGAGAGAGAGAGAGAAATTCACACGCACATACACTGTTCCGGATCCGGTAATGAAGGGGAGATATGGACACCACGAACAACACAAAATGACATGAAACCAAATAACCGTTTATATATATGTTTTTACAAGAACCTGTGCATCCGACACCGAACCGATCAATCACCACAATAGAATACCGTGAGTCTACAGTCAAGCCGCTAGTTGGAGAGCTCACGGACTCCCAAGAGCGAGTGGGGCCTTCCACCATAACGGTATCTCAACCAAAACGGAGCTCCCTAAAGAAACCCAAAAGTGGAGGACCCCTTTACAAGGGACCCTAACCCTTACTACACATTAACACCTTATAGTCCTCTCTTTACCTCTATATACATTTTCTCATGTACATGTGCCCATGGTGCACTTCGCCATTTCCGCCCGTTTCACTAGACTTTCACACGGTGGCCGCGATTCTTCACGACAACGTGGAATGTGGCACTAGAATCCAACAACCACATATGTGCATCTTGCGCATTGTAGAGGACTTCTCCGATCATTGAGTCCTCTAAGGAGAGGTTTTCTCCCGATCAGGTGTCGGCAACATTGACTTGGTTGCCGACTAGAGAGTGGTTCAAGTCAAATCGTCCTCGATTCCGCTCGAATCGTCGTCCACTCTCTTTCCTCTTGATTGACCAACAATCAGAAACATTGTGATTGGTTTTTCTACAATGTGTGTAGAAATCACTTGGTCAGATATTTCGTGACTTCGACCGTTGTCGGTCTCCCCTCATTCTCAGCCAACTAGTGTTACGACCGGTTTTGTTGGCTTGTTCTCTCAATCGACTATGTTGGTCAACCAACTCGGTCGCGTGATGGGCTTCTGCCGACTCGTTGACGGTGAATCCTATCAAATTTCGCGGAATATCCTCAATGAGGATTTGGCCGATTGTTTCATCCAAGTTCAGCCTAGGGCTGCTATTGGCGAAGGTCGTGCAGAACACATCCAACTCGCGGGCAAGCTCGATACGAGGGCAAGGGCTTTAACTTCTTCTTTGAAGTGAATCCCTTGGGAGGAGAGGTAAGACAACACCCGACTGAAGGTGTTGATGTGGGAGGTGGTTGGATTAGTTTCTCTCATTGTTGAATAGTTGTCTGACTAGTATCAATTTCGAATATGAGGATATCTTTTCGTACACAGCCGAAAGCTTCTCCCATAACGAGAATGTTGTCATCTCCTTGGCCATGTTGAAGTAGACATTTTTTACCAGATGCATTCAGATGGTGGGCACGCTATTTCGTCTATGGATCTCCACTCTTCGCCTATCATCGAAGCATATTTTTCACTGTGTCGAATGGCTTCGACCTGTCTTCTGATGATCAACACATCCTGCAACACCTCCTTCCACAAGGCAAAGTTTTTGTCATCGAACTTTCGGATTTCAACTCTTTGTACCGGATGTTGAAGCCATGTTCTGTTTTGAAAGTGAGATTTTTACTGATCTGGTCTTTTCTTTCAGTTGTCTTTGATGTTTTTGTTGCCGCTGAACAACAAGTCGCTCTTATACCAGTTGATGGATATTGTGTTCTAGATGTATGCGGAAGTATGTGGGGACTTGTCTGTTATGTGCACAACAAACAACACAGAGAGTGTGACAAAAGAAAATGATGGAACTGTAGACATTGTTCAAGCTCTAATGGAAGCTCTCGTTATTCTATAACTCTTACACTCTCAAAGACTCAAGATACAAGAAGGTTATCATTACAATGTTAGGTTAGAGCTTATCTACTAAGGACTAACTATTTAGACATGTTCACACTAAGATACAAAGTGGAAGGAGTCGGCCTTTTATGCCAACACCTATGAGCAGAAAGTTGTAGAAGTCGAGCATACAAGTGATATATAGCACTCCACTTAACCAATATCGGTCAACCAACCAAAGCCAAAAAACTTATGGCAAAGACAACTAAGAAACAATGCAAAATTGGTTGAACTCCAATTGAAGGAGAGACGATTATATGAAAGCAAAGGAATTCTTTCACATGACCACCAATGAGTGAAGGTTGTACAATTAATCATCGTGTTGCTCATCATCTTGCATTGGAGAAGGTTAGGTATTGTGTTTATTGTATCCCTTTGATTGACCGTGTCCTTTGATTTTGTTCGTGTTTAGTTGATATCTCAATGGTTGATGAGGTTCTTGCTTACTATTGGTTTCAGTATAGTCATGAGCTTGAAAATGTCAATCCAAGTACTTTTTATCATGGACATATGAATATTTCTTGTTTAGGTGACATGCACTAAATTTCAAACGAGCCACAATAATGAGATATCGATTTCAACAAGTTTTCATACTTAGAAAACTCATAGAAGTAGGTCTACTAAACTTCAATGAATCGACACATTAGAACTTCAATATGCTTTATGACATTGGTGAATCTTGGGCATTAGAACAAGTACTTAAATTGAGGTGACTCTTGAGTAGTTTATAGAAGCCGTTAGTATTTAATTAGTAAGATGAGAAATGGTTGACACTGGTCCTTACTAACATCATCCCAATACGGTAAACATCAACTTGAATACCCAAAATAAGGTGTGGTTGATCTTGTCATCCCAACATGGCACTTGAATGTGAATTATGTCATGGATCACCTATATAACAAAAGGATTATATTTTCTTCATTCTCCTCAAGCTTGGTGGATGTAGCCCCCCCCCCCCCCCCCCCCCCCCCTCCTTTTTATGTCCTTGAGAAGGTTCTTGGCCTAGATATCCATCATCACATGACTCATTTAGTTGTCAAGTTGAATATCCCCATCGTTTTCTACAGTCTATTTGAGGATGTGGCCATGGTGCATCTCAATGTGCTTGGATGAATTACACCATCCATTTCGGACCAACATCCTTCCAAGCTGACCACCATATTCACTAGTTGGCCACTTGCATGGTTGTCTTCTTTCAAAATGCAACATTGACATCGTTGTCTAGTGTCACGAAAATTGCATCACATAACATAGAGTTTAGTGAGACAATGAAACATTGCGTTTAACGTTGAGCGTATTGTCATGAAAAACATGATGTTATGCCCATGTTTTTTGGAAGTGTTTGCATGTCACAATTTTTTACCAAACTTTTCTTTGTTTTCAACAAACACAATCTTAGTTTCATCTTCTACCTCTAGCTTATTAGCATGTTTTGACAATTTCCTAAAATCATATTCATCTAACACACGCAACAAGGAATACCCTAGTAATTGGATTTCTACGATCTCACATTCACTAATTTTGTCTTGACCAAGGACATGTATGCTTGCATGTTGTTCATGGGTAGTTTGGAGGGTTTTCCTACTCTACAAGTTCCTATGACATTGGAGGGTACCATCATTGCATTATTACAACATGAATTCAAAATTCTATGCAGCTCTTGATTTGATGTAAGATTTTCCATTTACTCCGGTTCTCCTGATCATGGACCTGTATTGCTTAAATGTCATGGGTTCATAGTTTGGAGGGTTTTCATCCCCTACAAGTTCTTGCAAAGGTGCCACCACTACATCATTACTCGGATTCATGAAACATCCCAATGATAATCTAGGAGAAACACTATTTACAAGCACTCGATGCTCGACACTTTTATATAACCCATTTGTGAGGATCTACATAAGTAATAAACATGCATTAGTGTGAGTATACTTCATTGTAATGCCCAAAACATGATGCCAACATATGTTTATTTGATAAAATAAACTACTTTTACTTTATTGAGTTATATTTGTGTTAATTGAATTTGTTATTTTTATATTTATTCAAATAAGTTAATCTCAATTATAACCTTTGGAAGACACCAAAATGCTCAAAAAATTTATGCCAAAATATGTTTATTCAATAAAATAGACTCTACTTTTAATCTAGTAAGTTATATTTGTAGTATTTCAACTTGTTATTTATATTTCTATGTATATAAAAATTTCTCCTACCACTTCCTATAATATAGTGATTCAATTTAGGTTTTAGATACTTAAGTGCTTAATGTACCTCAAGTTGATCACCAAGGTTAATAAGAAGAGCATTTTTTATTGGTTGGACTGTCATCCATGTGTCCATAGGTGTCTTCACTTGAAGGCCAGAAACATGCTCATCTTGTAGGAGGACAGTGATGCCGCCTACATCTGAATGTGATGATAAACCCAAAGTTAGATCTGGTTGAGGACAAACTGGGTAATAGTTCATTGCCAAACCCATATCCAACTCGCCAAATGTTTGCTCTAAACTTGATATTCCAAGACTCTCCCCTAATGCTCTCATCAGCCTCCTCCACACATGTATGACTTCATTGCTAAACTCCTCGATTGCCTCCCTGCAATTAAACAAAAATTTGTTTTAATATTAATCATTACATTACACTAATTATTTTCACTTATAGAACCATGAGCTTTCTCATATACTTACATTGCAATTTGGGGCATATAGATTCAATCTAATTGAAACAATTTTAGTTGAGACTATTTTTATACAATGACATAAAATATTTAATGTACTGATCGTTTATTACCTTTGATGACTCATGGTTCATATATTTTATTTTCACTACCTTTGATTATTTCAACTTTATGTTTGCTCCAAGTCGTTTATTACCTTTGATGACTCATGGTTCATATATTTTATTTTCACTACCTTTGATTATTTCAACTTTATGTTTGCTCCAAGTTGTTTGCAGAACAAGTAAAATGATTTGGTTTTAAACAATTTTATTTGAAGCTCTTATAAGTGGTTTGTTTGGAAGGTTTAAATTGTTTAGAGTTTGAGGATTTCTTGAATGGTTTCTAGGATTCAGTGTGAATTTAACTTTTTCTTGTTAAATTGTTTTGTTTTGAGATTTCCACACTAATTGACTTGTTCATTGCTACCAAGAGTGAATTCAATCTAATTGTTTGTTTTCTTGATTTTTTGTATGTTTCATCATAAATCTTAAATGTTTTTCCTAAAGTGATGCATTTATGCATTAAATAAACTTCAAGAAATATAATATGATCTATTGTTTAAAAAGGTTGGGCAATTATGATTGCAATTATTTAAGTTTGTGACATTCTTTTAGAAAAATGGGAGATTGTGTTCAACATACAACTAGTGCATACTTTAGGTATTTTTGAAGTATTTAACAAATAAAAAGAGTATAATTTATTTAACCCATATCGATATGTTAAATATATATGATACATGTGTTAGATATGTCATTAACACAATTATAAACCCTATCAATAAGCTATATATTGTACCTAACGAGAGATTGTATTAATAAGTTATCAATCCAATCTTATTGCAACATATAGTTCTCTCATAGTCATAGATGTGGTCTCTAACTATAGGGAAGTGCCAAATCTAGTCCCATACATCATACTTGGCCTTGAAAATGATAATACAATCTATTTATATACCTATCTCCCATCGGAGGTATTTGGAACATCAAATTCCACATCTCAATTGAGTATATTCTTTGTACCAAGAGGATCTTAACAATGTAATAATTAAGACATGACCATATTCAACAAAGATGCATCAACTACTCTTGTCATCCAAATTTGTTTGATATTATACAAATAACATATGCAAACAAGCGCACCTAGAGGCACGGATAAGGTTTCTTACTTGATGCCTCCAGTGAAATCATCTTGTCGATGACCAATGTGAGACTTCATTTGAGTAAGTAGACCCCAATATTCGCCAATTTGGCCAAGAAAAAATCAAATGTACATCGAGCCATGTCAAATATTGTCTTATTTCAATGTCTCAAGACTCTATTTTCCTTAGGTATATATGGCACCCTTAGCTTTGATGGAACTCTTTACGTAAGGTACCCATACCATACATA
The DNA here is from genome assembly GCF_043228905.1 of Azolla caroliniana. Classification (NCBI taxonomy): domain Eukaryota; kingdom Viridiplantae; phylum Streptophyta; class Polypodiopsida; order Salviniales; family Salviniaceae; genus Azolla; species Azolla caroliniana. The sequence goes on along the minus strand of NW_028230440.1, from coordinate 5,824,992 downwards.
CCATACATGATAAACATCATTATTGTACTCCACCTTTGGTCACATTTAAGTTTGCTTTCCTCAAAATTTTAATCCAACCCTATTCTAACACACAATTCTCATATACTCACAATGTGCATTACCTCATTTACAAAGTTCATTAGTTAAATTTCAAACATTTGGCATCACTACCCAACTCCACATTATTACATGAAAGTGTCACATTTGATCCCATAGGCCACATTGACCTTTGAAAACAAGACTGAAATCCATTTGGATGTGTTATTGATTAAGTGAATATATGTTACAAGAAACAAGATCACAAGTAATTACTCCTACTTGATGAGCTAGAACTACTCATGGTTTATTAACTTTGTCAACTTACGTCTCATATTTAAAATTGATCATTGATCATGTTTTAAATATGAAAATTGATCATTTTTATTGAAGGTTTGCTACAAATTCTATATCCATGTTTTAAAATTGATCATTTCTATTTTATGTTTGCTACAAATTATTAGCTAAATAGGTTAATTGGTTATATTTGAGAATCTCATTAACGGTTTAATATGCACGAAGGTTACCAATTTAAATGATAATTGGTTTCAAACAATTTAGGTTTATGGATTTTCTTAAACGGATTCGACTTGTATGGTTTCCAGGTTTGGAAGTTTCAATAATTTTGTTGAATATTTTGGTTTTGCGAACCCATACTATAGTTGTCTTGTTGCTTATTTCTACCTAGAAACCCAACAATATTCATTTCCTCCCACATTAACCACAACTTCACTCTCTCATCATGGACCTAGTGTGGAGATGCCTTGTTGAAATCTTAAGCCATATGTGCCTCTTTACCACATTTGTGCATCTTCCCCTAAAACCTTTACGTTTCTCCCTACGCCATCTAGCAACTATTCCTCTTGAAGTAACAAACTTAACTCCTGAAATGAAATTCGAGAATGACTTAGCTCAATGGTCAATGCTATGACGAAGCCATCACATTTTGCAACCATTTTGGCCACGATCTTAGCTTTACATCTTCTTGCATCTAGCCTTAAAGATGCTTTATCCTTGTTCCAAAAACATCAACTTTCTCAATTTCCACCATCCTTTATGAGGCCAAGTAATTCTCTAGTTTTTTATTATTTTAGTTTCATTCCATATATAAATTTGATCCTGAAATTTTCAAGCATCTCACTTTTTTATAGTATGTTTGAATTTGTTAGGACACAATCAATCGTGTCCTTGACAATTGCAAATAGGGTATTTGGAGTTCACCCATTCTATGCTAATAGTTTTGATGCAATGGTTTGAGCATTCAACATAGCTAAGAATAAAATGCAAACATATTAATATCATATTGGCGAAGTGCTGATGCGTGATTGTAAAAGTTTTGATACAAGAGGTGCTCATGCGTTCCTAACAAGTAGATACAAATACAACTACATGGTGTAGTGAAGAATTAACACCGCATTTCTGTATGTGATTCTCTACCAAGTAGATACAAATACAACTCAATGCTGGAGTGATGAAATGACATGATATTACTTTCTACGGTTCCTATTGCTAGCCCATCTACATTTCCTAATTATAAATGCATGAATCTCTCATGGCCCACATTTAGGGGGTAATTTGCACTTGTCACATAGAGTAGAAATCATGATAACATTGATGAAATCAAAGAGAAGGAATGGATACCCCACTGATAAGTGATGACAAGGGTTCATGTGGTAGGATCAAATGATTTCAAATATGAGAGGAGGGTAACTATAGAAGCCAAATATGTTTGTTGGCTTATCTAACCTAATAAGAAAACTGCTATGTAGATGCATTTAGCCACTCACCAAAATTCATTACTCTATTACTACAAATTCACTAGAATACATCACATATACCTTTCCACGTTACAACTTTATCCCTTCTTAACATTTATGAGTGTACTCTTTATACATTAGATTATAATAATCAATAATCATCCACGCATTGTCGTGGGAAATTCCGGCTACAAGGAGGAGAGGGGCCGGATGAGCGTGAACGGGGAGGTGCATTGATGCACACGAAATGTCTTTTGTACAATCATGTGTAAATAAGTTGGTATTAGTTAAGTATTGAGGAATACTAGGTAGGAATGGTTCGATAGGTACTTTAAGGCCACACACATAGATAATAATAATAATATCTGATGGAGGGAATCGAGGGAAATCTCTACCCGGAAGCGAGTGTCTTTATGGGTGATGTAACAACCTCCCCCTTGTTCTACAAAAGGGGAGGTTTGAGACTGTTTTTGGGTTCAACGGGGAGGAGGACGAAGAGATGTCGGTTTGAGTGCTGAGCTCTCTCTCCTCTCTCTCTGTCTTGTGCTCTGTACTGACTCCAAGAAGAAGGTGAAGCCTCTGCTTGCGCAGGAAGCCCGTGAGCTTCCGACCAAAGGTTTAGTATCTTGAGTTTCGGTGTGTGCGTGTGTTTCAAGAGCGCGTTGTCGTGAAGATTTCCGACTATAGTGAGAAAACCGGATGGAATGGGCAAAGTCGTCGATGTGCAACATGTGCACATGTACATTAGGAAATGTAAATAATATAATAGGGGATATTTATCCCACATTGTAATGTCCTTCCCTCCTTGGACTATAAAAGGAGGGAGGGGTCTCTTGTGAAGGGGTTGCCCATTTTGAGTTAGGAGGGTATATATTGTTAGATCTAAGGTATGGTAGTCTTTCTCTTCTTCTTACTTTCTTTTAGGGTGTCATTTAGGTCTTCCTCTTCTTCGTCATGTGGGTTGGGTTTTCTCTTTTTGAGTGAAGTCTTGTTAGTTTCGTATACTAGGGTTTTGTTAGGGTTGCGTGGTTCTGAGTTCCTGTGCTATGAGGGTTTCCGTTCTTAGCTCTATCTCCTGTGCAAGCCCCCACTCGTGTAGACAAGCCCGAGTGCTCACTGACTGGCTATTTGGCGGTAGACAACTGTTGTGCTTCCGTAAGAAGACCTGTTCTCAGTGCTAGGCTTCCAGTCGCGTAGGCAAGCCCAACTACTGCCCCACTGGAGCTTGCCTGTGGATGGTCGTTGTATTTGTTTGGTATTGAACTGGCTTGAAACCGGCATTGTAACTTGTGTCCCTTGTAAATACATATGAGAAAACTTCAGTGTGCATATGTCTGTGTCGGTGTCTTTGGGTTTTCGTTCTGTCCGGACGCGCTTGTGATGTGTGTGTGTGTGCATTGAGTCGTTCTGAGTCGTGGCGTGTCTCCCCTTTCAGTCCGGAGACTTGTTGTCTTGTATATACTGGGTCCTGGTCGGGCCACGTGATTTCTACTCTTTCGGATATGTCTGGTTCGGTTGCTTTCGGCTCGCATCCGGGATCGTCCTGATGGGTGCCACAGCCGGTGTAACAAGCCCCTGAGAAAACGGCCTTCTGGTATCCATCTCTCCCTGATTCGTGACCCTGGTGGTCCCGCTTGATCCGACACGTACGCGTGGATTTCTGCGACAGCGTGGCTTTGTGACCAGCCAAGGTCCGGTTGTACTCTTTGCATAATCTATTTCGTTTCATTGTATCCGATTGCTCTCTATGTGTTGCGTACGCACCTCCGTCCATTAGCTCGTGTTTACCCAAGTCCCAAGCCCGCGTGCTTGTTGCTCGTTATCCAACGACCGGTTCGGAACGGAACATATCTCTGATCCTGCGCACTCACTATCCGGCTTCCAGGAACCGATCCAAACCGGGTATGTGACCGTCAACCGATCCGGTGAATATATCCAAAAGACCTTCCTACTCCTACCGGTTCTTTGGCCCAAGATGCCATGGTCCTGCCCTGTTTCAACACATCCACAAGGAATACCGCAACATCCTTCAAGAAAGAGGAGCAAGCGGTGCTCCTATCGGAATTTCACGAAAGCCCATGGTTTGGAGACCAAGGAACATGGGCCACATTCAAGAAATTGAAGGAGAAGCATTGATGGCTAGGGATGTATCGCGACGCGCATCATTTCCGGACGACATGCGAAAGCTGTCGGATGCATTCCAGTATTCGACACCGCGACAAGCTGCACCCGACCTAACTGCCAACCATTCACTTCAAGTGGATGGTCGATTTAGTGACGATGCTGATGGGGTGGGACAAATGCAGTACCTGGTGCTCGCGAGAGAAGAACTGACGAACCAGGAGGAAGGTCGAGCCATAGCGAACAAGAAGACCGCAACCGTATGCCGGTTCCTGATCGAATATGTGATTTGCTGGTACGGGTGTGTGGGTAAGATTGTGGCCGACCAAGGGGAGCTGGAAGCGCTAGAAGCTGAGAAGTTGTTCGACAGGCTAGGGGTCAAGATTTCACTCAGCACAACGTACAATCTGGAAGCCAACAGGAAGGTCGAGCGCGGGCACGAGCCGATTGTGAAGACGCTGGTGCGAGCATGCTACAGACGGTGTCGTGAAGATTTTGGGCTACGGTGAGAAACCAGGAGATATTGGAGGAATCGACAAGGTGCACCATGTGTACCCACTCTTGTACAAATTGTGTAAAGAATAGGGGCGCCATTATGGGCCGGACAATAGTTAATTCGGGAGAGAGGATCCCATATAATAAGGGATTTATCCCACATTGTTACCCATCCCTCTCCTTGTTCTATAAAAGGAAGGGAGTGCCCTTTTGTAAAGGGTTGCCCATTTTGTGTTAGAGGGTATACCATTAGATTAGGGTTATGCGGTTTTAACTTGGTAGTTCTCTTCTTCTTCTTCCTCGTCGTGAGGGTTGAGAGTTCGTGTTTGTTTAGGGTTTTGCTTCTGTTCGGTCTCCTGTCCAAGACCCCGCTCGGCGTGACAAGCCCGTGAGCTCCCCGATCGGCGGCTTGGCAACAAACTGCTGCTGTAACTTACCTTGATTTGGCTCGAAGCCGGGGTTGTATTCTTTCCCTTGTAATATACATGGTCATATCTGTTTGTGCATAATGGTGTCTCTGTTGGTGCTGGGTGCATAGCCCCCTCCTTTGTTTTGTTGTACATAAGAGTCGGTGTCGCGCGCATGCTCTCCCTCTCTTTTCTCCCTCTCTTGTGTTCGGTTGCCCCCTGGCACGTGTCTGAGGTCGGTTTCTTGGCATCCCTTCTTCCCTCGTCCGAGGCCCCCGTGCTCCCGCCTTTCGCACGTGCATAACAACGTGACATATTTGGTGAACCTGACGTGAAGGGCGGCAAGGGAGAATGGAGTTGGAAGAAAATGACTTCGCACAACTTTTTGTCAAAGCGGTGAGGGAGTTTGGACGAGCAACAACAAGAAGAGAGACGGCGCAACAAGTTGTCGAATGCGTGGTCGAAAGAGTAGGCCGTTTCAACGGGGACAAAGGTCCCATTCTACTTGGAAGCCTACAACGCGGAAATGGAGCGAGGCGTAGACGAGGCGTTGAGTCTGGAGTTCTTCTGTCGGGTTGTCGCCGTCCGTATGCACGCGGAAGTGAAGGAGCTTCGAGAAGCTCATAGTTCGTGGGAGGCCTTTGAAGAGGCGCTCATGCAGGCATATGGAGGACGACGGAAGAGCCGGGGACGACGCGGCTTCGACCAGTGGGTTGTGTCGGCGAAGACCCACCGGGGCGCAACAAAGGCGTTCCGAGAGTTCGAGCGACGGCTTGCTCGGCTCCCAGAACGGGAACAAGGTTCGGTGGGGGCGGACAAAGTCCTATTGTTCGTTAAGTCAATCGACCGAGCGGAACGGGAGGCCATCGGGATTGAGCTCAAAGACGAGGACGGAGCGAATGGCCTTACCGAGGACTGGTCGAAGGTCAAAAGGGTATGCCAACGGCTAGATGATGGGCGAGCTGAGAAGGCTAGGAGGAAGGCGCGCGACGGCACGCCATCACAACGGGAAGAGGTCGAACGGCAAAGAGAATCGGCAAGGCTCGACTTCGGGGCCAGGATTGTAGAGGCATACGCAGCTCTCAAGGCAATGCTCGAGGAAGAGGAAAGACCGAGGCCACGAGCCGACGTCGAGGAGACGAGCTTGCCTCGTGCAATGGCAGAAGATCGATACGACGATACCACGGGAGAGGGAGCGGAACAAAACGCCCTCTCGGCTTGCGAAAATAGAACGAACAAGGACAAGGCTGAGATACCGATCACAGAATCAGAACGTTGGGACCGACGGTTTTGGGCACGTCAGCCCGAAACTCCGAACATTGGAGAGGCAAGCCCAGGCAGGGCTTGCGTGATCGGTAAAGGGATGACCACCGACCACGAGGAGCCGATGGCTACGAACAAGGGCGTAAATAGGACGGGCGATTCTACGCATCTTCACACTTGCTCCCAAGACGATGGCAGTCGGGCCCGAGTGCCCACGTGAGTCCCAAGAGGAGGAAGGCGGTAGCAGCGAGAGACTGAGAATCATCGACGAGACGATACGAGGAAGGAGCGGACAAGAGCCCTCGGAACCGATTCCGGAGAACTCGACATTCGGGCCCTTACGCCCATGTGAGATCGAGGAGATGGATGACAGTATCGAGGAGTCCTGGCACGATGCTAGCGAAGATGGATGGGAAATGGCCCGCGAAAAGGTACGAAGAGACCAAGAAACGACCTGACCGAGGACCGAACCGCGCGGCATTCCGATTCGGTTGGAGCGCGATCCGGTCGTGGATTGTTCGACTGGGGCCAGAATCGGCATGAAGGTGCCGATACCGAAGAGGGTGTGGAACGAGCCACCCTATTTTACATGGGGAGAAAGACCGACCGGGCGAAGTTCGGGAATCGGGAAGAAGGTGATCAAGGGTTCAGAACGAATCCGGCAGGATCGGCATCGGAGCCGAAACTCTGAACATTGGAGAATCAAGCCCAGGAGGGGCTTGGTTGATCACAGAGCAGATGCTATCCACCGACACCAGTAAAAGGGTCGGTGGCAAGAAGACATTACGAAATCGGTCCTATAGGAGAGATCGGTGGTGGTAGGTGAACATGACTAGCAGAAGAGGCCAACATGGAGGTCGGGGCTACGGCAAGTTGTGCAGCCGCGACCTTACACACACCATTTCTAGACACTAGAGTAAGGAACAGTGGCGGCGGCAAGGCGGGAAACCAAGACGCCAAAGGGGGAAGTCCCACGAAGATCCTCACACCGATCCGGCAGTCGGCCCGAGTGCCAACGTGAGTCCTATAGGAAAGGACGATGGCGGCAGGAGAACGTGATCGGATGACGGAAAACAGAGCGAAAGGAGGTATGAGGCCGGCAAGGCGGTCACGAACCGGACACGGGCCCGATCGGCAGGGCCGATAAGACAAAGTTTGGACGCGCTTGGTACACGAGTCGGTGACCCAACAAGACGGAGGCCCAAGAAGGATCCTTCACACCTGTCCGAAGACTCCGGCTGTTCAGCCGACGTGGCAACGTGAGACCGAGGGTAATGGAAGGTGGCGGCAAGGGGACGAAGGTGGCGATAGTAGAGGCACCGACCAACCAAGGTGTTACGTGAATGTAGGACAAGGAAGACCCGGTCCTATGGGGCCCTCATACCGATCCGGAGTCTCCAGCTGTTCGGCCAACATGGCAACGTAAGCCCGAGAGAGAAGGATGGTGGCGGCAGGGAACAGGACCTGGCAATGCGGAAGACACGAGGAGAGTCGGGAGTGACTCAAACAAAAGATACCCCGAATTCCGGCAAGGAGAAACGAAGACCCGGTCCTATGGGATCCTCACACCGATCGGGAGGCTCCAGTTGTTCAGCCAACATGGCAACGTGAGACCGAGAGAGAAGGACAGTGACGGCACGAAACGGGGCCCAACATCAATAAGAGCTGACAAGACATGAGCTGTCTAAGTGCGAAACCCTTACCGGCCGGTTACGACTTCCGAAGGAGCCGGAAAGGAGTTAACGCATGGGGGTGGGTCGGGCCGGAAAGGCACACCTAGGGGCAGAACAAGGGTCACGCAGGTGGCCATTGCGGGCCGGATCAAACGTGACTACAGGACAACGTTCAGCACAGGCGACGCCGAACAAGGGAACGCGGTAACGGACACGCGACGACCGGAGACAACATCAAGGGCTGGAGGAGGATCCTCCACACTCGCTTCAAAGATCTCGGCGGCGCAAGAGGGGTAGCGACGACTGTCGCGGCAAGCCCGAGATGAGAAGTTGGTGGGGGCGAGGGGACGACGGCGTGAGAAAAGCTCCGGACTGGTTGCAACCGCGCAAGACGATTGAGGCCAAGCGGGTCACTGTGGGTGCTCCTCCAACGGGGGACATCAGACATACGGCGGAGAGCAGAGCGTGCAAGGGGCCAGACGAAGAGCCAACGTGGGGGCACGTGCACAGGAGGGATCGCGGCAAGGACCTACCGACGAGTCGGACGAGCCTACGGAGAGGCGAGCGCGAGGAAGAACAGGAGTCGACGGTTCCGACCGACAAGGCCGACATGGTCAATCTAGATGATAAGGATTTTTTTTATCTTGTGAAATTGAATATTGTAATAAAATATCCTTTTTGCAAGTTGAAAATAGTGTTTATAAGAATATGATATGAACAAGTTATCTTGTTGGCATAGTATTATAATGATGACGAAAAAAACATCTAACAAATTGGAATTGTCATATTGGCCTTGGAAGAAAATGTCAATCAACTCAAGACTAAGTATACATTCCCCAATTACAAAAAGAGTGCATGAGAGGATAATATTTTGAATCAAACATTATATATATATAAGATGTCACTTCATTAATGGAATGAGACGAGAACTGTATCTTTAGCATGCACAACAATGTAATTACCACTAAGATAGAGATTGTAAACATAGAAAAAAATCACTTACCATTTAGATAATGATAAGTTGGTTCCAAGTCATTGAGCGAAGGCTAAATAAAACATGTGCGTCAAGCGATGGTACAAAATTAGCCTTAAGTACATGAGGAACCCTATATAAGGGCACCTCATTAAGTGAGAAGATGAGAGCCCATTTAGTATCTTGATTCTCTTAACTTATTATAAATATGCTTCCTCATTTAGTTAGTTAAAGGTGCATTAAGGAACCCTATATAAGGGCACCTTATTAAGTGAGGAGGGAGGACCCAGAATATACTACCGAATATCCTACCAAAAATTCTACTTAGCCTACAAACCATACTTCTACTTTGCAAACAACCCATACAATTCATTATAGAAACATTTTGATGCTTCTCATCTTATCTTGATTATCTCGACTTTATTCTAAATATCCTTCGTCACTTAGTTGGTTAAAACATCTTGTTTCTAATACAGAGGTAAGAGGTTTGAAACCTTGTGAATCAAGTTCATCATTGCATGTGTTCAGTCCTAACACCTCTAACATATTCTTTAAGACAACTAGGATTATCGAGAATCATAGTTCTTCCACCCACACATGCCCGAACTTGACGCATTTTTGCACAAAAACAATAGGATGTCTCGAATCTTAAGAAAAAGGAGAGCAATTTTGATCTAGAACATAGATCGTGTAAGAAAGTTCAAGAAATATTGATGTTGTCCAAAAGAGGGGACCCTAGAAACCACATTATCGTATAGTGTCAAAACTTAAAAACTCAAATGAGCTTGCATATTCCCTAATCATCTGGTCAAAGATGTGGATTCCAGTCATGGTATGACTAGGTCTCTTGAGTACCAGGAGTAACTATCTATTTTGGGAAGACAAAGAAAGTAAGAAATAGTTGATAATATTACATGGATCAACGAATTTGATGCTATGAAAGGCCTGAAATTGCAATGCAATCTTTGTATCAAGGAAGAGCCTGAATTCACACCAAAGAAATTGATCATTTTTGGAGTAACAAAATAATCCAAAAAAAATATTTCCCAAAGTAGAGCTTATGACATAGCGATTTATATAAAGGTTCGAATTCCAACATTCTCATCAAGAATCAAGATTTGACACAAACTATATGCCGTGTAATAATTATTCACTAAAGGCTTCAAGCATCTTTGAAATAATGATTGTTTTACACTCTTACATTTTTAAACTTTCTTTTCTCAATCTACAGCCTATAGTTCCACAATCTTGTCCAAGACTTTTTTTTACCTTTATATATAAGGCCTTCCTAGAGGAGGATTGAAATGTGGCATGACCAGGTGACACATCCCATAGTTCTTTGATGAATAGACAGAGTTCATGAGTGAAGCTAATTTAGTGTATACATACATACATTTAAGCAAATCCTGGGTGTCTTTCCGTAACATGTTTTAATGGCATGTTTTGGAAGGAAGGAAAGATCTTCTAGGTACACCACCTCCACACATGTGGAGAATCCCTGACGTTTTGGTACTTCCAACAACCCGGCATTACTAGCACCTACCTACATGTAGAGCTAACTGGACATTGTCATGGAGCAGCTCCGACCATCTATGATGCTTCTCATATAATGACCACATTATTCGAGCTTCCGATATAATGACCGACAATGACAATTCTCTCTCTCTCTCTCTCTCTCTCTCTCTCTCTCTCTCTCTCTCTCTCTCTCTCAGGCACACAGACACACACACATATACACGCACATCTATAGAACGTAATATTCACATTCTTCTGCTCAAACATTCGTTTTCAGCATACGAATATACTTATGTTTTTTTAACACTCTTTTTTCTCACTTTTTTACCTTAAGAAAAACGTTTTACCTTATATAGTAAATAATGAATACAAAAAGTATGGAATTTACTTTACTTCGAGGGTGTTTACCATTAGTCGACTGAGAATGCGCATATATATGGTGTGTATGGTTCATACTATGCGAACATCTATACGCGTCTATTTATATATAGATTTTCGCATAATGAGTGTGTAATATTGATATGGAGAAAGGTATAGATGGACATACCTGAAGCAAGGCGGGTGGGAAGGCCAGTTGGAGGAGCGGGGGAGGATGGTGAGGTAGAGGTAATCGCGCCAGTCGCGAGGCGCGGAGCCGTGGCGATGGGCACCGAGGAGGCTGCCGTAGCCCTCGTAGCGTCCGGCTGAGACGTCGTTGGCGTAGGCGAGCTTGATGTGGGGGGGGAGGCCGAAGAAGAGGCGCTGCGCGTGGCGGGCGCGGGACAGCACGTCCTCCGGGATCCCGTGATTCACCAGCTGGAACGCGCCCCACGCGGAGCAAGCCTGGCGAAGCTCGCGGACGAAATCGGACGGCAAGCAAGAAGTGGCGGCCGGGTGGTACTGATCGTAGGACCACATGTCCAGGACGGGGAGGTCGCCATCGGAGGCGGAGAGGAGCGGCTCCTCCTCCTCCTCCTCCGGCGGCGGCGGCGGCGGCGGCGGCCTGCTGACGTACTCCGGGGGGAGGCTGACGCAGCTCTCCGCCAGGTCCTGCACATACGTGGTGGCGGTGGCGATGGCGATGGCGATGGTTGTGGGGCCCTGCATCCAATCCGATCCAAACGCAGAAAAATGAAGGCGGAAGGAGAGCTCTGTGTAACTTTTACTTCAAAACCTGTCTGTCTCTCTGCTCTCTCTGCTCTCTTCTCTCGCCTTCCTTTCCTTTCTGTCTTCTCTTCTTCTTCTCTCTCTCTCTCTCTCTCTCTCTCTCTCTTTCTGTTCTGTTGTCTCTTTGTCTTTTTCTTCCTTCCTTCCTTCCTTCCTTCCTTCTGCCTAGGCTAGGCTCTGCCCTTCCTTTTTCTTTTAGTAGTGTACTCAGTAGTGTAGTCAGTAGTGTTTAATGTCATATGTTATAGAGTAAAAGGTAAAGGAATAGATAAGATGATAGAATTTGTTGATTGATTTACTCCTCCTCCTCTCTCAATATATATATATATATTATATACATATATATATGACACCAACCTTCCCATAACACATAACAACAACAACAAATATCACACGCGCCTTACGTGTCTCACACGCCAACCCATGAATTTGTCTCGTGCTATCAATCATCCGTCTCCTATTTCCCATACGCCCACCACCACCCTAACCATGTCTATGCCACGTCTCCTCACGTGTACATGCTCATCTCTCGTACGACACAAACGTGGAACCCCCCCCCCCCCCCTCCCCCTTATATCGAGCCTCTTTTCTTATTTCCTCTCTCTCTCTCTCTCTCTTTCGTAAATAAAAATACACCACCATGACTAACTTACTACAAAGTATAGATTCATTATAAGGGAGATAAATACTACTACGACTCCAAACTCAATGCTACCCTACACACCAATTCAAATGGCGAATATGATGATATGTGACCTTGCATAGCTCTCTCTCTCTCTCTCTCTCTCTCTCTCTCTCTCTCTCTTTGAATGGGTAAATACCCCATTTTTATTGTAAACCAATTGTCTCATGGGCCAAATTTGGTCTTAGTGTGACTAACTTACAACAAAGTATAGAACCCTTCTAAGGATGTATATGATGATATGTGACCTTGCAAAGTTCTCTCTCTTCATGGTTGAGATTTCATGACTTCTGTAGCACCGTCAATTGCCACAAAAGAAGTCCTTTTAACTTTACAACATGTTTTTCTCACCCCAACTTGTGAATCAAAAGTGAAGGCATTCCGCATATTCCAATTGAACCATAGCCCCCAATACCTCAAGAACTCAAAAATAATTTGGAAATGAGGCATTTGTTCATTGTTCTCCATATGTGCAAAAACCCAACCGAAGGAAGATACCCTTACTCTAGTTAGAGAATCCACACTAAATTGATACACCTCCAAACCATCCTAGCCATCGAAGCATGAAAGAAATCAATGCCTACTATGTTGTAATTCCACTGAACAAAAAAACACATTCCTCTAGCAATGTTTCTTTTTTTTAATGCGTCCCCCAACGGTAAAGCTCCAACCGTAACTCACCAAATGAATGCCTTAGCTCATAGCACCAATCTAGAGCACCAACTTGCCTTGATCACATGAAACCACCAGGTAATGGGCTTACAAAACCCCCTTATCTTTATAACACTTTCTTCCATCCACTTATGTTTGTCAATCAACTTGTGATAAGCATCATTTGTTGAGATCATAGTCAATCTCCTATTTCTGGCATATGTCCAATCAAGTTCTCTCTCTCTCTCTCTCTCTCTCTCTCTCTCTCTCTCTCTCTCTCTCTCTCTCTCTCTCTCTCTCTCTCTCTCTCACCCATCGGTTACTGATCATGATCATCTCTTCTCATCATGGACAACCCACTCCCGTCCTTCGTAGATTGTATACCCTTTTGTCTTGTATATGGAATTGTTACATTTGACAACGATTATTTATTTTTTGGCTCTCGTTGCCTCACGAATAAAAAGTTATTGTTGATGGACAACTCCTAAACAAATGAACTAGTGTTTTGTAAATTGACATGAAATGGCTAAGTGGCTATTTTCCACTAAGCCTTTTTTTGTAAGACTCTTGGCAGAACCCACTCAACTCTCTTTTTTCAGTGGCAAAGTTTGAGGTGTCATGTTATCTCACTTGGGACAATTATATGTCTTTGTCCATTCTTGTGCATGTCAATCATATACAATGAAAGTATAAGATGTTTGAGTTAGTAAAGTTGACCGGCAACCCAATAGCAATACTATACAACTCAAACATGATCCATTAGTATTTGCAAATGTTAAGATAATTGTGTGACATGCAGTATGACATTGGCATAAATTTGAGCTACAAATTCCGTCGCATTTGGTGGTTGCAAACCATTTTATTAGCTAGATGTTACAAGACTATCCATATGTAATAATGATGGATGAGTGGCAATTGTGAGGCACTAATGACACATCCTTGCCATTTGGCTAAGTATTTGTGTTCCAACATTCTAGTGAATGACAAGGTTGTTTTCCCAAAGACTAGTGTAGAAGGAGCCAAATGGGAAGTGGTATGTTAGTAAGGAGTTCAAATAAGCATTTTGTTAATGGCAAGTTAGCCACTCATTTTGGTCGTAACTGACAATTGATTTTATTATATTTGAGTAGTTATAGATATTTAGTAATCCAAAACATAGAATCTAACATACTCGAATGCATTTGCAACCATTCTTTTTCATACGTTTGCAACCAATGTGTATGTTATGAAAACATGCTTATGTTTTTATTTTATGTTTTTTACCTTAACTTTCTTACTTTAGAAAACGTTTTACCTTACATTACATAATGAATACAATTGTATGATATTTACTATACTTCGAGGTTGTTTACAATACTCGAGTGATTGAAACATCATTGAATGCGAATGCACGTATGGTACATATGGTTCGTACTATGATCCAAAATCAAATTAAAGTTGTCAGAAAAAACGAAGCTTGAATATGAAAAATTGGACAAAACAAGTAATGTGTAGCTTGTAGTTATAAAATATGAAATGTGTGCTATGAATGAGTTTTTAAATAGGAAAATGACGATTTGGCATACCATAATTAGAGTAATTTTACATTTTCCACATCCAAGACATTTTTTGCCACAATAGGTTTCATCAATTAACTTTATCCATATAAAAAATCAAGGAAATGCTAAGTTGTCATGATCTCATTGTGTTTACAACTCCTAGAATAATTTCTATTGAATTGCCACGATCTCAATGCATTTTAAATTCTTAGGAATGTTGCATTATCACATAATAATTGGAAGACTATCCAAATGTTGACGATCAACTTTGAAAATGTAAGTAACATGGAGTTGTCACGATCTCAAGATTGTATACTTCCTATAAATGTTAAGTTGCCACTTGCTAATTGGAAGAGTATTTAATTTATACAAATAATCACACGACAATATCGAGGTGTTATGATTATTACAATATGCTTCGAATCTATGCTAGATATTGAAATTTGCCTTGTAAGAGTGATTTCCCTAACACGTGTCATACAAAGGAAGACATATATACTTGTCTATGGATAAAGAAGACAAGAACGGAAAATGATTGGGCATTCCTAATGCAGTAAAGATTCACTTATTCATGACATCCGTCTCAAGAAGATAGTTTGGAAGGTGAAAGTTGCCAAGATCACGTAGTCATTTCAAGATAACGAAAGGTGAAAACGACGTTCAAAAAGGCAATGCAATGCCAAGGTCATCTACTCATTTCTAGAATATAACAAAAAGGTGAAAGTGACCTTTGAAAGGTGGCAAAGGAGTTTATTTCCTTTATAGTGATGAAGTAAGATTGGAAGCGCATTGCTAAAGCAACCCACTCCTTGGGTGAATGGGAAAGAATGGTACAACATGAAATTATTAGGGCTTTGGAAAGTGTAACTCCATTAGAGTGTACTTATTTCTCGAGGTGTGCGAGGAAGAAAGTTTGAAGGGGCATATTGCTAAACTATCTAATCATTGGAATATATAAATAAGAAAATGTCAACATTACCATTCCTATTGAAGATAATGTTGATACTAACCATACACGTTTTAATTAATATCGCCATATGTAGTATACCTTAGGTGTAAAAAAGTGCCACATCTTATGAAGTGGAAAGTAATTACTATTATTCCTTCTAATAAAAATAGGTTAACACCACTCAAATTATACTTCTAATTATGGTCACAATATTCAATGACCTATCATGCTCATAATCCAAGAGGTTTCATGGTCATGGCATGTAATAAATATTGGGAATGGAAATCACCAATAGACGTACAATAGCATGTGAATTCAAGAGAACGTGTTAGAAACAATATATAGTGTATTGCACGTTTTCTTATTTAATTGTAAATTAGTGTAACATAAATTTAACATTTTTCTAGCTCAAAGGTTAGAGGATATGGATGTGATATTCATGGGATGATATATTTCTTAGTTTTTTATATTTGCTTTCTAAAACTTTTATGAACCTAAATGACGTGGATGTATAACTTCCCTCGAGGGCATACTGAGGATGAAAGAAATGTATATGTGCGGCAATATTGTAGTAAGTTTCCTAATTAGTCACAAGTTCTTTGACACATAACATGCACAATTAATTAGTTTCCATGTTTTGAGCTTCACATAATCTAGTTCATCTTTCTCCACTTTCTTGTATTCTCCCAACAGAATGCTTTTATAGTAGCATCATCCTTCACCAATGCCAAATGGCTCTTGTCAAGAGATCTACACAATTCTCCACTTGAGGAAAAACTCCAACTTCACATTCCCACGTGAAATGCGTTCTTGTATGAAATAGTAATTGATCTCAATATGCCTAATTCTTCCATGGAACACTAGATTCATTTCTGGTGACAATTTAACTCTGGTTGTTGCATGCTATCTACTCTGGTTTGCATGTGACATGGTGAAGAGGAAAGGTTGCACTTCTAATGAACATGGTTAGGTTTTAGACCTTGTGTGGAGTCACTATATGGGTGGGTGTGTTACAATACTTGTTGTCGCAAACATACAATGAGTTACAATTTCCCAAAATATGGCTGAAGTCTAAAGTTGTTGATGAGCTACACCAATACACGACCATTCAGGGGAGGATCTAGAACATCTTGTAACCCATCTTATCAAAGGTTCAATAGGGGCCAATACCCCATATTCTAAGCTTGCATGACATAAGATTGGACCATGTTTGGAATACGAGTACATGTTCATTGATGACAAAAGTTTAGTCTCAATGGTGTCCATGGCAATCTACATAATATGCCCTATGCCATCATTGTAGGATTTCGGGATGAAGAAATTACACTAGAGTATATCAATAATGGTTGCATGAATGCCAAGTGGCAATCATGCATGGTTGCAAGGTAGTGAGCATGCATGTGTTCTAGCATTGATGAACCATTCTAGTTCAAACTGTGATAGTTGTTACTAAGACCAAAATTGAATTGAAAAAGAGGGGAATGAGAGGGGAAGAAGAGGACATTGAAAATGTATTACCAATATCTTAATCAAGATATATAACCCTAACAAGAGAAGTATAGGGTCATGCAACATTTGGGTATTTTTTGTTGTTGACTAGGTATTGGCATTTAATGTCATAATGCTTAGTATAGCACTTATGGACATAACATTGTATTGTCATCGTCCCAACATATTAACCAATGATTCCACAATGGGCTTCCCTATGTATTTGCAGGGACTTAGGGTGCTATACACTATGAAGCCATATTTCATCAACATTGTCATGATTTATGGCACTATCAAGGAGATAAATTTAGATAGCCAACAATGTGACTCTTCTAATTTTTGTCTTTGATCGTGCTCATCAATGGTAACTCATGGTCCAAGAAGAACTAGAACTGAAGGAGCCATTTTTTAGGAGTCCATCTTTGCACAGTCTGTTGTCATCCATATAGATACACAAATGACTGCATTGGAGAAGTTGCTCACTACACACATATGGGCATCAATAAACTCCAAGTGCGATAAGTAATGATAGACTTTGTGCTCCATGTCGGGACAAAAAAATCACAAACTCAAATTCACATAGGAACATCAAATGGAAGAGTTTCCCAACCAAAGTCAACTTTAGGATGAGGTACATGAGCATGGAGTGCTCTACATGAAATATGAATTTCCAACTTAACATATAGTGTCACAATGTAGTCATGTCATAGACCATATATCAAAGTCCTCACTCTCAACTTTGGACAACCTATAACATGCTACCAACAATTGAGTGACACACAAATGAAAATAGGGAACTCATGGTTCCAATCAACCAATCAAACCACGTGCACCTAGGCTTGCTTAATCTCATGGATGGCCCGATCCTCAATAAACACTATGTTGATATGTTATAGGCATAAACTTATGGACAAATTTATGACTATAACGAGTTAAGGGTAGGATAGTCGGGAAACTGGTTACTTTGGAACAAACCCATATGTACCTACAACATGTGGTGATATGGGAGCTTTAGGTGTTGAGCAATATAATGGGGACAAGCTACCTCCTTCATTGTGACATCTTGAGACATTGTCAACGCTCTACTGGAGAGGCGAAATTCTCTTCTTTGACATCAATGGGATTTTATAATTGTCTCATATCCTTCGCACAAGGGTGGTTGGTGTAATACAAAACCCTTAATCTCTTATTCTTATGGTCATCATTAGTATGATCCATAATATAGGATATTACAATACCCATTGAAGCCATTGAGAAAACTATACATATACATTCATGTCAAAATGGGGTCACCAACATCTTGAACTAAGGAAGATATGTGTGGTTGCTATTTTGAAGAAGGTTCATTAGAGTTGGCAAATGAGTTGGCATTTCTTTAGCTAAAATTCTTGTGTATGTTGTAGCTTTTTGTTGTATGTGCTTGTGTGATGATCTATTAATTGTGTATAATTGGAATGTATGTGCTTTTCGGGATTATCTTGGAATGTATAATTGTGTATGTGCGTCAGAGTGAATAACTAGATTTTACATGTGATTATAATTGTATATTTATGTGTGTGTGTAATTGTTGTGCATTGTATGTATATATATGTAAATATGTTTGGGTTGTCCAAGATTTGCATATGTGAGTTTTCTTTTCCTTTTAAGTGTATATGTGTTACTACATGAATGAGTATATGTATTAGTGTTCGAGTAGGTTGTTTGTGTGTGTATGTGTAAATGTATTTGCTTTTAAGTATTTGTGTGTGTGTCTTTGTGAGTAAATGTGTATACAAACCTATAGCTATGTGAGGGGAAAGGTGGGTAGACCTCAAGACTTTTGAAAATAAGAACAATCCATGATTCCACAATCATTATTTTTGTGAAGGCAATTCATGATGGAACTTTACATGACCACAATCCACACTAGATCTTTACATGAAGGTAGTGCATTGTAGTTCTTTACATGATCACTTCACATGGAAGGAATCTATGAAGGATTTTTACATGATGATATTACAAGTTGGATCTTTACACAAACATAGTCCACGATGGTTCTTTGCATTGTCACTTCATGTAATGACACTCCATGATGGGTCTTTACATGAAGTTAGCATCTTCTTTGCACAATCACTTCACAAATTAAAAGGCAACAAACATGGATTTTTACACAATGCAATCCACAATGATGACCGATGATGGGAGTTTAGTATGTGAAGGTAGCACATGGTGGTTCTTTACATGGTCACTTCATGTGATAAAACTCCATGATGGATATTTAGATGAAATTAGCTCAGTATATTAGTTCTTTGCACGATCACTTCACAAATTAGAAGGCAAAACATAATGGATTTGAACACAATGGCAATCCACAATGATAACCCAAGATGGAACTTTAGTACATTAAGGTAGCCCACAATGGTTATGGCACAACCTAGAGCTTGAGCATCACCAAGTGGGAGGTCAATGATCTCTCAAAATTTCCTCTCTCATACAAAACCTTCTATGAATTTAAGATAGAATATCTATTGAATCTTGAAAATAGGTTAGAAAGAGAATTGTGGTCATAGATCTTCTAAAGCTACAATATATCCGACAATATGGATCAAATTATTTGGATTAATTCATGGTAGTATTTAACAAGCTTTCAATCTAGGAATAGGTCTCTTGGAATGATTTGATTGCAGGATATGATGAGAATGGGAAATTTGATGAAGTGCTCAATCAAGTCTATCAAATGATGGATTCATGGCTACCTATTGTCTTACACAAGACGAGCTTGGGAAGGATAGTCACTTCCTTTCCATCAATTTGTATTTTGTAGTTGATATGTTTTTTAAAACTAATGGAAGGATATGTTTTTTTGAAAAAAAGTAAAATAAAATTATTTGGATTATATTATATGGAAAAGCCTTTTATATAGGACAACAAGGCACCAAACACTCATCTTGTTGCCTCTTGGAAATCTGGACCCCCCTTAATTCCTCGCAACAACCACCACCACTTTTGTTCCATTAAGCTCAGCAAGGTGGTACATAGCATTATCATTCTCCTTGATCACCATATAAGATTTGAACCAACGTTTAGAGAACTTCCCTATTTAGTTGTGCTAGTTGTCGAGGCTACTATCGTAAATAGGTAAAGGAAGGGGGCTCGGTTTGAGTAAACATTCCTAACTACCATAACTATTGTCCTTGGCTTGGTTCAAGCTTGTGGTTCGACTTGGTTTGCTCAAGGCTATAGCTATTAGAGATATGTACTAATGTAACCAAAGGATAAGGATAAACGATAGATCTAGATAGAGAGGAAAGAGAGAAAGAAGGGTGCCGATCCACCCGACCACCCCCGAGCGAAGGGATCAAGACGGACTTGAGCCTCGATCGGTGTCCCATACCACCGCCGTGGCGTCGAGTCGTACCTGGTGCTGGCGCACTTGCTACAAGAGTTGACCCACCACAAGAACAGAGTCTCGACGTAGTCAAAAGATGATGAAATGAGGGTAGTTAGGCCTCTTATTTATAGCGATACCTAAGGCCCCCAGGCAAGTTCACACTTGGCCTAATGGGTTGTCTCAATCCCGAGGATTAAAAGTAATCCTCCCCTTCTTTACACTCTCGTTTAACCCTCACACTTATCCACGTGTATAGAATACTACGGTAAATTCTCACCACGAGATATTATATGGTCATGCATGTAAACTATTCATGATGCGAACATAAATGGTTGAGCCTCGAGGAGCCACCATGAAAAAATCGATATAGAGATCAGGGAAAGACATTAAATTGTCACCCCCATGGTTTTTAAAACACCTTTGTGTTACCATAGTAACCTGATCTTGAACCTCATCTCATACGTCTAGAGGGGTATTGACGTGAGATCATGATATCGATTAATGTTTGCCCATGATATGTTTACATCAGGACATGATGTTATGACTATCTCTCTGACCTTATCCTATTTCTTTTCCAGAAATAATCTTTAATGGCTCAAATTAACGACCTGATGTCATCCGCTCAAGCGGAAGGAACTCAAGGGAATCCTCTTGGACAAATGTCCACTGAGATGTATTTGGCACAAATAACCTATTACCTTAGTTTCACCGCTCAACAGATGACCGAACTTTGGCAATCTCAGAGTGCTCTTGAGGCACGTGTCATTAGTCTACAACGTGAGACTAATAGACCTGATGAGCGACAAGGTGAACCATCATTTGTCGTTAAGCCATTTACGGCAGACAAAAAGGAAAGAACCGAAGAAGCAATCTGCACATGGCTGGGACGATGGGAGTCTCATTTTGAGCTCTATCCCACGCCAGATAGTGTAGCATACCAGGTCCTTGAGTTCCTTAAAGGCGAGGTCTAGTGTAGCATTCTAGACAATAGGTTTTGTAGACTTATGTGTTTGACCTTTTAGAAGATCAGTAAACGGCGTCGTCAATTGGGAGTAATTACGAAGGGATTTTCGCAAAAACCCGACAAAACCATTTTGAGATGTCCAAGATAAGTAATTGATTTCTCGAAGAACTCACATTTTGAGATCTTTGCATAAAACTATTTGTCATGCAATGTTTGTAAAACAAAGCGGACTGTTTAGCATGTTCTTCTAATGTATGACTATAAACTAAAATATCATCCAAGAAAATAACGATAAATTTTCCAAGTTGTTCTCTGAAAATGTCATTTATTTCTTGTTGAAATGTAGCCAGAGCATTGGTCAAACCAAAAGGCATAACCAAAAACTCACAATGGCCATAGCGTGTATGAAATGTCGTTTTTGGAACATCGTCCTCACTTGTATGAATTTGATGGTAGCCAGTACGGAGATCAAGTTCTGTAAAATACCGAGCTCCCCGGAGACGGTGTCGTGGAGGAAACCGTCCCTAGGTGGAACTGGGTATAACGTGCGTAAACCGGCCCTTACACGTGAGCACAAGTTTTGTTGTATAGTACGTAGGTAGGTACAAGTCGGCTGAGGTGAAATCCTAGGTAGCACGCATTCATTAGGGAGAAAATAGATGTGTATCCCTATCTGAAAAGACAAGGAATAAACATGATGTGATGGGTGGTAACGGCCTCCCTCCTTGGGCTATAAAAGAGAGGGAGAGGTATTGTAAAGGGATCACGTTTTGTGGAGGACGAAGTGCTGCCAGACTGGGACCGAGCTCTTCTCCTCTATCGTCTCCATAGTCGTCATGCGCAGGTTTTCAGGAGGCTGCCTCTGCTCCGCGGAACGCCCGAGTGCTTTCGGTAGAGTCTCTATCTCGCGTGGGTGTGTGTGTGTGTGCAAGTGTCGGAGCCTATCACTCACTGGCTTGCCGGTTGTAACTCCTTGAAATATATATACATTTACATTTTTTCTGTCTCCATTGTTCGGCATAGTCAAAGGCTCGTCCGGAGGAGCGGCTCTGGAGGAGCTGACTTAGATGGTGAGGGACCTCCAGATTGCGCAAGCACAGAGGGACGGCGGTGAACAAGTCTGTGACCGAAGGCCTCCGGTTGCGAACCGGTGCTTGGGGTGCGAGGCGGTCGGCCACACCCGAAAGGACTGCGGGGACTTCACCGAAGCGATAAGAGCTAACATGGTGTACCTATGGAACGGTCGGGTGCACAGTAGCGAGACCCGAAGGGCCTTGGATCTGAGTGTCGGACGAGGGGTATGAAACAACTGATGGAAGAAGCGGCGGCTCGCCACGCGGAGACCGTCCACTACTCGGCGTCGGCTGGAATTCGGTTCGGAAGTGATGAAGTCCCGAAGACGAAGGAAGCCGGATTCTGGCCGTTGATACTGGAAGGCCTCGCCGGCGTACGACATAGGAAAGAGGAAGCGGACCACGGGGAAAGACGGGTCCGGGAGGCAACCAGGTGGAGTGACCCGGTCGAAGAGAAGACGGGCTTCGTTGAAGCCGCTTGCCAAAACTACGAGGTTTTGGTGGAGGACAAGCGTGTGGGTAAGACCGGAGGGGCCGGACCCTCACAACGGTATGAGATCTGGTTCGGGCCGAAGCAGAATGATGTCGGTGTATCTGACGCACCGGACAAGGCCAGGAAGGCCGGTTATCGGTTGAGCACAGAGATCGAAAGAAGCACGGACCTACGAAAGGTCCTGGAGGAACGGATCCTTGAAAGCAAAGTGGAGTTGTTGCTGAGGGAAGTGCTCGGTATCGCCAAGAAGGAGTTCCAGGACTCCATCGTAGACTTGGTGAAGCGGAAAAGGCTTTCGACAGAGCCGGAGCTGGAGAAGCCGGTGGAGGTGCAACGACGCACCTAGAAGACATGGCGCTAGAAGACGAGTTGGCAAAGAGCCACTATTGAAGGACGCATTGGGCCAGAGCAACCACGGAGACCCCTGTTAAGATCGGAGATGTTCAGGAGCCGATGGTGGCGTTGGTGGACCACGGTTCAGAAGTCAACTTGATGTCCATGGACTTCTACAAGAAGGGGAAGTGGCTGATCAACACCAAGCACGGGTGGAAAATACGGGCAACGACGCGCACCACGGAAGAGCTACATGGAGCCTGCCCGAATGTACGAGTGAAGATCGGTGATGTCGAGATCGATCAACACTTCTTCATGCAAGAGACGTCGTCGCATCCGGTTATACTCGGGGAACCATACATCACGGCGGTAGGCATGGAGACAAAGGTGCTGGACAATGGTTTGGCATATGCACGAGTCAAGAGCCAGGACGAGCGTCACTCGGTCTAGTTCCTGACGGTGCGACCGAACCATGAGCGTAACCACGAGACCCTCGGTGGCGAAACCCAAGGGGATTTTTAGAGAGGGCTATCAAGGTGTGGGGTCGCGATAGTCCAGACACCCCGGAAAAACCCCACAGATGTACTATAGGCAAAAAGCCATGTACCATAAGTAGGAAATTTTGGTTCTTTGATAGCGGAGGTTGTACGATAGCCGGCGTAGTTGGCCGGGAAAAGAAGCGGGCAGAGGAGCGACTTCGGGCATGCAGAGTCCTCGGCCCTGAAGAGGAAATCAACGGAGCTGTGGAGTCGGTCTCTTTCGACGACACCTTAGGGAAGTTACGGGAGGTGTTCGGAGAAGGCCTTAATGAGGACCGGACGATTCTGATAAGTTCGGAAAAGGTGTATGAAGTCATCGCCGACTTCCATAATGGACTCGAGTCGAATCGGACGGCCCGAGTGGATACGAAGTACAAGACTGTGGACCGGAAGCTGAGGCTAGTCGCAACACCCTTGCTGGAGGGCAACGAGTTACGGATAAAGGGGGTCGCGTTGGACCCAAGTTTATGAGATCCGGCCGGCATAGGACACACGTTCACCGACATAACGCTACGGGAGCTCAAGATCGGTGGGGGTGGCTTTCTACTGCCGGCGAAAGAGGACCGGTTTCGGAGAATGCTCGGGAGGCACGGGAAGGCTTTCGCATTCTCACCGGAGTAGATCAGGTGCGTAGACCCGACGGTTGTGGAAAAAATGGTGATCTTCACGGTACCGCATGTGCCGTGGAATCTCAAACCGATTCCGGTACCTAGAGCTCACATCCCGAAGCTGATGGAGTTGCTGAAATAGAAGGTGGAGATGGGCATCCTCGAACCGTTGAGTGCCCCATACTCGAATCGGTGGTTTACAGTGCCAAAGAAGAATGGCACGTTATGCTTTATTCAAGACCTGCAGTTGGTCAACAAAGTGACCATTCGGAACGCAGGAAGGTCGATTTACTCAGTCGGTGATCTGTACTCGGGGTACGATTAGTTCCAACTAGCCGTGGAGAGCAGGGACATTACGACGATGCAGACTCCTCTCGGCCTAGTGCGGATGTGTACCCTCCCGCAAGGAGGGACGAACTCGGTAGCCCACATGGTGAACGCAATGAACAAAGTGCTGAGGGATTGTATCCCAGGCATCACCATGCCATTCTTGGACGACATCCCGATCAAAGGATGTCCGGTGGAGGACAAGGACGCGACGATCGGGGCCGACGGTTGCTTGAGGTTCGTGACGGATCACATCTGCGACTACGAGAAGGTGCTACAAAGACTCGAGAGCACGCGGCTAACTTTCTCCGGAGAAAAATCAGCCTTCGGACAGCTGGAGATCCTGGTAGTCGGACACCTGTGCGGACCTTACAGCCGGAAGCCATCCCTGGCGAAGGTAGAAGCTATCTCCGCGATGAAGGATGATTGCGGGTCGGTCACGGAGGTCCGAAGGATCTGTTGGGAGACAGGTCCCTCCGGATGGGAAGGCAGAAGAACAGTGCCGATGAACAAACAGTGCCGAGACCGGATGAGGAGTACCCGGCTACGGAGAGCCGAATGATACAGACCCGGTGAAGACCGGATGAGGAGTACCCAGCTACGGAGAGCCGGATGATACAGACCCGGTGAAGACCGGATGAGGAGTACCCGGCTACGGAGAGCCGGATGGTGCAGACCCGGTATGAAGACCGGATGAGGAATACCCGACTACGGAGAGCCAGATGGTGCAGACCCGGTATGAACCGGATGAAGAGACATATTCGTAAATATGTTTTCTGAGAGTTCATCGAGGCTATATTTGTAAATAGCCGAAAAGTCATATTAGTATAAATATGACTTAGGGCAAACTTTTAGTTGTCGTCATTTTCTGTTTTGCACGAGATCAGTGTGCGTAACTGTACAGAGAGAGAGAGAGAGAGAGAGAGAGAGAGAGAGAGAAAGAGGTCGTTGCCTCCGTTGTAACCGCCGCTTGTGGTGAAGATCTATGAGACGAGGTCGGTGCCTCAGTGAGCTCACTATTGTATATTCTTACGTAGTGACAGTTTGCAACCTGTGGGCTGCCATGGTTTTTCCCCCAGTTGGGGTTTTCCACGTAAACCTCCTGTGTATTCTCTTCTTCTTTGGGTCGTGTTTTATTTCCTGTTTTCTGTGTATCATTCTAAGCTCGGTTGTGGCCGAGCATTGCGCATAAGGAACGTTTGAGTTCCCATCAGGATCCTGGGGGCATGTGCATTCTATCACATCTGGATTCTGCACTACGCGTATGTCACGGAACCGCTTTACGGGTTATTAAAGAAAGGGCGCCGGTTCGAATGGAGGGCGGAGCACACGGAGTCGGTCCGGAGACTGAAGGAGGCACTCGCCGCGGCACCGGCTCTTCGGAAAGCGGTTTATGGCAAGGGAGTCCCCATTTACGTGACGGTGGACACAAGCCCGACCGGGATCAGGTGGGTGATCAATCAAGAAGATGAAGATGGCGTACGGTTCTCGACCCGGTTTGGGGCAAAGGTATTGAGCGAGCGACATCGAGGGTACACCCAAATCAAGCGCGAGCTATGGGGTATCGTTTCGGCAGTTAAGGCCAACAAGGACTATCTGATCGGGACGGTGTCGAGGTCTTCCTCGCGTGCGTGTAGAAGGGGCGGGACCGCGGGGGTCTTGGACTAGGGAGTGGAGGAGAAAGAATAGGACACGATATGGAGGCTTAGCTCAAGAGGAGAAGAGGAAAGAATAAGACCACGACATCGAAGGAGAGATCCGCGGAGGCAAGATGTTCAACAAGTTATGTAAAAAAAAACGAACGGTTACAACAGTGGTGGCCGCCATGGCCGCACCAAAATGACTATCCGAAAACCCTAACCGAAACCCTAACCCTAAAACGAAATGGGAAGAGGGAGAACCCTCGACTAAGTGGTATACCTTACTCGCACAAAATAGGCAACCCCTTCATAAGTGACCCCGCCCTTCCTTTTATAGCCCAAGGAGGGAGGGACCTTACAATGTGGGACAAAATTTCCCCTCTCTTGCTATACACCATATCCTAGTATACATGTGCACATGTTGCACACCACCGACTTGCCCCTTCCACCCCGGTTTCCGCCTATGGACGAAAATCTTCACGACATCCACCCCCACCAAACCGCACATCCACCGGTATGTGCCAAGAAAGGAAAAGGGTGAGAAATTTCGTCCACGGTGATAAACCGGGTCTTTCGCCTTACCGGCACCCAACCTTCTTGCCGGTCCCGAGCTGGCGCCGATTCGTCTTGCCGGCCCCGACCCGCCGACTCCATCCGATCCACCACGTCCACCGCGTTTCCCCGAACCGTCGGCTCCATCCGATCCGCCATGTCCGGCGCATGCACCTTCTTCTTCGACCGGCCATCCCGAACACCGTTGCCGATCCGGTCTCCCTTCCTTCGCTCACCGCGCATGTCCTCCGGTTAGACCCCCGATTGCTTCGGTTGCTCGTCAGGTGCCGCTCCTCGCGTATCGCGTGTGTTCCACCTCCGGCTCGATCCTCTCTTCGTCTCGAACACCTCGTGCCAATTCCCTCCGTTCCGCGCTCACCTTCTGTAGGCTCTTCCCGTGTGCCCTTGTTGTCTCCCGAACATGCGCTCGTTCTTCGGTCCCTCGGTGACCTCATTACGCGCTCCTCGCTTCTCCCTCGCTCGTCGTGCTCTCTCGCCGTAGAGCGTACCGTCATCCTGACCACCATGTCAGTGTCCTTCGCGACTCCCGTTACCGCTTCATCCCGTCTCTCGTCCTCTTGGCCCGCTCGGCCTCGCATGCCTTCCGGGACGCCGCGCTTCCGTAGCCCGTTGCTCTCCATGCACCTCCTCCGGTTCTCAAGACATAGCCTTCCATGCTCGCCGATCATCCTCATGCTTGTCGTTCGGCCCTTACGCGGCCACATCGCACGTCTCGCACTCCGCTCCGCTCTTCGTCCCCTTTCGAAAAGGTACGTTGCTTCCCCGACATCCGTGTCGGTGCTCTCGTCTTCGGTGTCCTCCGCAACCTCCGATGTTGCCGCTTCGCCCCGAGGTACACCCTCTTGGTCCGCTTGGCCTTGTATGCCCTCCAGGAAGCCGCCACGTTTTCTCTTCCCGGTGTGTACCCCGTTGTTCTCCGCGCATCCCTTCCGTTTTCCTAGACACAATCCTTCGTTCACGCTGATCACGCCCGTCTCGTTTTGTTGATCTTGGCGTCTCGTCGCACCGCCCGTCGTTCCGCACTTGCCTCTCGAAGGCTTTCCCCGACCGTCATCGTCGGTCACTCGTTGCGGCTCTTCCGGGTGCATGCTTGCTTCTTGGCCCTTCGCCGACCGTAGTGCACGCTCCATTCTACGCCGTAATGCATGGTTTGCGTTACACACTTCCCTCGTTGTAGTCCCGACCTCCGCGTCGGCCTCTTCGTATTTCGTTGCCGTAGCCCCTTTCGACTCCGGCTTGCCGTCTTGGTCGTGCCCATCCGCCTTCACGCACCGGGTACCCATTCCGGTAGCCTCGTCCGTTCCGGTCTCCGACTCCTCGCCGCCTTCTGCCGTCTCTTTGGTCTTACGTCGATCCGCAACCGCCAAAGTCTCAAGAATAGGTGAGGAGGGTCCCTCTCGCTCTTGGCCTCCCACCGAGTCGTACTCCTTGTGCATGCTTGGCCTCCTTCTTGTGCTCACCGGCTCCCACCGAGTGTTGTGGCCCGTTCGCCCGGATCGGTCTCGGCCGATCGAGTCCTGGTTTGGTCGGCTCCCTTCCGTAATCGTAACCGGCCGGTACATGTTTGTCCGAACAAATCCAGCCTTGTCGGCTCTTCTTCGGTTCGGGCCCGGTTGACCAGACCCCGCTCCAATGTTCTTCCGCGTCATCTTCCGGTCATGTCGGATTATCGACCAGTCCATCTTCCGGTCGGGTCGGTTCCCGACTTTCTCCTTTTTGCCGTTCCCGACCTCTCCGTCGGTCCTCTCGTATATGCCTGTTCCGGGCCTCGCATCCTCATCTTCGTACGTGTTCGCTCCGGGCCACACCTCCTCACGGCCACCGCCCTTCTCTCCGGTCTTATGTTGGCATTCGAGCGCAACCGCCGTAGTCTCCGGTCTCGGTGTCGAGAGGTCTTGCCTCCGTCCGCTATGACCTTCCTCATCGTCGTTTCGATCGTCCGCTTTGCCGCCGCCACCTTCTGTCTCTCCGGTCTCACGTGTGCTCTCGGGGCCGACTGCCGAAGTCTCTAGAATAGGTGTGGGAAAAGTCCCGATACTGTTACTCGCCGATGCCATGATCGTAGCCACCTTCGTTCGAACGCCGTGGTCCGTGGCTATCTCTTCCTCGTTCTCTTTGTCGCCGTGGTAGGCCGCCTTGCCGCCACCACCGCCCGTCGCTCTAGGTCTCACGCCGGCACTCGGGCCGGCCGTCGGAGCCTCTAGGACCGGTGTGGGTAAGGACCCGGCACCGCCACTCGTTGTGTCAATAGCCGCTTTCGTCCAGTCGTCGTTGTCCGCGGCTACCCCATCTCCGATTCCGCAAGCCTCGATTACGCTTGGCACCATCTCTCCCATGCCGTCGTCTCGGTTGCCCGCCTTGCCGCCGCCACCATCCGTGACTCTAGGTCTCACACCGGCTCTCGGCTCTAGGACCGGTGTGTGTAAGGTCGCGGCACCGCCGCTTGTCCGCTCCTCACTCAATGTTTCGGGCCTCCATGTCCCGAATCCGTAGTTACCGGTCTCCATGGCCGTCCCTTCACCGCAAGGCAAGAGGTTCGCTTGCTCTGCACCCTCTCCTATGTCGCCGTCGTACGCTCTCCCGGCCTCCGTATAGGCCCCGTCTTCTACGTCTAGGGAGGCTTCTTCCTCCGCATCCTCCGATCGCCTCCGGCCCGTCTCCATAACAAGCCCTTCTTCGGCTCCGATTTTCGCCTTCACAAGCTCGCATGCCTCCCATATTAGCGCTTCTAGGTCGAGCTCCTCCGAACCGTTTTGCGTTGAGCTCTCTTCCGGCAGTAGTGCGTACTCACTCGCCGCTCTCTCTTCTCTGCCGCTCGCGGGCCACGTTGTTGCCGACCGCTCCCCATCGGGTTGCCGGCATACCCACTCCGGTTTCGCGTATCCGCACGCTTCCAATAGGGCTACCTCCAAGGACACCCACGACTCGTGAGCTTCTCGTAGCTCCTTGACCTCCTTGTGCACCGATGCGGCCGCAACTCGAGGAAAATACTCTAGCCGCATCTTCTCGTCCACGCCCCCTTTCGCCATCTCGGCCTCGTACGCTTCCAAGAACCTCGGGACATCGTCCCCGTTGAATCGGTGGACTCGATCAACCACCCTTTCGACGGCTTGTTGAGCTGCATCTTGCTTCGCCATCTTCCGTCCGGCTTCCATCACGATTTTTGCCATCATCTCCTCGAAGTCCAAGTCTTCTTCCATCTCCATGCTCCCTTGCCGCCCTTCACGTCGGGTTCACCAAAGATGTCGAGGTCTTCCTCGCGTGCGTGTAGAAGGGGCGGGACCGCGGGGGTCTTGGACTAGGGAGTGGAGGAGAAAGAATAGGACACGATATGGAGGCTTAGCTCAAGAGGAGAAGAGGAAAGAATAAGACCACGACATCGAAGGAGAGATCTGCGGAGGCAAGATGTTCAACAAGTTATGTAAAAAAAAAACGAACGGTTACAACAGTGGTGGCCGCCATGGCCGCACCAAAATGACTATCCGAAAACCCTAACCAAAACCCTAACCCTAAAACGAAATGGGAAGAGGGAGAACCCTCGACTAAGTGGTATACCTTACTTGCACAAAATAGGCAACCCCTTCATAAGTGACCCCTCCCTTCCTTTTATAGCCCAAGGAGGGAGGGACCTTACAATGTGGGACAAAATTTCCCCTCTCTTGCTATACACCATATCCTAGTATACATGTGCACATGTTGCACACCACCGACTTGCCCCTTCCACCCCGGTTTCCGCCTATGGACGAAAATCTTCACGACAACGGAAGTGATCATCGAGACGGACTGCCTATCGATTCTCGGGTGCGCGACTCCGGACCTAGCGATGCTCAGGTGGATCGCGTACATCAAGTCCCTGAACCCGGAGATACGGCACATCTTCGGAAAGGATAAAGCCATGGCCGATATGCTTTTGTAGAAAGTAGCGTGCGGAAGCAGGTATGAAGATGGAACAGAAGGAAGAAAACTCAGGTTTAATGGAGAGCTTGAGCTTACGCAGTATACGCGGGAGAGACAGAGAGAGAGAGTGAGAGAGAACATACAGAACTATGTTCAACAACAAAATCTCGATTCACTACTCTATACATACGTGTGTTCCATGAACACTTTTATACAAGTCCTCGAAGGACTGACAGTACTTCAAGGCTCATTAAGAGCTCCTACACTAACTCCCAAATATATTCCTCACGGAATATCTTTCCTAACGGCCTCCCGGTTTACGCACTCGGCCTAACCGATCGGTTCCAACCGATCCAGTCCTCGACTTCTTCAGCCGATCCGGCCGATGTTGAGCTTGTCTCTCAACACTCCCCCTCAAGCTCAACATGAGGCTCGTTGGGATCCTCGGGCTCACAGCTCCGGTTCCTCCTGGCTTCACGCCTCGCTCTCACTCCTCGACATGTTCGACTCCGCGCGCTTCGACCCTTCAAGTCAGCTTGTTTCCTCATGCAACCCTTATCAGCTCTTCTGCTGTTGCGATGTTGACGCTTCTCCTGCTGCCTTTCTTCCGCTTGGGCCTCGGTTGATTCAGCATATTTGAATCAAACATCCGAACCGACTCGGCTACCTCCGATCGGTTTTCTCTCTTGTCCGAGTTGGCTGTCTCCAACTCGTCTTCGGTCTTCTTGCCCTCGATGGCGTCATCTTCCCAATTCGTGGTTGGCTTCATCTCTCTCCTTCGGCTGCTCCCCTTTTGTCCGTTTCCGGACTTTTCCGCGGGTCCCTCGGCTTCTTCAGCCGATCCGAAGTCGAACTCGACTACCGAGTCAACAGCCGAGTCAACCAACTCGGTGTCGCGGCCTCCGCTCCTTTCCTGCTGCTTTGCTTGGGTTCTCCCCCTCAAGTTTGGCACGTCGAGGTGACGCAACCCGAGCGCAACTGAGAATTGCCGCAACTTGTCCAGACCAAGAGGCTTGGTGAAGATGTCGGCAATCTACCGATCCGTCGGCACGTACTGAAGTTCGACTTCACCGGAAAGAACATGCTCACGGACGAAATGGTAGTGCACCTCAATGTGCTTGGTCCGTGCGTGGAAAACGGGGTTTTTCGCGAACTGGATGCTGCTGAGGTTGTCGCAGTAGATTGTCGTCGGATCTGACACCTCCTCTTGCAGGTCCTTAAGTAGCCGCTTCAACCATATGGCTTCGCATGTCGCGACAGCCGCTCCTCGGTACTCAGCTTCGGTGCTCGACAGTGCAACAGTCGGCTGCTTCTTACTGCTCCACGCGATCGCGGCACTCTCGAGAGAGAACGTGTATCCGGACGTGGATCGGCGATCGGCGACGTTGCCAGCCCAATCAGCATCGGTGTAGCCGACTAACTGCGCGGCTGCACCGGTCCGATATAGCAGTCCCCGGTCCTTAGTGCCGTTGACATACCGAAGTATGCGTTGCGCACACTGAAGGTGCTCCTCGGTAGGTCGCACCATGAACTGACTGATCACCCCGACCGGATAACTGAGGTCGGGTCGGGTGATGGTCAAGTATATGAGGCTTCTGACAATTTGTCGGAACCTCGTTGGGTCGCATACCTTTCCCGTATCGGGACGAAGCTTGACGATTCTGTCCAGAGGAGTCGAGACGGACTTACAGTCGGCCATCTCGAATTTAAAGAGCATACTCAACACGTAATGACGTTGGCTGATCATTATGCTGAGGAAGTAATGAAGGTCCCCCAGATCCTTCATGTCGAACGATGCCGCAAGCTAGAGCTTCACGCGGTTGATTTCACGTAGGTCGGTGCCGGTGATGACCAAGTCATCAACATATAGTAAAATACTAACCGGTCCGAGTCTACCTTTCCGGATGAACAGGGAAGAGTCCGATTTTGACGTGACGAAGCCCATCCGACGCAGTTGTTGCGTGATCTTTGCGTTCCAGGCACGTGGGGCTTGCTTCAGTCCTTAAAGGGACTTCTTCAGTCGGCATACTGCTGAGGAGTTCGTTCCGGAGTGAAATCCGGGGGGCTGTACCATGTACACTTGTTCCTCAAGGTCACCTTGCAGGAACGCATTCTTTACATCCATCTGATGTAAGTGCCACCCCTTCACGGTAGCTACTGCGATCAAAACACAGACGATCGTCATTTTCGCGACCGGCGCAAACGTCTCATCGTAGTCGATGCCGTGTTTCTACACGTAGCCCTTTGCCACCAGCCGAGCCTTGTACCGGTTGACCGAGCCATCAGTGTTGTACTTGACTTTGTACACCCATCTACACCCGATCGGCTTCACACCCTTCGGTGTGTCAACCAGGTCCCAGGTCTCGTTCTCCGCCAATGCGTGCATCTCTTCCTCCATCGCGGCGCGCCAATTCGCGTCTTTAGCCGCTTCTACGTAGCTCTC
Organism: Azolla caroliniana; assembly: GCF_043228905.1. Classification (NCBI taxonomy): domain Eukaryota; kingdom Viridiplantae; phylum Streptophyta; class Polypodiopsida; order Salviniales; family Salviniaceae; genus Azolla; species Azolla caroliniana. The sequence goes on along the minus strand of NW_028230440.1, from coordinate 5,792,038 downwards.
CGGCTCACGCACTTCCGCTACACGGGTCATGTACGCATAATGATGTGCCATGTACTCGTTGTATCCGAACCGCAAGACAGGGTTCTTCTGGCGGGTAGATCGGCGTAATTCACATTAGCCTATGTCGAGGCCTTCTCAATCGACGCGGACTTCACCTTTAAAGACCTGTCATCGGTTCCCTCGGAGTCGGACTCGCGTCGGTCTGACTCGTTCCTATCCGTCCCGGAATCCGACACCTTCTTCTTCCCTTTCTCTTTGCACGTAAGCCGTCTCCTCGGCTTCCTACGCGGGGAATGCACGGCCGAGTCTCCACTACTCGCCGGCTCTTCATCGGACTGATCGTACCGACTCAGTCGTCCAATCGGTCCACTTAAATGGAGTGAAATCGAACTCTCTTCGCGGGTCTCGATTTCGGGCTCATCCGGAGGCATCTCAGCCTCGTTGACCTCATCGTCAGAACAGGGATTGGAGTCGGGGGCTGGTACCAGGACGCGGACTTGTCAACCACAACGTCGCGGCTAACACGCGCTTGTTTGGTGCGAGGGTTATAGCACTTATAACCCTTCTGCTCGTCCGAGTAACCGACCAAGATGCATTTCTCGGCCTTTGCGTCCAACTTCCTCCTTTTCTCCTTCGGTACATGCAGATACGCAATGCTACCGAACACCCTCAAGTGTCGTAAGTTTGGCTTCGTTCCGAAATATAGCTCGTGCGCCGACACTTTGTCTCCGATCCAGTTCTGGATGTATACCGCGGTCCTTACCGCCTCGGCCCAATAGAACTTGGGCAAGCTCTTCTCCTCCAGCATTGCCAGTGCCGCTTCCACAACTGACCGATTCTTCCTCTTGCCCCACGCCGTTCTGCTCCGGCGTGTATCTACAACTGAATTCGAGCCGAATTCCCATTTGTTGTAGATAACCGTTGAATTGACCGGAAAAGTACTCTTTCCCGCCATTCGACCGCAGGCACTTGATCTTTCGTCCCGTTTCCGTTTCCACGAACCCTTTGAGGTCCCGGAAACAGTCGAAGACTTCGCTCTTCCTCTCAATGAGATAGATCGACGTGTGCCGCGTGTGGTCGTCGATGAAGGAGACGAAATATCGGCTCCCGCCAAGACTAACGTTTTGTGCCGGCCCCCACACATCGGAGTGTATAAGGTCGAGCTTGTTCCGGCTCCGGTTTCGCTCGTTGGGGAAAGGAAGTCGGTGTTGCTTCCCGAGCTGGCAGGCTTCACAAATTTGTGCCTTTCGGCCACTAAATTTGGGCAATCCGAACACTACCTGTTTCAATTGCAGATCTTGAAGCCGCAGGTAGTTGATGTGGCCTATCCGCTTGTGCCACAAGTCGATGTCCGACTCGGGTTTTTGTCCCTTCGCGAACATTGCGGTGCCGCCGTCAGTGGAGTCGAGGATGAACATCCTCCCATCTCTGCGCCCTTGCGCAATCACACGGCCTTCTTCCTCAATGAAGCACCCGAGGTGTGTAAACCGAACCTCCATCCCTTGGTCGACGATCTGTCCGACCGAGACCAAGGTCTTCGTGATTGTCGGAACGTGTAGGATGTTCATGAGTTTCCCTTTCTGCCCGACATGGCTAAGGGGAACTTCTCCGACATTCGCGATCAGATGCGAAGTGTCGTCTCCAGTTGCGACTACTCCAGGTTGTATCGGTTTTTCGAGGTACGAGAACCACTCCTTATGGCTCGTCATGTGGTTTGACGCGCCGGAGTCTACGTACCACACCTCGTCTGATCTCGGGGTGATCCGTTTCATTGACTTTGCTTCGTGTCTCGTCACGAAGGCAAACCCTTCTCTGGCTCTCCCAGAGTCTTCGGCGTAGTGTGATCGCTGCCAATTTCCCTTGTCGGTATGTCCAGAGCTGTTTCCGGAACCGGTTCTCTCCGAATCGGCGCGCTTCTTCCAGCACTCACTTTCCCTATGGCCTTTCTTTCCACAGTACCAGCACTCCGCGATGGACTTCCCTTGCCGGTTCTCATCGCTTTGACTCCCCCTGTTTCCAGAGGGTCCGGAGTTGCTGTCGGCATCACTTCGGTGCCTTCTTCCTTGATCTCGTCGGCCGCCTCCATTGCGCGCCGACTCGTCTCGTCCTCCACGTCCACGGGGCCTATCTCCCTCCGTGTACAACATTCTGATGTCGGTGTGCGTGCTTGTAGACGCACCCGCGTGGTTCTCCTCCACCAGGAGCATTGACTGTAAGTCGAAAAAGGACGGCGTATTCTCCCGGGTACACACAACCGTTCGGAACGCTCCGAACTTCGATGCCAAACCTCTGAGACAGATCTGGACCATCTCGCTCTCCTCGATGTTCACCTCTATGGGGGCAAGGGAGTCGCATATATCCTTGATCTTCGAGGTATAATCCGCCACCGACAAGTCGCGTTGTCGTAGGTTGCTCAACTCCTGTCGGAGCTGAAGCTTCCTGGCTGTGGTGCTCGCGGCGAAAATCTTCTTCAGATTTTCCCACACACCCTTTGGCGTCTTTGCATCCCGAACATAGCTCAATAGCTGTTCGCCCACACACGACGCAAAGCAATACAATACCCTGCTCGCCGATTGCTCCCACGACGGGAAGTCTCTGTGTGTCGATTCGGGTGCCGCGTCATTAGCTCCTTTGACATAACTCCAGTAGCCGTGCCCTAGCAGGTACTGGTGCATCTTGTAAGACCAAGACGTGTAGTTGGTTCTGTCGAGCTTCTCTGTTGGAAGCGAGCTCGCCATGCCTCTATCCATCGTTCTTCTTGTTCTTCTTCGTCAAGCTGTGTCGGCTGCAGAGAGGTTCTCAACCCTCGCGCTTTAATACCATGTAGAAAGTAGCGTGCAAAAGCAGGTATGAAGATGTTCAACAACAAAATCTCGATTCACTACTCTATACATACGTGTGTTCCATGAACACTTTTATACAAATCCTCGAAGGACTAAATGAAGTATTGACAGTACTTCAAGGCTCATTAAGAGCTCCTACACTAACTCCCAAATATATTCCTCACGGAATATCTTTCCTAACGGCCTCCCGGTTTACGCACTCGGCCTAACCAATCGGTCCCAACCGATCCATTCCTCGGCTTCTTCAGCCGATCCGGCCGATGTTGAGCTTGTCTCTCAACAGCTTTCAAGGGCGCAGTTCAGCGACGAGGACGGCATGGTTTCGGATAACGAAGAGGTTGGCGAGGACTTCTTCGGGTCAGCTAATGTGGCAACTGAGACGGGGAGCACTCCGGCGCTTAACGAGTTCGATGAGAGCGAATACGACGGGGAGTGGCTCCAAATAGGAAGATTCATGCGGACGATGATGTCGGACACGACGTGGACTAGAGAAGAGGCTAATCGGGTGCGGAAGAAGGTGTACCGATTCTTCCTACGAGGAGGACGCATATGGAGGCATCCGAAGAAGCGTAGTGGCAAGGGAAGACGAGCAGAAAGTGTTGCTTACGGCATATCACGAGAGTCCCTAGGCCGGACACCGTGGGACGTGGGCCACATTCGAAAATCTCGAGGGTAGGTATTGGTGGTCGGGGCTGTACCGGGACGTGCATCATTTTGTGACAACCTGTAAGAATTGCCAGATGCACTCTATAGTCCGGCATCAAGATGAGCTTCATCCAACCTACCCACCGACCGTCCACTTCAAATGGATGGTGGATTTCGTGACCATGCCGATGGGGGTAGGATAGATGCGATATCTGGTGCTGGCTCGGGACGACCTGACGAACTAGGTGGAAGGCCGAGCGTTGCAGAACAAAATGAACGCGGCCGTGTGCCGATTTCTGATCGAAGAAGTGGTGTGCCGGTACGGGTGTGTAGGAAAGATTGTGGCCGACCACGGAGAACTAGACGCGCAAGAGGCTAAAGAGCTGTTTGACCGACTGGGGGTCAAACTCTCCCTCACTACGATGTACAATCTAGAGGCCAACAAGAAGGTAGAGCGTGGTCACGGGCCCATTGTGAAGGCGTTAGTACGTGCATGCGAAGGACAGGTCGGGAATTGGCCGCAACTCCTTCCTTACGCACTATGGGCGAATCGAACTATGCACAGTTCGGTGACGGGGTTCATGCCAGCGGAGTTGATGTACGGGCAGAAGCCAATCATGCCAGTGGAGAAAACGATCACTTCGTGGGCCGCGATGGACTGGAAGGACGAGATGAGCCGGGAAGAGTTGCTGGCAGCTAGGATCCGACAGCTCGAGTGAAGACCGGAAGACGTGGAGCGGGCGAAAGAAAGGTTGCATACAGCTCGAGAAAAGAACAAAGGTCGGTTCGACCGTACTCACCGACTGAGCCCGAGGAAGATCGAGGAAGGTGATTGGGTGCTGGTGCATGACAGCAACCTTGACAATCAGCACAAGGCGGCGCGTAAGTTTGCGAGGAGGTGGTTCGGGCCCTATGCGGTAACAAGTGCGAACGACAACGCCATGTACCATCTCGCGGAGCTCGATGGGACACGGATGGTGGTGCCAGTAGCGGGAAAAAGGGTCAAGGTATTCAAGAAGCGGCAAGAGGAAGAGCCAGACCCGGAATGCGCGATTGACGACGACGACCGGCTCGAAACGAATGATGATTCGGGCGGCGACGGGTGATAGTGGGCCGGTTTCTCCGGCAAGTGTTGTATCTGGCACGTACTGATGGATGCGCGGTTAGGTGGGGGCGGGTGTCATGGAGAAAACCGTCCCTAGGCGGAAACCGGGTATAACATGCATAAACCAGCCCTTACACGTGGGCAGAAGTTTTGTTGTATAGTACATAGGTAGGTACAAGTTGGTTGAGGTGAAATCCTAGGTAGCACACAATCATTAGGGAGAAAATCGATGCGTACCCCTGTCCAAAAGGACAGGGAATAAACATGATGTGACGGCTAGTAACGGCCTCCCTCCTTGGGCTATAAAAGAGAGGGAGAGGTATTGTAAAGGGATCGCGTTTTGTGGAGGACGAAGTGCTGCCGGACTGGGACCAAGCTCTTCTCCTTTGTCGTCTCCATAGTCGTCCTGCACAGGTTTTCGGGAGGTTGCCTCCACTCCGCGGAATGCCAGAGTGCTTCTGGTAGAGTCTCCATTTCGCGTGGGTGTGTGTGTGTGTGTGCAGGCGTCAGAGCCTATCACTCGCCGACTTGCCGGTTGTAACTCCTTGAAATATATATACATTTACATTTGTTCTGTCTCCATTGTTTGGAGTTAGCTGCAACTCCTGTGAATGTGCGTGCTTGTGAGCGTGTGAATTACATCGGGAGTTTCCTTCCCCTCTTCTCATTCGGCTATTCCTTGGTCCAAGGCCCCAGTGGTCCAGCCTCGTTCTCCAAGCACGCGCGTAACTACGCGACAACTGTCAATTATATCATCAACCCGGGGCAATGGATACGAATTCTTGATCATCACTTTATTCAAGCGTCGATAATTAATACACATACGCCATGTGCCCTCTTTATTTTTAACCAAGAGAACTGGTGCACCCCATGGAGATTTACTGTAACGTATATAACCCATTCGTAAATAGTCCTTGAGTTGCTTAGATACCTCATCCTCTTCGGATCAACTTAAGCGATAAGGAGGTATACTTATTTGTGCAATGCCAGGTACAATATCTATACGATGGTCTATATTACGTTTAGGAGGTAACCCATGTGGTAGTTCACTTGGAAAAGCATCACGAAAATCACTTAAGATTTCATCAAGTTGTTGTTGTTCAAAATATGTTAATTGAACCGAGACATTATCGATATTGTAAACGTGAATGTCCGGATCAAGTACACAATAAAAAAGAGTAGAACAAGACAACTTGGATATTGATGGAGAGAAAACAATCGAGAGGGATTGTTTTTTTACACATTGAATAAAATGAGTACAGTCGTTTAGTACAAATGTTATTGAATGATGAACCCAATCAATAGATAAAGAAGAGTTTTTATTATAGAACCAGGGATAACCCAGTATTACATCAGTGGTACAAAGATTCATTACATGGAAGTCTACTTCCTCTATATAAGTGTCAATAGAAATTCCTAATGAATGAATCACCCCGTTGATGTATTTTAATCTTCCATCGGCCAAGTGCACCGTATAGGTGTGATCACTTACGGTGGGTTGGATTCCCCATATCTGAACCAAACGATCATTCACAAAGTTGTGTGAGCTTCCCGAATCAAACAAAAATTGTATGGGAGATCCATTGATATACCCGTTTGCATGTAGTAAATCATTGGGACCCAATACGTAGTGAGGGAAAGAATATTGACAATTACTTAAATGATGTGTATAGACTTGAAGGACATTAGGAATCTGACCTTTATGGTCTGCAACTTTTGTTTTGTTGTCGTGCTCTTTCCGTTGGAGCTTTCGACATTGTTATTTTGTATGACCCTTCTTTTTGCAGAATACACAAAAAGGATGTTGTCGCTTACAATCGCGATCCATGAATTCATTGGGTGTCTTGCGTTTCCCAGCGAATTGCGAATGCTTAGTCCCGGGCGCTTCGTTGGATTTGTTGTGGTCCTTTGAAGTGCGTTGATAGTGAAGAACTATTTCAACGGCCTCTTCGAAGGATTTCGAATCCTTATCGTGCACTATCCAGTGATGGTCCGAATTGGGGATGCCATTGACAAAACAAGCTATTAACCAATTGTCCCCTTCTAGACCCGATTTTTGGATTTGGGTTCTAGCATGGTGGACATAGTCTTCTAGCGAAGAAAATTTCCTGCTAGAGAGGTTCATTAAAGATTGAGCTGCCTCGATTCGAGAGGGAGGTTGCAGAATTTGGCCCTTAAAAATTGTGACAAAATTTGTCCAGGTATCGGGCAATTTCCCCAAAGTTTGGAGCCCACGCCACCAGGTGGCGGCCTTACCCCATAGTTCTGAGCCGACATATGCAATCTTTGTACTATTTGGCGTGGGATAGAGCTCAAAATGAGACTCCCATCGGCCCAACCACGTGCAGATTGCTTCTTCGGTTCTTTCCTTTTTTTCTCCCGTAAATGGCTTAACGACAAACGATGGTTCACCCTGTCGCTCATCAGGTCAATTAGTCTCACGTTGTAAACTAATGACACATGCCTCAAGAGCACTTTGAGATTGCCGAAGTTCGGTCATTTGTTGAGTGGTGAAACTAAGGTATTGGGTTATTTGCGAAAAATACATCTCAATGGACATTTGTCCAGGAGGATTTCCTTGAGTTCCTTCCACTTGAGCGGATGACATCGGGTCGTTATTTTGAGCCATTAAATGATTATTTCTGGCAAAGAAATAGGATAAGGTCAAACAAATAGTCATAACATCATGTCGTGATGTAAACATATCATGGACAAACATTAGTTGATATCATGATCTCACGTCAATACCCCTCTAGACGTATGAGATGAGGTTCAAGATCAGGTTACATGGTAACACAAAGGTGTTTTAAAAACCATGGGGGTGACAAATTAATGTCTTTCCCTAATCTCTATATCGATTTTTTCATGGCAGCTCCCTGAGGCTCAACCATGTATGTTCGTGCCATGAGTAGTTTATACATGAAAAAAATGTTAACAATAAACTATGTTTCTATGCCCACATATGTGGTTTCGGCTCTTTAAGTCCTATTATGAGGACCCCGAAGTGCACTTAGACCTCAAGTCTAAACATGTGTTATACTCATATGTATGAACTCAAGACCTCGAGAACAAATGCATTAAACACTTGAGCCAACCAAGTAGGTTGCTCTTCTTGAATGTTTAATGTTTCATGCGTATAAGAGATATGTGAGGCATTTGCCCATATATGTTTTTTTAAAAGAAACATATATGTCAAGAGTCCTTATTTCCCCCTCGTTTACCACAAACTTTGTCGGTACGTTACCTAACCTCAAGTCTCGTAATTACAATGGCATACGCCAATGCAACCTAATGGTCAAGCCAAATGAGCCCTCTTTTTGTAGTAGGCCCACGTGGCCCATCACATAGTTACGTCATTACGAATGCCTTTCGTAAGAATGATCTCATGGTGGCATCGTATCCATGTAATGAGGGAGGGATGTTGGATATGTGTGTCATAGGAGTGACCTCACATGAAGTGGGTCAAGCCCTACGTTCTCAACATCATTGTGGCTATAGGCATTTCTTTACGGAATAAAATCGAAGTCACCAACGGGAATGTCAACAATAAAAAGTTGTTGAAAAAAGGGATGGTGACAATGCCATTCTCACAAAAATGTGAGGACGGCCACCAAGATCCTTTCCCCGAAAAGGAAAACATTCGATATTAAAATCATGTAATAACTTATATACACATATGTATATTATCACAGATATACGATCAAATACGTATACACGTGACCACATATGCGTATATTAAACAAATCGTTACATCAAATAGCCATAAATGATATAATCGAGATACGTAATCAAGGCATATACCTCTACGCAAATGAAACATCCAAAAATAAGGGTTCATTGTAATACACAATTGAGGTATTGACCTCTTACACATACGACACCAAACGTATATCATTTACAACAAAATCGAGGTATTGACCTCATACGCATACGTAACATATGTATGTGAGCGTAATATGCAATTGAGTTATTAACCTCGTGCGCATACGACACTAATCACATATTCAATATATGTCAAATGAGGTATTGACGTCATACACATATGTAAACGTTTTATACAACCAATTAATTACCACTACAACATCATTAAATTAATGAAAACAATTACATATAGACTATACACATGATTAGATGGGAGAAGAAAAAATAGAAAAAAATAAGGAAAGAGTTATTGAAGTTCCTTTGTTGATCGTTGTCTGGATCAAGGCCGACCGCACATCAATCGATCACCATCAATCAACAAAACAAAAGACAACAAAAGAAACATTAGAACATAGGCTTTGATACCAACTGTTAGAGATATGTACTAATGTAAGCAAAGGATAAGAATAAACGATAGATCTAGATAGAGAGGAAAGAGAGAAAGAAGGGTGCCGATCCACCTAACCACCCCCGAGCGAAGGGATCGAGATGGACTCAAGCCTCGAACGGCGTCCCATACCACTGTTGTGGCGTCGAGTCGTACCTGGTGCTAGCGCGCTCGCTACAAGAGTTGACCCACCACAAGAACAGAGTCTCGACGTAGTCAAAAGATGATGAAATGAGGCTAGCTAGGCCTCTTATTTATAACGATACCCAAGGCCCCTAGGCAAGTTCACACTTGGCCTAATGGGTTGTCTCAATCCGAGGATTAAAAGTAATCCTCCCCTTCTTTACACTCTCGTTTAACCCTCACACTTATCCACATGTATAGAATACTACGGTAAATTCTCACCACGGGATATTATATGGTCATGCCCGTAACAATAGCCACTCGCCTTAATGGGTTTGTGTTGTTTAAACCCACTAGGGATTCCCTCCCACCCCTCAAATGTTTTTAGATTGACCAATTTTCACCCTCAAATGTTTTCCTCCCATAATTTGCCTCCATTGTTACCTTGATTATTTCCTTAATCAACTAAGCTTGTTACCTTCATCCAATGAGTTCCCCACAATCAATTGAGCATCTCATCTGCGTATGCGCTTAAGTTTATCTCTCTAATGGAGCTATTTTTACACACAAGTGCATGTAAGGATTCAATGTTAATGTGAATTTACTCCCAATTTATGGTTTCAATTTGGTACAAAGATAAAACCATCTAATATGATCACTTTTACTCCCCGTTTAAGAATCCAATTCTACCAATGAGTATCCTTAACTTTTAACCCAACAATTGGCTACAGATCTTTGTATGAAACCTTGATGAATGCTGAGGTACTAAACCATAAATTGTTGAACCACGAGTCATTGGGAAATATGACCCATTGATGAACCTATTCATCAATTTTTCGTCCAACGCTATTGTCCACGGGATGACGCCCATAGTAATAACTCTTGATATGTCTAATAGAATTATATGAAGCATCTCTTTGGTATCTTGCTTTAATGAGAAGGGTTTATCAATTGGGTTCCATTTTGTAACCTACCTCGTGAAGTTGGTGATGAACTCTTCATTTACTTATGTAAAATCATTGAAACTCTCTTCTAGAAGGTTTGGGGATCAGATTGCAAACTCAAATGCCTTGCATGAACTCAAAGACAATTAATTGTGCACACCCACGTCCATTATAGGTTAAAAGTGGGCCTCTTAATTTGTGTCAAAGTGGGCCTCTTAATTTGTGTCAAAGTGGGTTGTAATGGGGGCATCGAGATTGTGGTCCCTCTCACATTGACTAACAACGGGATGAACCGAATCTTCAAAACACACACCATCAAACATCACTAATGCTAACACTCTGATTAATAAGATGGAAAAAGAACACATAATTAAGTAGCTTAAGCTTTACTTAATGGAATGAAAGAGATTCGGAGAAGGAGACTCTAGAAAAATCACTTATCAAATGAAGGCAAAGAACTAATCATGATTGTTATCAAAAGTAGCTATAAAATCACCTTCCAAACCTCAAAATTAATGTTTTTTCACATGAATGCTTAGCTCTTGTTGCACTCTCTTCCTCATTCTTGTCAAACTATTAGTTCATGACAATTTGAACTAGAATCTCTCGTTATATTTTTAGTCTACTCTTGACTATTAGAGTTATTATCTTTTCATTCTTGTGTCTCTATTATTATGGAGATTCAAACTTTCAATGAAATCATAACATCCTTCCTTTTGCAACAAGTTCATCAACTTGCTTAGTATAACTAGCAATTGCAAGAATATAATGAAGAATTCAAAGAGTGAGTAGCTTATTATGCATTTGCTTCTAGGTCCACAATGCGACTATCAGAGCCTAAGATTGGTTTGATTGAGAAATTTGATAGCACTCACATAGAATTCTTGAGGCTCTTAAATCAAATTTGAACGATTTTTTAGGTCCACCCTCATCAATATTCCAATGTAGGTCATAGTGAAGTTGGTCTAGTTGGTTCTCTTCTCACAAGACCAACTCTAAGTTGGTTTGCACCACAACTCAAGAGAAGAGCTTCAAAGTTACAAAAAATTTCATTGTTTAACTTTGAACTTGAACTTTGTTTTGGCCATTCTAACAATGTTGGGAAAGGTTCTCACCTTGTGGTTTATGGTAATCTTGGCATCAATTCATAAGCAATAATGGATCATCGTACTCAAAATTTCCCAAAGTTCTTAGGTCATGAATGTTTGATTAATGAAATGACACATGGTTCCTGATGATAAGATGAGATAAGCAAGATCCATGTTATTTGCATCAACCTCGTAGTAGATTGGTATCAAGCAATGAGGACATAGGAAGATGATATAAAGGGAAGGCAAGGTAGATTATGCGCTTTCCAATCTTTTTTATTAGAAAAGCCCTAGTTAAAATATAATTAGAAATTAATTTTAAGGGAATTGTTGAGTAACTCATGGTTCATGCTACAATATTGTTCAAATTCCAATAAGATGTGTGGTTTGCGTCATATATATCCTCTTCCAAAATCTTCTCTCTTGTGCTGTTAGGGTGCTATAGCTCACAATCGGCAACGGTTCGGTTTGAATCGAACCGAACCGCGAAACCGCGGTTTAACATCTTAACGGTTTCAACGGTTCAGTTCGGTTCGGTTCAGTTCAAGTTTAGGTTTTTTTTAACGGTTCGGTTTGGTTTCAACAGTCAAAAACCGCGGTTTAAACGGTTTAACGGTTTTTATTTTTTATTTTTTAAAATTTTTTAAATTTTTTTTTTAAACAACTTTTTCATTTTTACACCTTATTCTCACATTTTAGGAACATCTAAAAAAAATTTTAAATTCTAAATAATGAAATATTATAAATTTTAAAAAATAAAAAATAAAAAATAAAAAAATTGACCTATGTTGAAAACCGAAACTAAACCACGAAACTGCGGTTTTTACGGTTTAATGGTTTAACGGTTTGAAAAATGTTTAACGGTTCGGTTTAACAGTTTCGCGGTTCAGTTCGGTTAGGTTCAGGTTTCAAAAAAATTAAACGGTTCGGTTCCAAACTGGTTTGGACCCTCTCAAACCGAACCGAACCGAACTGAATTGTTGCCGATTGTTAGCTGCAGCCCCATAAATGGATGGATTGTGATATCAAAGCAAATTAAAAGAACTTCTAAAGGTGATATCATGTGTTTTCTACCCTATGTAGTATGGATTTATTACATGTAGAGAAATCTTTCACAATATTTTGGGTGTACAAAATAGTAATGGATTAAGCATCCAAACATCAAACTATGTATATGACGATATAAGGTAGCTCTTTATTGCCCAACTTAAGTCTCAAAGAGTTTTGGTGCAAGGATGTCAAGCCTCAATTTCAACTTGGGGTTAGGTATTGTGTCGCAAGTTACTTTGAATGGGAGTGACCAAGGTGATACATTTGATATGATATGTACAACAAGGATTCTAATTGAGACCATTTTTGTTTGGTGATTCACTTGGTATAATCTTAGGGAATTGTTGGACTTGCTTGGGCATTGGCAAATGACTCTGGTCATGGAAGCTTTTATCAACAACATAGCTACAGCCATTGAAATAAGGAATACATTCCTTTTGGTGTCATCAATGCATATCAAATGCAGTTTGTGCTTATATGATGCACCATCAAACACATATTTCATATTCAAGGGCATCGACAATACCAAAACTTGCTTCCCCATCAAGGAGATAAATTGATTGCTGAAGTATTGGCAAATGATTTTGTCATGTTCATGGATGGAACATTTGGTCAATAAATAACATAACTATAGCAATTGAATTGAGGATTACGTTTTCCTTGGTGTCAAGAATGCACATTAAATGTAGGTTATGTTTATCTGATACACTAAAAGACACTTGTTTGATCTTCAATGGCAACATCAATAACTGGAACAAGGTAATGTTTTCCATCACTTCAGTAAACCTATGGGCATTGATGCCTCACCTCTTAAAGTTTGAATTGTATATAAGGTGACATCCCAGAAAAGTTTTTATTGGAAGTCTCAAGCTTCACCATTTGCTACTCCGCCCTAAGAGTAGAACCAATAGTGGACTTACCATGATATACCATGTCACTCTGCAAACAATGAGCTTGACCTTGAAGAGAGCAGGAATGTCATTACCAAGCACATAACACAATTGCAAACCAAGTCATGTCAATTGTTTCTTAACAAAGACAGTTTCACACAACTTTCAGGACTTCTCATCAAAAAGATATAAGGAGGACTTCCACTAAAAAATGTATAGAAATAAATGAATCCTTGGATCTTTAAAGATAACTAATGGGACTTGAATGTCTCTAATTTTGTTTTTTGAGCTTTAGAGATTTATTTCTAATTAAGCATACCAACCTCTCAATTTTGTGTTTCTATCTATCTACATAAACAAAACCATACACGTTAGAATGTTTCAACCTGTGTACCCAGTCAAAAATACCACAAAAAAATCCCTTCACTGTCTTCCATTATACTTGAAAGCTCTAATCAAATTTCCGTCACTGCCTTCCATTTATCATGTAATGTTTGTCATCTTCAATCTCCTACACAGCACTAAGAGTTTTTTTACCTAACACTTACACTCCAGAATGTATATACTGTTGTCCCCCATGTCAACCAGATAAGAGAAATAAACAATATATCATATGCACCAAAGAGTTATATTTTCATTAATAATGCTAGAAAATATTGCAAATTGGTCCCACTACAGCAATAAGCTAGAAAAATTAAACTGCAATGTAAGGAATAGTGAGTAATGAGATGATTTATGAGACGTGTTTCTGCCACCCCGCAACAACATGCTCATGGGCTGGCTTGGTTTTCAGGAAGGACTCCCGGGCATGAAGAGCCTGTCATAAAGGAAAGAGCCAAAATCTCATTAAATTAGCTTAGAACGAGGCATCTCACAATGAAGCTTCCAAAATTTTGAAGTTCCTGAGATATTTGTTTTACAAGAATTTTCGCACTCTAGCATGAAGTTCCAAGTAAGGATATATATAGTTAATTATTGGCAACATTGGGCATTTCTTTCAGTGCCTTTTAGGTTACCTTGCAAGTTTCATTTGAGCTTCAAAGCATACAATGCAACATGAAGAACAATTTGGGTTCCAATTCTAACTCTGATAGCAATTTGGTATTCACACATTCATTGATTCCAGACCACACTACGATATACTTAATAGTCAGATATGGTTCAATATGAAATTAGTGCAAGTAATTACCTCAATGTATGCCTTCAAGGATGTAAGATTTCCAGGAATAGACCACTCCTTGTAATGTCCCAATGCAATTTCCAAATGGAACAACTTTGGTGCTAAGCCGAGATCAGGTGCCGAGATCTTCTCCCCATTAATGAATGGCCCCTGTAAAATTTTAACAATTGTATTCAAATGAACTTCAATAAATAGAGTTGCTGTCTGATGTATTCATATATAGTATACAACAACCACAGTCCTCATCATACAAGAATAATTAACTTACATTTTCTTTCAAATACTCATCCAAAGCAGTGAGTTCAGCAACCAATGCATCTTCTGAACCATCAGTGTTATCCTTGCTCTTAAGGAACTTCACAAAACTTGGGAAGATTTTTGAGCCCCTGCTCAGAAACAAAATGCTCGTATTTAAATCTAATAGTCATACATTTGCATTTTTTAACTTCACCACAAGATTATGGCTGGTGAAATTTATTGAAATTTGGAGAACTCATGCAGAAAGGATAAATCATTCACAAATGACAGGTCTCATCACTTAGATGCTATTTTAATCTGCTGAAAAATAAAAGAGGTGCATTTGAACATTCCACGCTAGCCTCAAAGCTTCATACACAGTTTATCTAGGGAGAATAATGAGGAAAACCCTTTGGAAAGAAATATTCTTTCACCTTTATAGTTTGTTTTCATATTTGGCACTGTTACAAGTATGCTCCTATATATACCTCTACATCATTTAGCCATACCTTGATTTTGTCCTAGGTCTCTAAGGAGTTTAGCTCCGGACCTTAACACACTTTAGGCACACATGGGTCTGATGCAAGTGATACATTTTCCCATAATAATGAACTTGGGTGCATGATGCACAGTGGATTCAAGGTTTGGGTAAATAAAAATTGTACACTCCATTATTGACTTTAATCTTATAAACTAGCAATGAATTTGTTATTGTAATTATTATTGAAACTTGGGAGCATGATGCACAGTGGATTCAAGGTTTGGGTAAATAAAAATTGTACACTCCATTATTGACTTTAATCTTATACACTAGCAATGAATTTGTTATTGTAATTATTATTGAAACTTGGGAGCATGATGCACAGTGGATTCAAGGTTTGGATAAATAAAATTGTACACTCCATTATTGACTTTAATCTTATAAACTAGCATGCAAAAACTTTCCACATGACGTTCCCTACACAGCATAAAGCACGCAGAATCACAAGCAACCGGTCATGTGTAGAGTTGTTTTAATAGATGGAAGTAATTGAACAACTTTAACAGTGCTCGGTACAAATCATTTTTGTAAGAATGTGTGTGTGTGTGTACATACACAGAGGATTTTTCGGCTGGAATCTCCAGTGAAGGCTCCGGGTGCTTCTCTTCGAGGATCTGAGTGATAACATCCGAGTCTGGAACCCATTTCCCTTCATGCTTGATCACGGGAACCTTTCCTTCGGGATTCAACTCCAAGAACCTTAACCAAATTTGAACAGTCCGGGAAGTAAGCAGCTAGCTAAACTGTTACAAGAAGCCAAGATTCCATGTCCAAGGAAGTGCAGAGAACCGAAGGTCTCTCATGAACAAAGAAGCGCGAGGTTAAGAGATTCGTACCAATCCGGTTTGTTCGTAAGGTCGACGTATTTTGCGGTGTAAGGAATGTTTTTCTCCTCGAGGGTCAAGAGGACTCTTTGAGAGAATGGGCCTGAGCTTGCAGACAGTTTTAAAAAAAAATCATATCCTCTCAGTTTTGAGGCACATAACTTGCAGAGTGAAATAAAAGAAGAGCAAGAAAAATTAACTTCAACCCTAAACCCTAAAAACCCTAAAAACCCTAAACCCAGGCCGGCGCCTTCATTCAAGGGTAAAATCTAGCCAGGCCTTCAGAGAAGTGGAAGGAAGGGAGGCGTGAATTGTGTGTAGGAGAGATTATTATTCTTGGGAACAAAGTGGGGATTTATTCTTGAATCGATTGTTCGCGTTTGGAAGTGGGATAAGAAGAAGCTTACAATCACCGATCTTGTCAGGTTCACCGACGGCGGCTTTGACAAGGACCTCCACAGGTTCAGCCATGGCTTATCTATGGGCGTTGGATTGCGATGGGAAGAATCTGTTCCGAAGCAAACCAAGTGACCTCTCTGTCTCACTCTCTGTCTGTCTGTCTGTCTGTCTCTCTAACAGAAGAGTGAGGATGAAGGAGGAGAAGGAGAGGGTGCACACGAGAAAGTGGTGGAAGGAGGGGGGGGGAGGGGGAGCAGGGCAGGGTTTAGGGCAGAGTATATTAAATGCTGAGCAGAACAGAGCAATGAATGTGGACATACACATAGACTAGATTCAGAGGGGAGCAATGAATTCGCCCACATTCACATTCTTCTCATTGGCCTCTCTCTCTCTCTCTCTCTCTCTCTCTCTCTCTCTCTCTCTCTAGCTCAACTGTTTAATGCATTTGTTCTCGATTCTTCTCATTGGCCTCTCTCTCTCTCTCTCTCTAGCTCAACTATTTAATGCATTTGTTCTCGAGGTCTCGAGTTCATGTATTAAACATTTGTTCTCGAGGTCTCGAGTTCAAACATGACCAGGACCATACATCATTGTTCATACATATGACTATAACACATGTTTAGTAAGAAGACATTAATAGATCTTTCTCTCTCTCTCTTTTTATCGTAATTAGCTTACCCTAGTGGTAAGTCGATAACACTATTGTGCCTTGGCAACTCTCTCTCTCTCTCTCTCTCTCTCTCTCTCTCTCTCTCTCTCTCTCTCTCTACTTCATATATATCTCTATTTCACTAGATGCCACTGTGGAACGTAGGGGTTGAACCCATGACCACCTGGTCTCCATTGGGCAACCTTCCTAACTGAGCTACATCCACCTGGGCATATCTCTCTCTCTCTCTCTCTCTCTCTCTCTCAGCCATTTTGTGGTCATATTATAGGGTGGGCCCAATTATTGACTAATGTCTTTGATGGATGTTTCATTCATTATAATAATAATAAAAGGTGATTTGTAAATGAATCGCTTTTTGAATGTGCAATTTCGAGCCTCGAATTCTATCAACTTCCAACCATTACGAAGGGTTTTAATGCATGATTTTTTTTTAACCTTAAATCCTAAAAAACAACTTATGTTCTAGTTTTCTTTCTTAAAAAATTTAGTGTACAATGTAAAATCCAAACAATGAAACTGTGGGCTAACAACTTAGTTGTTTATAGGTCTCATGAACCATTTGGTTTGAGCTTGTAAATTCCTCAAATGGTCTTGTTTGAATTGTTTTGGTTTAGGTTTCATAAAATTTAAACAATTCGGTTTCAAACGATTTGACTTTGAGACTTCCAAACAAGACGGAACTATTGTTGATTGCTAACCATGATAACGAAGGTAACAATGCACCCAAAATGTAGAACATTGGCAAATGTGGAAGGCAATGAAAACCCTCGAGTTGTGTGGAAGCATTACATAGTAGTAGGCTAGACTTAGTAAAAGCACCAGGCCATTCGTGTTTTACTAGACCCACCAATGAGCCCGATAGTCCCAAACGAGGTGCTGCCACGGTCTATCCCAACAGGTAGTCCCAAGGGACCACCCAACAACCATATTTCGCCTTTGACGGGATTCACCCCTCATTTTTAGATTCATAGATTTTGCTCAAAGGAGTGTGGTGGTGCTCTCTCTCCCTCAAATTGTTTTTGGAGCTATCTCAACTAGTCCCAACTCATGTTTAGTTTTGTCAAAATATTGGGACTGTTGTAATATTGTGTTGGAACATAATATAAGAGCATTTTTGCCCTTTGTTTGTTTCTGTTCACGTGTTCTTATGTGTGATGAGCTTAATCATGATTTTGGGATACATCATTGGCCATCATCTAAGCATGTTTTAGTTTTGTCAAAATAGTGTCACTGTTGTAATTATTTTGTGCTGGAATATAATAGAAGAGCATTTTTGCCCTATGTTTGTTTCCATTCACGTGTTCTTAAATATGATGAGCTTAATCATGATTTTGGGATACAACATTGACCATCATCTAGGGATATTAAAAGAGCAATTTTGCCCTATGTTTGTTTCTGTTCACGTGTTCTCATGTGTGATGAGCTTAATCATGATTTCAGGATACAACATTGACCATCATAAAAGGAACTTAAACGAGGCATACACAATGTACATATGCTATTTGTTATGGACATCTTCATTTCTCAATCTTAATGTTGAGTATACCTATGTCGAATTGGAAGTCCACATACATTTATGAAGAATGAGGCTTTCAAAGTACATTGAGCACATGATTAAATCACACAAACAATATCGACTACTTCAAACCTAGATGTGCAATCATTGAAATACAAGCAACCACCCATGGACACAATTCATCAAGTTTTAGATTCATAAAATTTCAGACTAGGCACATAATTCAACCTCTAACTAGTGCAAATTAAGCTTCCAATATATGCTTGCTTCCTAATAAGAATCTAAACTAGCAATTAACCATTGTTAGAGAGCAATTGGTAACTGAACCAAGTAATATTAACAAGAACACAAATTCCTATATTCAATAAGAAAACAATCTTCATAATCTCATAAGAAACATCAAACTCAAGACTATTTTAATATATCTTAAAATAGTCTTGAGTTTGATGTTTCACATTTCTTTTAAATCATGGAATGCTTAATGATGAGATGGGAGAAGCAAGGCCAATGTTATTTGCACCTATCCAACAGAAGGTTGGGCATGAAGTTGTGACAACCTCAAAAGAAATTACAATGCAGTGGACACCTTTCACATATTTATGATAATAAAACCCCCTTAGTTGGGATGGGATTACAGATAAAACTTTTTAAGGCTTTCATATAAAATCTTAATTTTCATGTGATAGGAGCTCAACTTTGATCAAGCATAAAAAAAATTATGAAAATCATGTAGCAGACGCAGAGTGAAAACATTAAAACAGAAAAAATAATGGGACGTTGAAGTCGTGCAGCTTGAACATAAACTTAGCGTGAAGGTTGGAAAAATGAATCCAGACTGAACATTTCACCTCTTATTCTATATCCCATGAACTGTCATGATGAACAGTCCAAGGATGTATCATTCATTTGATACACAGATCTTTACATTAAAGTATAGAAGGGTCAAGAATATTAAAATAGAATCTGATCATGAACCCAAGTAACCAAACTGTGCATATGCCTACTCCAGGTATGGTAGCATTGAGACTGCAAAATGCTGTTGTCTGCATGCAATCCTACTATTAGAGCGTAGATTTATTTAACAATTTTTCTTATTATCATCACAAGGGAACTTACTGCTTCTCCGTAAGTTTTGGACTTGGCCTATAATACTTTAAGTATCCATCCCATGGAACCTTTTTTATGCCCGCTCTTTTCGCAATCATATCACGAACTCTGGAAATCAAACCAAATACAAACATATATATCATATCAAGTCTTACAACATGTTCCTCCAAGAGTATATATGATGTAAGAAAAAGTGACCTTTCTGAAAACTCAATAGGAGTTTCTGATGGTTGCAATATTTGTGGCTCCATATACCAAACATCACATACTACAGCCCATGAGGTCATCAACTGTACCAAATGCATCGTGAAAGATTGTCTGCACTAAAATCAACCCAGCTTTCATCATTGTCTAGATTTGGCAATTCAATCCATTTCGTACAGAATGGACAGAATAAAACACAATGACCTACTTCTTGCTATTCCAAAAAGCATCAACAAATATTTTGTTGTACTTTATCGCAATTGGACATACCGCACATCCCAATTCGAAGGCACCCTAAACAGAATAGAATCAATAGATTTGCAAAAGAGATCCTTCGCAATCATGCAGGATATTCATTTTGCGTGCATTATTATTTACTGAGAAGGTCTTTAGGTTCCAACAATGCAAATATATTACCTTTTTAAACATCACAGTGTACGCATTGTTCACACAAGTACCTTCCGGAAATATAAGCAAAGGGTTTTTATCCGGGTCTTCAATGTGTTGCTTAATTCTGCATGAACCTCAATATAATCAGAATCTAGGCAATTTAGGTAAAAAAACACAGAGTTCCTCTACACAGACTTCTTTGCTACTATTTCACGGTCTTTTGCCTCTGTTCTGTTGAACCATATGCACCCAAGAGATTCTAAAATTGTTGTCTGCAATAAACCTGGATGAGCATATTTGCATCAGATTCTGACCTGCTAGGCTGCTGACATATTGAAATCATGTTCAATAGGGAGACTCACATGGGGATGTTAGACTTACCAACCCACCCAGGATGTTTTTGCATGATAACGGCAAAGGCAGTCATTTGCTCTAAGATGATGAAATCAATCATGGATGTGTGATTAGCAACAAACACCTGCAATTAGAGTTTATATGGTTAGTTTTTGTTTCATTAACTAGTATAAAGAAAATTCACCAAAAACACAATGTTCCCACTTGTTTTGGTCGCCTGCTTGGTCGGGGTCCATGATACCTAACTACACCAGTCCACGATGCCACAAAGACACCACATATAAATTCCACCAATCCTCTCTGTAATCATTATTCAGCACAAATGATAATCAAGTTAACATAAGCATACATTCTGCCAAATTATCCCATTATTGTACAATCTGCAAAATCAGATCATAGTATAGTTAGGATTTTCAGACTCCAATATAGAATCTTATTTGCAAATGGATATTTGATGGTAGCAAATGAATATCCATCTTAATTAGAATGTAGACTCCCAAAGAGAAGTGTAGAAAGTATGGCATGAACCTCCAGCATTTGTCGTACGTGATCATGCCCTCTCAATATCGAATGAATTGGTATAAATAATGCAAGGAATACCACCCAACCTGCTGCAAGAAGTACTACTCTGCATAACCAACAACAAAACATGAACATTAGTATCCATGCAGAGAAGATTCTCTATTCAAATTTCAATTACAGCATTTTATAATAACTCATAAAGTTACTCAAGGATAAACGCCCCTAACCAGAATCTGGCTCCGCAAGAATGAATTATAATTGTGTTCACCATTAGGATATATTAAGTGATGCAAGAAATGCACCGGAGGAAATACTCTGCATGGGCTTAGTAAGATGGTGAAATGAGCTGATCTTTTCCTAGATATATCTATGACCTTATTTATACCGTGGTTTACCCTCACAATTCCCCTCATTGGATATGTTAAAGAGAGATGGGGTTCCTATAATCTTGCATATACCTTCTGTGACGAGTAATGATGGCTTGATCTTTCTAAGATATGGCAAGAGACCCACATCCCATGTGGTCATACCCGTTTTGACTAATAAACCCCACTGACCTGCCACCTATCTTGTTGTTTGCAGAGCTCATGGCATAACTGGCAAAGACAACGGCCTTTCCAATGCAGACCATCAAATATTTCTATCTACATCCACAATTGACATGATAAGATGTGGATCTGCCCAACCTTACATTGTGTGCCATGTGAAAGATGACTATCGATGTAACTAAGAATGAGGCCAATGAAAATCCATCTGATCATACATGTAGGAAGTTGTCCTTCTCATGTGCCATCACTGTACACAAGAGAATACCCATTTTGACTAATAAACCCCACTGACCTGCCACCTATCTGTTATATTCATAATTCTTTGTGAATAGAAGTGACGTTTGACACTCTCTCTCTCTCTCTCTCTCTCTCTCTCTCTCTCTCTCTCTCTCTCTCTCTCTCACAGGAGAACTGACAGATCTCTCTCTACAAAATCTAGATATCTAATATACATATTACACACTCCCTCACACAGACAAAACCCATAGCTCCTCTCTCTCTCTCTCTCTCTAGAGTCTAGATATACACTCAACCACGGTCTCCTCACACATGCAAAACAGGGCTTCTCTCTCCAGACCACACACGCTCTCTCTCTCTCTCTCTCCCTCACACACACACACACTATGTACACCATATACACCATATCTATATATCTATGTACCACGTATGGATTTCAATCATACTTGAAGCCTTTTCACATATGAGTATGATACGAATATTGGCGTTTGAGTATGACACGAATGGGACGTATGGCTAGAACTATGGTTGCAACCACATTAGTTATGGCATTATATGATGTCCAACATTTATCAATCATTATCGCATTTGGCCTCATCGTGGGCATCCTTGTGAATATGACTCTCAAGCAAGTTTCTAATGTGACTTGCTCATGGTTTGACCCCTTATCAGAACTACAAAGCATCTACCATAGCAGGATCCCAATTCCCATGGCGTTGGGGGCAACAACTGCATATAATGGTAGCCCGAATTGGTTTGTTTTAAATGTCGAGTTGATTGCCCAAGAGTTGTTTTTGGGTCAACCGCTCACACATTTCCAACATCCATTGATTTTTAAGTATCAAGATAAATGGTTGTCTAGCGGGAGATCATAGTTCACTAGGCAAGTAGGGTTGAACATGAGCCACTTGCCCAAGATCTCGGAGTGCATTGCCATCTTGCATCATCAAAGAACAATCAACCTCTAACATGGCACTCCCAAATTTAACCTATTTGCCATGTTATGAACCTCCTTTGGTATCATAAAGAACCTATAGCTAACAAGCTCTAATGGAATAGCCTTGGACTTATGATATGCTTTCTTATGCATGCTCATTTGTGCCACATGCCTTGCACACCCAACATCAAATAGGTCATCTTTGCAACGACTTATGGCATTGGGGTGTGCTGGCAAATGGTAACATCCGACCTACTACATGGTACATGACCACTATGAGGTCCATATATTGAAATGGTCAGTGTCTCATTGTCAACCCGGTCATTCATTCTATTGTCCACATGGAATGTACACTCACATCGGGGTGTGCACCTGCATCGTCGAGTGGAATTAGACGCAAGTTGAGATATCCCAGCATGATGACAACTATACCTAGTCACGCGCATACCCACGTTGACTCCTTTCTTTACGTGTGTGTGATACTTGGTTTGCAAATCCATGAGCGCATCATCTAACTGGTGGGTTTCTAACTTGATTACTTCTATGGGTAGGGTCTTGTTATATTTGGCCATGCTCGCTCCCAAACCTTCATTCGGGCCGACATTCGACACCATTTGGCAACCACAACTTCTAATGAGTGTTTTTACGTACTCCGATGCGATGCCATAATTACGTACATCAGTTGGCACGTAATCCCGCTTTAACACTTTAAGAGTAGTCCTTCTCATGTGCCATCACTGTACACAAGAGAGTGGTGGGTTCATCCACGTCATCTATATGTTCATACTCATTACAGGGTTCAGCTCCATCCACAGTATCAGGTGTTTCCTTTTGTTGCTAGTTACCACAATCTTTCCAAGAATCACTACTTTGGAGAAAAACCCCAGGATTGTTGGTATAGTTCCATTTTCTGCCAGCCATCATAAAGTTTTGCTCAAGCCCATCTCGTTCAACGAGTGGCTCTCTTCTCTTGCTGTGAAAGCAAGGCACCCAAACTTCTCCATTGTACACGACTATTGGGAGAAAATTGATTTTGTCCTCATTTCTTTCAATTGCATGTCGAGTAAAGAGAGTGATAAAAAGAAGAAAGTGTCAGTTTTTTGAAAGGAAGGTGTTCATAGCATGCATGGCAGCAGCATAATTCTAGAGCATAGCAATGACCCTTGCACCTAACATTTGGTTGATGTGACTTGGAATTCCCATCTTAACCATATATTTTTGCTTATTTTTGCCTACTCAATAGTTGGTTTTCCAAGGGCGGGGAAGCTGGTCTAGTAAGGTTGGGTGGCTATGTTATTGAAGTCAGAAGATCAAATCCTACTTCCTTGATCTTCTGTCTCCACCTCCTGTTGCAAAAATGGATGCAGGAAAGCCCCATCGAACTGAAAAGAATTATCGGTGGTCCTATTGCTTTTGTATTAGGGGTTATTCTTTGAATTATTTGGATTGATTCAAGGGGGTCTTGAAGTCACATATTTTAGAGCAATCTGCGCTTAGTTTTGGCATGGATCTAAGAGTCTTACAAGCACAGCTCCAAATTCATGCAAAAAGCTGAAGCAAATCGACAAGGATTGGATTCTGGAATATTGTAAATGAATGTACAGATTTAAATACAAGGATGGATTCTGGACAACAAAGATGATGTCCTGATGGCTGCTAGTATTAATAGCATAAAACATATATGCTCACCTAAGGATGGTGTAGGGTGATTAGCATGACCATCGAGCAAAAAGACAGGATAGGATGCATTATGATGGTAATTATTGCCTATGGCAACAGAAAACTAGTTAAATAGAGAAGTGGGAGGTTAAGTCAGACTCCAGTGGAGGTTAAGGATTTTCTAGATGGTTTCCATGAGAATTTTTATAATGTTTAGAAACTTCGAGAGTTCAATGAGCTTAAGCATTACAGTGCAAGTTGTTCAATGCAACCATGAAGCTCAAGGTTTTGGTTGTGTCAAATGAGATGTCAAAGACATCAAGATATACATATGCATTCATTCATAAGACCAAACCAAGAGTTGAACTTACAAAAACAACTATCAAGTGAACCCTTGAATGAAAAAGGCTCACCTGAAATAGTAGTTTTCAATTGTAAAAAAACAGATTTTTCTCTGTATTGACAATAAGGGAACAGTTATGCTACTTAACCAATTATTTATTTCATGTAATAGTTAAATTTTAACCACTGTGCCTGTGCTTCATTGCATATCAAGTACACTATAGCCAACTGATCTCCTATATGATCAAAAAATTTAATTTTCATGGTTTGCACAATAGATTTCTCGCACCTGATTGGGAAAAGAATCAGATAACGCACAATCACCCCCAGACACCAAAGAGGAAATAAATAAAGGTTCCAATTCCATGGTTCAGGTGGATTTGATTTGAAACACCTCGTAAATGTATCCTGTGTTTCATCATAAATATAACGTTAACTTGAAGCTTAAGAGGCTTTCTATCCAAATAAAGGAAACATTGCTCACATCAATTATAGCACTGGCTGCCTCAGTCAAAACAGGAGAAATATCTAGCAGCTCACGCCTAGAAACATTTAAGAATTCAAATGTTGTGATAGTATTTTCTCATTTACAACCATCATTTTGACAAAAACATGCATCTACATTCTATGACAAGCATTTTGACATTTCTCAACATCAGAATGAGGATACAGAAGAACTTTCTTTCCTTGTGGAGCACATGAATTTTGAAGGCTTCCAATGCCCAGTTGGTATAGGTCAACTTCTGATGCAGAAGGATCTAATAAAAATGCATCTTCTCTTTCCCTGAGGCAGTTCCCAGAAGAATACAGTCACAATTGTTTGAAAATGTTCTTTACCTGTTATGATCTGAGGAAAAACAGACAGTTACCTCAAAGTTATATCTGCAGATTTTGCAGACAACATCTCTGCTGATTGAATCTCAATTGGTT